>NC_091494.1:3855200-4164575 GCF_947461875.1 Haliaeetus albicilla | reverse complement strand
AGCCGGTTTTGCCATAAAAGAAAGTAAGGTCAAGGGACCTGCACAGGAGACCCAGTTTTTAGGAATGAAATGGCAAGATGGACGACGTCAGATCCCAATGGACGTAAGTAACAAAATAGCAGCTATGTCTCCACCGACTAATAAAAAGGAAACACAGGCTTTCTTAGGTGTCGTGGGTTTTTGGAGAATGCATATTCCAAATTACAGTCTGATTGTAAGCCCTCTCTATCAAGTGACCCGGAAGAAGAATGATTTTGAATGGGGCCCTGAGCAACAACAAGCCTTTGAACAAATTAAGCGGGAGATTGTTCATGCAGTAGCCCTTGGACCAGTCCGGGCAGGACAAGATGTTAAAAATGTGCTCTATACTGCAGCCGGGGAGAATGGCCCTACCTGGAGCCTCTGGCAGAAAGCACCTGGGAACACCTGAGGCTGACCCCTGGGGTTTTGGAGTCGAGGCTCGCTACACTCCAACTGAAAAAGAGATATTGGCAGCATATGAAGGAGTTCGAGCTGCCTCAGAAGCGGTTGGTACTGAAACACAGCTCCTCTTAGCACCCCGACTGCCAGTGCTGGGCTGGATGTTCAAAGGGAGGGTCTCCTCTACACATCACGCAACTGATGCCACATGGAGTAAGTGGATTGCACTGATCACACAACGGGCTCACATAGGAAACCCCAGTCACCCAGGAATTTTAGAAGTGATCATGGACGGGCCAGAAGGCAAAGATTTTGGAATGTTGCCAGAGGAGGAGGTGACACGTGCTGAAGAAGCCCCGCTGTATAACAAACTGCCAGAAAATGAGAGGCAGTATGCCCTGTTCACTGACGGATCCTGTCGCATTGTGGGAAAGCATCGGAGGTGGAAGGCTGCTGTATGGAGTCCTACATGACAAGTTGCAGAAACTGCTGAAGGAGAAGGTGAATCGAGTCAGTTTGCAGAGGTGAAAGCCATCCAGCAAGCGTTAGACATTGCTGAAAGAGAAAAGTGGCCAGTGCTCTCTCTCTCTACTGACTCATGGATGGTGGCAAATGCCCTGTGGGGGTGGTTACAGCAATGGAAGCAGAGCAACTGGCAGCGCAGAGGTAAACCCATTTGGGCTGCCACACTGTGGCAAGATATTGCGTCCTGGCTAGAGAATCTGGTTGTAAAAGTACGTCATGTAGATGCTCACGTACCCAAGAGTCGGGCCACTGAAGAACATCAAAACAACCAACAGGCAGATCAGGCCAATAAGATTGAAGTGTCTCAGGTGGACCTGGACTGGCAACATAAGGGTGAGCTATTTATGGCTCAGTGGGCCCATGATACTTCAGGCCATCAGGGAAGAGATGCAACATATAGATGGGCTCGTGATCAAGGGGTGGACTTGACCATGGACACTATCACACAGGTTATCCATGAATGTGAAACATGTGCTGCAATTAAGCAAGCCAAGCGGTTAAAGCCCCTGTGGTATGGAGGGCGATGGCTGAAATGTAAATATGGGGAAGCCTGGCAGATTGACTATATCACACTCCCACAAACTCACCAAGGCAAGCGCTATGTGCTTACAATGGTGGAAGCAACCACCGGATGGCTGGAAACATATTCTGTACCCCATGCCACTGCCCAGAACACTATCCTGGGCCTTGAAAAGCAGGTCTTGTGGCGACATGGCACCCCAGAAAGAATTGAGTCAGACAAAGGGACTCATTTCCGAAACAACCTCATAGACACTTGGGCCAAAGAGCATGGCACTGAGTGGGTGTATCATATCCCCTATCATGCACCAGCCTCTGGGAAAATTGAGCGATACAACCGACTGTTAAAGACTACATTGAAAGCAATGGGGCGGGGGGAACTTTCAAACATTGGGATACACATTTAGCAAAAGCCACCTAGTTAGTCAACACCAGAGGATCTGCCAGTCGGGGTGGCCCTGCCCAGTCAGAATTTTTACATACTGTAGAAGGGGATAAAGCCCCTGTAGTGCACATAAAAAAATATGTTAGGGAAGACAGTCTGGGTTACTCCTGCCTCAGGCAAAGGTAAACCCATTCGTGGGATTGCTTTTGCTCAATGGCCTGGGTGCACTTGGTGGGTGATGCGAAAAGATGGAGAAGTCCAATGTGTGCCTCAAGGGGATTTGATTTTAGGTGAGAATAGCCAGAAGTAAACTGTATGATATTAGTTGCTATATAACCCTGCTACTGTATGTTATCATTACTATAATTGTTATATGCTATATCCATAGTACTATAGTAAGAATCACTTAGATCAAGCAAGAATGAACTATGATAAAACTGAGCGAAGCGCAGCAGTGATGGAACCAGAATTGACTCCAGCATGCAACAATCCAACGGTGCACACCATCCTCCTGCTGCGTCCAATGTCGCCTGCTCATTGCACCGGACTGAAGCCCAATTCTGCTCTACCGACTCAGAGGACTTTGCACCATCCCTCCTGCCCAGAAAGACTGGTAGGACAGATGGCACCCTGAGTCAGGAACTAAATTAACTCAATGAACACTTTATGAACATGACCCATAAACTACAGGAATGCCATCTCTGTGTGTGTATACATATATACATATATATATATATATATATATATATAATCTCATTGTTCGTATCTCTCAAAGGGGTGGAAAAGGTGATGATGATTGACAAGGATGTAACTAAAGGTATGGGAACTGAGCATGACGTCAATGGTATAGAATAAGGGCTGGATACTGTCCTGGTTTCAGCTGGGATAGAGTTAACTCTCTTCCTGGTAGCTGGTACGGTGCTATGTTTTGAGTTCAGTATGCAAAGAATGTTGATAACGCTGATCTTTTCAGTTGTTACTGAGTAGTGTTTAGACCAAAGTCAAGGATTTTTCAGCTTCTCATGCCCAGCCAGCAAGAAAGCTGGAGGGGCATGAGAAGCTGGTGGAGGACAGAGCCAGGGCAGCTGAGCCAAACTGGCCAACGGGGTATTCCATACCATGTGATGTCCCATCTAGTATAGGAACTGGGGGGTGGGGGCGGGGAATGGCCGCTCGGGGACTAGCTGGGTGTCGGTCGGCGGGTGGTGAGCAATTGCACAGCGCATCATTTGTACATTCCAATCCTTTTATTATTGCTGTTGTCATTTTATTAAGTGTTATCATTATCATTATTAGTTTCTTCTTTTCTGTTCTATTAAACCGTTCTTCTCTCCCCCATCCCACTGGGTGGGGGGGGGGGGTGGTTGTGAGTGAGTGAGCGGCTGCGTGGTGCTTAGTTGCTGGCTGGGGTTAAACCACGACAAATGCCTAGGTGGTGGTCAAGGGACAGGCTGTGCTTCATGAGGCCAGCAATGCAATTGGGCTGTGTGGTGGCAGGAGGCCTGCTCCTTATGTAATGGCTCAGAGGCCTGTCTGTCAGATCTGAAGTCACCCTGGAGAGGCTGACCTAACCTGTCCAGGCTCCAGCATTGCAGAGGCATCCTGAAGTTTACTGGAACTAGATGTAACAATGTTCCTGGTAAGTAAGAACTGAGACACTCTCATTTCTCTTGCAGCTTACAGCCTGTGGGCCAAGGGCACCACAAGGAGCCTCTCACAGCTAGACTCTCTACCTAAAGGGGACAAAGCTTCTCAAGTCTCTGATTCCAGGGTTGCTTAAAGCAAAAAGCATGGTTTTGCTGTGCTGACAGTCAAAACCCAATCTGGACAGTGGGGTTGTATGTGGGGTGCGTGTTAGCACAGTATTTACAGACTCCCGCTCTGCCAATAGCAGTTCTACAAGTAGGTGGAGTTACGAAGAGGGGGATCGTGATTGTGCATGCTCAGTTCCCTAGTGAAATGCCCAGCCTAACCCCATCTTGCAGTCACACTGCCTACGTCCAGCCATGAAAAGACGAGCTTTTCTCCTTTCCACTCCGTACCTATCCCCTGGAGTTTCTTTCCACAACACCAATGAAAGAGAGAAGTGCCATGACTGTTTCTCGTATGATTTTGTGAACAACAATTGAGAGGACTGAAAAGTTAATTCAAAAGGTGTCTATTAACTTTCACAATGAACAATTTGGCAACTGGCCCCACAGGGCCCTGATCACTAGGTTACAGACTCATGCTCAATGACTCTGAGGCTTTTTGGTGCTCTGCTGTTAAGTTCAGGGAGCTCCACCCACAACTGCTGGTAAGATCGGGACAGAAGCAAGTGCTCCTCCTTGCAGAGCGCGTAGCCAACGAAGGGAGGAGGAGAACAAACCACCACGAGACTCCAGCTGTGCTGCACGAAGTCTTTAATGAGAAGGAGGAAATGCAGTGGCACGGAACAGAGACCGAGAACACATCTGCTGGGTTCAGGGAGGCACAGAGAATGGCCCATATCCCAAGGACAAGCTCCAGGCAAAGCGCTTGCCTTTCCCCATTCCGATCCAGCCGGTGGCAATGCCAGCCCGCCAAGAGCAGGCCCTAACTCCGGCACACTCTCTCCATCAGCAGGAGGTTCAGCAAAGCAGAAGAGAACGAGCCCTTTCCTGAGGAGCTCAGAGCAAAGCAGAGCCAGAGGAGACACGGCGAGGCCTGCAGTGCAGCGAGGAGCAGCAGGCACAGGTCCCTTCTGCGCGGTGGGATGAGGACACTCAGCCCACCTGCAAGCCGTGGCTACGCTCCTGCTGCTGCAGGATCCCTGTCTTCCTTGGTGCTCCAAAGGGGATGACCTGCTGGCTTCAGCAGTTCAGACCGCAGCGGGTGGGAGGCAGACACAGCCCTGACCCCCCCAGACCAAGGGAGCCCCCAGAAGAGATGGGAACCCCCCCGGCGCTGAGGGAGCTCCCAACAGCAGCTGACAGCGAGGATCCCACGGCTGTGCTCTGAGGGAAAGAGGTGAGGATGGGGCCCGGCAGGGTCACCACCACCGGGGAGGCCTGGATGGCCACCGTCGAGTCAGCGCAGCGGGCGACACAGGGCTCACTGCAGCTGCTTGCAAGCGGGGTTGGGCCGGAGGCGCCGCAGGGCGTTGGGAGACAGGGTCTGAAGCAAGACATCTCTCGGCGAGGGAGGCAAAGCTGAAACACAGAGCAGGCAGGGAGCACGAACCTCAATATCAGTCTGTCTGTCTTTTCCTCAGCTCTCTCCGTGGAGACTCTTTGTTTTCAAAACACCCGGTACGCCTACGTTTGCCACGGCCATCATCGTGCCCTCTGAGGTGCACGGCACAGGGAGGCCGACCCACTTTTGGAATAGGCCCCGGCGCAGTGGCTTTAAAGCGCCTGTGGGAAGACTGATCATGCCCCATCTCCGTTGTTGCTTTGAAGATGGCACTGGATGCCCTTGGCCATTTGGTTAGAGATGGCCTCCTGCAGGTGCACGTTCTGGTGATCAGACCCCCCTGCAGCTGAGCCCCATGGATCCCCTTCTGCTTGAAAGAGCCCTCCTCTTCCCAGCTCCCCCCAGCCACCTCCCCCAAAAGGCAAAGAGATTGCAGCCCTTCAACAGTTGTATGGCAGGGCAAAGCTGAGGCAGCCCAAGTATCAGCCTCCGTAGCCACCAAGACAGCAGTTCAGCTCAGAGAGAGAGAGATGGAGCGGACTCAGGCTTACCTTGCTCCTCGAGGAAAGGGAGGCAAGAGAGGAGGATGCAGAGCCTGGAGCAGCGCAGGCTTTTATGCTGTGTCCCAGAGCCCTGGGGGGGGGGCCACAAACATTCCTTGCTCATGAAGCATCTCAACACCTAGTAGACACACAGAAGACTGTAAGTAAGTTTAAGCAGAACGTCAAGACTGCACAATCCCATATGGGAGAAGAGCCTCAATTCACCAGGGATGTGGCAAAGCTCAACGTCAAAGGAAGTCCTTTGTGGGCTGGAAGGAAGACCCCTGTGGGCCAGAGCGACAGCCAGGAGGACCTAGCTTACGCTCATCAGGCTCTACCACAGCATGGTTTTGTGATCAAAGAGATGTCCACGTCCTTCTCTGAAAGAGACCCACACCCAAATTGACCTGTTTTGCTTAGCAAGGTCATCCCAGAAGCCTCGATGGTCTGCTTTTGAGGAGAGGTTCAGGGCAGGGAGCGAAAAGCTCACAGCTCCTTTTCCTGGGTGAGGGATGGGGTGGCCCATTCCACGCATTTCAAACTACAAAGGGACATGGGATCAGTCTCCCAGAGCACCTGGGAGTCATCGTGATGTGGAAGAGTTGGGAAAAACCCTGAACTCCAGGCAAACATGAGTCACCCCGCGGTGGACTTCAGTGGACACGTTGCCCCAGCCTGAGGCATACCAGGGATACCAGAGCTTATAGTCCCAAAGTGCCGCTTTCGTCAAGGGCTTTTCCACACATTTTAGCATCCTTCCTGAATCAACTGGTGCTTCTATGCAACCTCCTGCATTTGCTGTCTTCCAAGGCATTGCCTTTTGGTGGTTGCTCAAGGACTCATGTGACTGCCAGGTGCTCTGGGAGACTGATCCCATGTCCCTTTGAAATTTGAAAGGCATGGATTGGGCCAACCCATCCCTCACCCAGGAGAAAGAGCCACGATCTTTTGGCTCACTGCCCTCAGCCTCTGCTCAAAAGCAGGCCATCTAGGACTTTGGCATCTGGGATGACCTTGCTGAGCAAAACAGGTTAATTTGGGTGTGGGAAGGACACAGTCACTTAAAATCTCTGCACAGCTAGCCTGAGACCTTGGAGCCAATAGGTCTTAGCAGAGCTGGACACAAATTAATTATATTGATGTTAGACGATACGCAGTGAGAGGAAAACATTTCAGGTGAAAGAGGAAAAGGCTTAAGCACCAGAGAGGCCTCGGCAAGCTGTAACTACTACATGTTAAGATGCTTCATGAGCAAGGAATGTTTGTGGGCCCCCCCCCAGGGCTCTGGGACACAGCATAAAAGCCTGCGCTGCTCCAGGCTCTGCATCCTCCTCTCTTGCCTCCCTTTCCTCGAGGAGCAAGGTAAGCCTGAGTCCGCTCCATCTCTCTCTCTCTGAGCTGAACTGCTGTCTTGGTGGCTACGGAGGCTGATACTTGGGCTGCCTCAGCTTTGCCCTGCCATACAACTGTTGAAGGGCTGCAATCTCTTTGCCTTTTGGGGGAGGTGGCTGGGGGGAGCTGGGAAGAGGAGGGCTCTTTCAAGCAGAAGGGGATCCATGGGGCTCAGCTGCAGGGGGGTCTGATCACCAGAACGTGCACCTGCAGGAGGCCATCTCTAACCAAATGGCCAAGGGCATCCAGTGCCATCTTCAAAGCAACAACGGAGATGGGGCATGATCAGTCTTCCCACAGGCGCTTTAAAGCCACTGCGCCGGGGCCTATTCCAAAAGTGGGTCGGCCTCCCTGTGCCGTGCACCTCAGAGGGCACGATGATGGCCGTGGCAAACGTAGGCGTACCGGGTGTTTTGAAAACAAAGAGTCTCCACGGAGAGAGCTGAGGAAAAGACAGACAGACTGATATTGAGGTTCGTGCTCCCTGCCTGCTCTGTGTTTCAGCTTTGCCTCCCTCGCCGAGAGATGTCTTGCTTCAGACCCTGTCTCCCAACGCCCTGCGGCGCCTCCGGCCCAACCCCACTTGCAAGCAGCTGCAGTGAGCCCTGTGTCGCCCGCTGCGCTGACTCGACGGTGGCCATCCAGGCCTCCCCGGTGGTGGTGACCCTGCCGGGCCCCATCCTCACCTCTTTCCCTCAGAGCACAGCCGTGGGATCCTCGCTGTCAGCTGCTGTTGGGAGCTCCCTCAGCGCCGGGGGGGTTCCCATCTCTTCTGGGGGCTCCCTTGGTCTGGGGGGGTCAGGGCTGTGTCTGCCTCCCACCCGCTGCGGTCTGAACTGCTGAAGCCAGCAGGTCATCCCCTTTGGAGCACCAAGGAAGACAGGGATCCTGCAGCAGCAGGAGCGTAGCCACGGCTTGCAGGTGGGCTGAGTGTCCTCATCCCACCGCGCAGAAGGGACCTGTGCCTGCTGCTCCTCGCTGCACTGCAGGCCTCGCCGTGTCTCCTCTGGCTCTGCTTTGCTCTGAGCTCCTCAGGAAAGGGCTCGTTCTCTTCTGCTTTGCTGAACCTCCTGCTGATGGAGAGAGTGTGCCGGAGTTAGGGCCTGCTCTTGGCGGGCTGGCATTGCCACCGGCTGGATCGGAATGGGGAAAGGCAAGCGCTTTGCCTGGAGCTTGTCCTTGGGATATGGGCCATTCTCTGTGCCTCCCTGAACCCAGCAGATGTGTTCTCGGTCTCTGTTCCGTGCCACTGCATTTCCTCCTTCTCATTAAAGACTTCGTGCAGCACAGCTGGAGTCTCGTGGTGGTTTGTTCTCCTCCTCCCTTCGTTGGCTACGCGCTCTGCAAGGAGGAGCACTTGCTTCTGTCCCGATCTTACCAGCAGTTGTGGGTGGAGCTCCCTGAACTTAACAGCAGAGCACCAAAAAGCCTCAGAGTCATTGAGCATGAGTCTGTAACCTAGTGATCAGGGCCCTGTGGGGCCAGTTGCCAAATTGTTCATTGTGAAAGTTAATAGACACCTTTTGAATTAACTTTTCAGTCCTCTCAATTGTTGTTCACAAAATCATACGAGAAACAGTCATGGCACTTCTCTCTTTCATTGGTGTTGTGGAAAGAAACTCCAGGGGATAGGTACGGAGTGGAAAGGAGAAAAGCTCGTCTTTTCATGGCTGGACGTAGGCAGTGTGACTGCAAGATGGGGTTAGGCTGGGCATTTCACTAGGGAACTGAGCATGCACAATCACGATCCCGCTCTTCGTAACTCCACCTACTTGTAGAACTGCTATTGGCAGAGCGGGAGTCTGTAAATACTGTGCTAACACGCACCCCACATACAACCCCACTGTCCAGATTGGGTTTTGACTGTCAGCACAGCAAAACCATGCTTTTTGCTTTAAGCAACCCTGGAATCAGAGACTTGAGAAGCTTTGTCCCCTTTAGGTAGAGAGTCTAGCTGTGAGAGGCTCCTTGTGGTGCCCTTGGCCCACAGGCTGTAAGCTGCAAGAGAAATGAGAGTGTCTCAGTTCTTACTTACCAGGAACATTGTTACATCTAGTTCCAGTAAACTTCAGGATGCCTCTGCAATGCTGGAGCCTGGACAGGTTAGGTCAGCCTCTCCAGGGTGACTTCAGATCTGACAGACAGGCCTCTGAGCCATTACATAAGGAGCAGGCCTCCTGCCACCACACAGCCCAATTGCATTGCTGGCCTCATGAAGCACAGCCTGTCCCTTGACCACCACCTAGGCATTTGTCGTGGTTTAACCCCAGCCAGCAACTAAGCACCACGCAGCCGCTCACTCACTCACAACCACCCCCCCCCCCCACCCAGTGGGATGGGGGAGAGAAGAACGGTTTAATAGAACAGAAAAGAAGAAACTAATAATGATAATGATAACACTTAATAAAATGACAACAGCAATAATAAAAGGATTGGAATGTACAAATGATGCGCTGTGCAATTGCTCACCACCCGCCGACCGACACCCAGCTAGTCCCCGAGCGGCCATTCCCCGCCCCCACCCCCCAGTTCCTATACTAGATGGGACATCACATGGTATGGAATACCCCGTTGGCCAGTTTGGCTCAGCTGCCCTGGCTCTGTCCTCCACCAGCTTCTCATGCCCCTCCAGCTTTCTTGCTGGCTGGGCATGAGAAGCTGAAAAATCCTTGACTTTGGTCTAAACACTACTCAGTAACAACTGAAAAGATCAGCGTTATCAACATTCTTTGCATACTGAACTCAAAACATAGCACCGTACCAGCTACCAGGAAGAGAGTTAACTCTATCCCAGCTGAAACCAGGACAGTATCCAGCCCTTATTCTATACCATTGACGTCATGCTCAGTTCCCATACCTTTAGTTACATCCTTGTCAATCATCATCACCTTTTCCACCCCTTTGAGAGATACGAACAATGAGATTATATATATATATATATATATATATGTATATATGTATACACACACAGAGATGGCATTCCTGTAGTTTATGGGTCATGTTCATAAAGTGTTCATTGAGTTAATTTAGTTCCTGACTCAGGGTGCCATCTGTCCTACCAGTCTTTCTGGGCAGGAGGGATGGTGCAAAGTCCTCTGAGTCGGTAGAGCAGAATTGGGCTTCAGTCCGGTGCAATGAGCAGGCGACATTGGACGCAGCAGGAGGATGGTGTGCACCGTTGGATTGTTGCATGCTGGAGTCAATTCTGGTTCCATCACTGCTGCGCTTCGCTCAGTTTTATCATAGTTCATTCTTGCTTGATCTAAGTGATTCTTACTATAGTACTATGGATATAGCATATAACAATTATAGTAATGATAACATACAGTAGCAGGGTTATATAGCAACTAATATCATACAGTTTACTTCTGGCTATTCTCACCTAAAATCAAATCCCCTTGAGGCACACATTGGACTTCTCCATCTTTTCGCATCACCCACCAAGTGCACCCAGGCCATTGAGCAAAAGCAATCCCACGAATGGGTTTACCTTTGCCTGAGGCAGGAGTAACCCAGACTGTCTTCCCTAACATATTTTTTTATGTGCACTACAGGGGCTTTATCCCCTTCTACAGTATGTAAAAATTCTGACTGGGCAGGGCCACCCCGACTGGCAGATCCTCTGGTGTTGACTAACTAGGTGGCTTTTGCTAAATGTGTATCCCAATGTTTGAAAGTTCCCCCCGCCCCATTGCTTTCAATGTAGTCTTTAACAGTCGGTTGTATCGCTCAATTTTCCCAGAGGCTGGTGCATGATAGGGGATATGATACACCCACTCAGTGCCATGCTCTTTGGCCCAAGTGTCTATGAGGTTGTTTCGGAAATGAGTCCCTTTGTCTGACTCAATTCTTTCTGGGGTGCCATGTCGCCACAAGACCTGCTTTTCAAGGCCCAGGATAGTGTTCTGGGCAGTGGCATGGGGTACAGAATATGTTTCCAGCCATCCGGTGGTTGCTTCCACCATTGTAAGCACATAGCGCTTGCCTTGGTGAGTTTGTGGGAGTGTGATATAGTCAATCTGCCAGGCTTCCCCATATTTACATTTCAGCCATCGCCCTCCATACCACAGGGGCTTTAACCGCTTGGCTTGCTTAATTGCAGCACATGTTTCACATTCATGGATAACCTGTGTGATAGTGTCCATGGTCAAGTCCACCCCTTGATCACGAGCCCATCTATATGTTGCATCTCTTCCCTGATGGCCTGAAGTATCATGGGCCCACTGAGCCATAAATAGCTCACCCTTATGTTGCCAGTCCAGGTCCACCTGAGACACTTCAATCTTATTGGCCTGATCTGCCTGTTGGTTGTTTTGATGTTCTTCAGTGGCCCGACTCTTGGGTACGTGAGCATCTACATGACGTACTTTTACAACCAGATTCTCTAGCCAGGACGCAATATCTTGCCACAGTGTGGCAGCCCAAATGGGTTTACCTCTGCGCTGCCAGTTGCTCTGCTTCCATTGCTGTAACCACCCCCACAGGGCATTTGCCACCATCCATGAGTCAGTAGAGAGAGAGAGCACTGGCCACTTTTCTCTTTCAGCAATGTCTAACGCTTGCTGGATGGCTTTCACCTCTGCAAACTGACTCGATTCACCTTCTCCTTCAGCAGTTTCTGCAACTTGTCATGTAGGACTCCATACAGCAGCCTTCCACCTCCGATGCTTTCCCACAATGCGACAGGATCCGTCAGTGAACAGGGCATACTGCCTCTCATTTTCTGGCAGTTTGTTATACAGTGGGGCTTCTTCAGCACGTGTCACCTCCTCCTCTGGCAACATTCCAAAATCTTTGCCTTCTGGCCCGTCCATGATCACTTCTAAAATTCCTGGGTGACTGGGGTTTCCTATGTGAGCCCGTTGTGTGATCAGTGCAATCCACTTACTCCATGTGGCATCAGTTGCGTGATGTGTAGAGGAGACCCTCCCTTTGAACATCCAGCCCAGCACTGGCAGTCGGGGTGCTAAGAGGAGCTGTGTTTCAGTACCAACCGCTTCTGAGGCAGCTCGAACTCCTTCATATGCTGCCAATATCTCTTTTTCAGTTGGAGTGTAGCGAGCCTCGACTCCAAAACCCCAGGGGTCAGCCTCAGGTGTTCCCAGGTGCTTTCTGCCAGAGGCTCCAGGTAGGGCCATTCTCCCCGGCTGCAGTATAGAGCACATTTTTAACATCTTGTCCTGCCCAGACTGGTCCAAGGGCTACTGCATGAACAATCTCCCGCTTAATTTGTTCAAAGGCTTGTTGTTGCTCAGGGCCCCATTCAAAATCATTCTTCTTCCGGGTCACTTGATAGAGAGGGCTTACAATCAGACTGTAATTTGGAATATGCATTCTCCAAAAACCCACGACACCTAAGAAAGCCTGTGTTTCCTTTTTATTAGTCGGTGGAGACATAGCTGCTATTTTGTTACTTACGTCCATTGGGATCTGACGTCGTCCATCTTGCCATTTCATTCCTAAAAACTGGGTCTCCTGTGCAGGTCCCTTGACCTTACTTTCTTTTATGGCAAAACCGGCTTTCAGAAGGATTTGGATTATTTTCTTCCCTTTCTCAAGGACTTCTTCTGCCGTGTTGCCCCATACAATGATGTCATCAATGTATTGCAGGTGTTCCGGAGCTTCACCTTTTTCCAGTGCAGTCTGGATTAGTCCATGGCAAATGGTGGGGCTGTGTTTCCACCCCTGGGGCAATCGATTCCAAGTGTACTGGACACCCCTCCAAGTAAAGGCAAATTGTGGACGACACTCTGCTGCCAGAGGGATTGAGAAAAACGCATTAGCAATGTCAATTGTGGCATACCACTTGGCTGCCTTTGACTCTAGTTTGTATTGAAGTTCTAGCATATCTGGAACGGCAGCACTCAGCGGTGGCTAACTTCATTCAGGCCGCGATAGTCAACTGTTAGTCTCCACTCCCCATTAGACTTTTGCACTGGCCATATGGGACTATTACAGGGTGAGCGAGTTTTGCTGATCACTCCTTGGCTCTCCAGTTGGCGAATCAACTTGTGGATGGGAATCAGAGAGTCTCGGTTAGTGCGATATTGCTGCCGCTGCACCGTCGTGGTAGCAGTTGGCACTTGTTGTTCTTCAACCTTCAGCAACCCCACAATCGAAGGGTCTTGAGAGAGACCAGGCAGGGTAGACAGCTGTTCAGTGCCCTCCATCTCCAAGGCAGCTATACCAAAAGCCCATCGATACCCCTCCGGGTCCTTAAAATACCCTCTCCTGAGATAGTCTATGCCAAGGATACACGGAGCCTCTGGACCAGTCACGATGGGGTGTTTCTGCCGTTCATTTCCAGTTAGGCTTACTTCAGCTTCCAATACAGTTAACTCTTGGGATCCCCCTGTCACACCAGAAATACAAATGGGTTCTGCCCCTTTATAACTTGATGGCATTAGAGTGCACTGTGCGCCGGTGTCTACTAGAGCCTTATACTCCTGTGGGTCTGGCGTGCCAGGCCATCAAATCCACACAGTCCAATAGACCCGGTTATCCCTTTCCTCCACCTGGCTGGAGGCAGGGCCCCTCTAATTCTGGTCAGAGTATCCAGTATTCACTTCTCATAAAATTGGCTCAGAATTCCCTTCAAGAGGATCAGAAATAAGATCAGCCCTTCTACTCTGTTTGGAAACTGGACCGGCATTTTTCCTGGTAGAATCCCCTTTTGTGGTGTTTTTTTCTCGCAGCTCACGTACCCATGCATTTAGGACCGAGGTAGGTTTTCCATCCCATTTCCTCATGTCCTCTCCATGATCACATAGGTAAAACCACAGGGCACCTCGCGGTGTGTACCTTCTATATTCTCTCTCTTGGGCAGAGGAGCGCTCACTCCTAATAGCTGCGACATTGGTCCTTACAGGTGGGCAATAGGACATATCCTCCTTGAATTGCTGGAAATCCTCGGACAGCTTCTCCACAGCCGAAATGCAGGCTTGTAGGGAGGAGGAGAGATTTTCTTCGTATTGACGGAGTTGGCAAGCCACTTCATCCACTGTCGGTGCCTCTGCGTCTTTCCAGGTCATTATTGCCAGTGAGTTGGCATAGGATGATGGTGCGCTCCGTACAAACTTCCACCACGTGGGTCATGTGCATTGGACTTCGCCTGGATCTTTGGGTAATTGTGGGTTGTCTGGGTCATGATGAATCGTCTCTAGCACAGCTAATTCCCTCAGATATTGGATACCTTTTTCCATGGTGGTCCACTTGCTTGATTGACATATAACATCTTCCTTAAAGGGGTACCTTTCCTTCACACTTGACAGGAGTCGCCTCCAGAGGCTGATGGCTTGTGTCCCTTTTCCAATTGCCTTGTCAATGCCACCTTCCCTGGCAAGTGATCCCAGCTGCTTGGCTTCCCTACCTTCTAATTCCAAGCTATTAGCCCCATTGTCCCAGCATCGGAGGAGCCAGGTGATAATATGCTCACCTATACGGCGACCGAAATCTTTTCGCATATCCCGCAGCTCACTCAAGGATAGGGACCGGGTTATTACCTCTGGTTCTGCCTCTTCCTCCTGTTCCCGTGATGACCCTGGTTCACCTTCATCCTTCGCTAAGCAAGCTGGCTTTTTTGTATATTTCTTTTTCTGTACGGGGGCAACTGATACTGGTGCAGGTTGGTCCGCTGGTTCAGTTGCAGTATCGCTCGCCGGGTTTTGGATAACCGCAGTGTCTGTCGCCGAAGTTTGGGGTAGCAGCAGTGCTCATCGCTGGGGCTGGAGGGACCGCAGTGCCTGTTGCTGAGGTTTGGGTAGCTGCCGTGCTCGTTGCCGGGGCTGGAGGGGTCGCGGTGCCTGTCGCCAAGGTCTGGGTGGCCGCAATGCTTGTCACCGGGGCTGGAGGGGCCACGGCACCCGTTGCCAAGGTTTGGGTGACTGCAGAGCTCATCGTTTCGTTGTTAGGTACAGAGACCTTCTCTTCCCCTTGAGGGTACTGAGTGGTGTTGAACAGGGCTCGATAAGCACGGGCCAGGCCCCAGCACGTTGCAGTGATTTGTATCTCTCTGGAGCTGCCAGGGTGACAGCATACCTTTTCCAAATATTTTATTAGTTCTTCCGGATTCTGCACTTGTTCAGGGGTGAATTTCCAAAACACTGGAGGTGCCCACTTCTCTAGGTACTTGCCCATACTACCCCACACACCCTGCCACTCATAATTATCCAGCCTCGGGGCAGATCTCTGGGTGATCTTCTTAAATAGTTGTTTAACCTTAAACAAGAGCTGAACCACATTCAGGAGCATGCTAATTCCTAGCAGTAGGGCTAGGACCGTGCTGGTCTCAACATCCCAAGGGTATTCAAATTTTTCAAAATTCTCAAACACCATTGTAACTGGACTGAAGGAGAAAGGAGAGGGGAAGAGAGGTATCCCACCCATAGACTGGTTTCCCAAGGAGGAAAGGTAAATGGTGTAATTATTAATAGTTTCCCACAGATGGCTCCCAGAGTATAAAAGTGACAATGTTGAGTGCAAATACCGGATTAATCCCACAACCGATGACTTCATCATACCATAAACCAGTGTTATACAACACATCAAAGAGAAAACCTTAATCCGCCTCCCATGGATGATAAGCAGCAGAAGAGGGACTACATACAGCAAACGAGGTGATACATAACAGAACTTCAAAAACCAGAGCAACAACTCTAAGAACACATAAATCAACATAATGACCAGTGACTATTAGACCAATATAACGAATGCTTATAACAAATTTGTTTTAACGAGCTCTGGTCAGGTTTGTCGTTATCTCAACCCTTCGGGCCCCACGTTGGGCGCCAAAAAAGGACTGTCGTGGTTTAACCCCAGCCAGCAACTAAGCACCACGCAGCCGCTCACTCACTCACAACCACCCCCACCCCCCACCCAGTGGGATGGGGGAGAGAATCGGGAAAAGAAGTAAAACTCGTGGGTTGAGATAAGAATGGTTTAATAGAACAGAAAAGAAGAAACTAATAATGATAATGATAACACTAATAAAATGACAACAGCAATAATAAAAGGATTGGAATGTACAAATGATGCGCTGTGCAATTGCTCACCACCCGCCGACCAACACCCAGCTAGTCCCTGAGCGGCCATTCCCTGCCCCCACCCCCCCAGTTCCTATACTAGATGGGACGTCACATGGTATGGAAAACCCCGTTGGCCAGTTTAGGTCAGCTGCCCTGGCAGTGTCTTGTGCCAACTTCTTGTGCCCCTCCAGCTTTCTCACTGGCTGGGCTTGAGAAGCTGAAAAATCCTTGACTTTGGTCTAAACACTACTTAGCAACAACTGAAAAGATCAGCGTTATCAACATTCTTTGCATACTGAACTCAAAACATAGCACCGTACCAGCTACTAGGAAGAGAGTTAACTCTATCCCAGCTGAAACCAGGACAGCATTATTGATCTTCATCTGCACCCTGCCATGGCAGCATGCTTTTCTTGCTAGGTGCAACCAGCAGCAGCAGCAGCAGCAGCAGCAGCAGCAGGTGCAGTTCTGTGCCAGGCCAAAAAAAGCCTCCCTCCTGGCTCCTGTACCAGCACTGCAGTGAGGAGCCCAGCCCGGAGCCCTCCCAACAGGCAGAAAGCACTGGCCTCAGTCGGTCTCAAGGCTGCAAGGAGGCAAGGGGACTGGCTTGAAACCCCAGGGGAAAGCTGGGCATTTTCTGAGCACAAGAGCCTGCCTGCAGAAGATGTAAGGCACCCACCCTGGAGCCAGCCTGAAGAGACGTCTGTCTGCCTTGGCCAGGAATCAAAGCTGGGTCAACGGCTTGGAAAGCAGCTGTGCTCACTAATATTCCAGCAATGCACCTGTGGGCAGTGCTGCCTCCTGCTCCTCCAGATCAGAGCCTGGCTGGCCTCCTGCTCCTCCATTCCACAGACTGGCCGGCCTCCTCTCTCCAGCCCCCCAACACACACTTCCTCAAGCCACTCCTCATGCTCAGCCTCTCGATTGCAACCACCTCCCACCCTTGTTCTGCATGCAGTCAGACACTGCCAGGTGCACCCCCTCCACGCTGCCTCCTTAGCACCATTTTCCTGCCCAGAGCCAAGACAGAAGGGGAGCCACTTTCATCTAGTGGTGTAAATTACCGCTTTTGTGGATCGTTTGATAGTTTGGTCCTTGCTCAGGAACTGGACAATGCTTGCAGCGGTGGAAAAAAGCTCTGCACGTACCTATTCCACCAAATCAAGCTCTTCCCAGTCTCCCTCTAAGTCACCCACACCCCCCGTTTATTCTCCCTTTGCCCCTCCATGCTTTTGCTCAGCCAGTCTCTACCTCGCCCTTTCCATGGATCTCTCCCAGTCTCGCAAACCATTGCCCCTACACACCAACAACCTGCACGGCGGTCATGGTCTTTGTTCAAGGGCTGACACTGCCCTAAGTCCCCAAGAGGCTGGAAGTGCTGCCGGGAGATCACCATCTGCCCTGCAGCAGTGTCCCCACCGTAGTGCTCACAGCAGGCTTGGAGGCCCCCTCAGATAAATTTGAGAAGCAAAGTGGGGTCTAATATCTCACCTCACGCTGGTTGTCTCCACACAGCTGCCTTCTCTTCTTCCCTGGAAGCAGCAGAGACACCAGCTGGGGGGTGAAACCATCCCCCCCTCCCGTGGCAGGATATCCCAGATGCCCGGCTGAGGACAAGGCGCTGGGAGCTTCAGCTGAAGCCCCTGGGGTTAAGCCTCTCAAGGCCTCTGCAAGGCTGGCAGCAGGTGCCCGTCATGCTCAGTGCAGGTCCCAACCACAAATCTTCGAGCGGAGCCTAGCCCAGGGAGCCGGGTGTCATTGCACAGGGCACGTGATCAGCAGGGCAGAGAGGCTTGGAGCAGGTAGTTGTGGCCGAGTGGTGAAGGTGATGGACTAGAAATCCATTGGGGTTTCCCCGTGCAGGTTCGAATCCTGCCAACTATGGGGCACAGTCCCCTTTTGGGCTCCCTGCAATTGACCACGCTGCAGCCAGCAGTGGGACTCAGCTCCACACTGTGCCTGGTGCCCAGGGAGACAGTGAAAGCCCCTTGCCTACAGCACTTGTCCTCGCTCCCCCACCCCCCACCCCCCCTCCGAAATTCCTGGATGAAAGGGAAATCCTGCTCCCGTTGACAAGGTAGGCATGTTGGGGGAAGAGAATGGACCAGTGCTGAGACGAAAGGTCCTATGTTAGAATCATAGGATCATTTAGGTTGGAAAAGACCTTCAAGATCATTGGGTCCAACCATCACCCACGCCCACTAAACCATGTCCTGAAGTACCCCGTCCACTCGCTTTTTGAATACCTCCAGGGATGGTGACTCAACCACTTCCCTGGCCAGCCTGTTCCAATGTTTGACAACCCTCTCAGTAAAAAAATTTTTCCTGATATCTAACCTTAATCTCCCTTGCCACAACTTGAGGCCGTTTCCTCTTGTCCTATCTCCAGCCACCTGACAGAAGAGAGCAGCACCCACCTCACTACAACCCCCCTTCAGGTAGTTGTAGAGAGCGATAAGGTCTCCCCTCAGCCTCCTCTTTTCTAGACTAAACAGCCCCAGTTCCCTCAGCCGCTCCTCATAAGACTTGTGCTCCAGGCCCCTCACCAACTTGGTTGCCCTTCTCTGAACACACTCCAGCAACTCAATGTCTTTCTCGTAGTGAGGGGCCCAAAACTGAACACAGTACTCAAGGTGCGGCCTCACCAGTGCCGAGTACAGCGGAACAACCACCTCCCTGCTCCTGCTGGCCACACTATTTCTGATACAGGCTAGGATGCCGTTGGCCGCCTTGGCCACCTGGGCACACTGCTGGCTCATATTCAGCTGGCTGTCAATCAGCACACCCACGTCTTTCTCTGCCGGACAGCTTTCCAGCCACTCTTCCCCAAGCCTGTAGTGCTGCATGGGGTTGCTGTGACCGAAGTGCAGGACCCGGCACTTGGCCTTGTTGAATTTCATACGATTGGCCTCAGCCCATCAATCCAGCCTGTCCAGATCTCTTCGTAGAGCCTCCCTACCCTCAAGCAGATCGACCCTGCCTCCCAACTTGCTGTCGTCTGCAAACTTGCTGAGGGTGCACTCAATCCCCTCATCCAAATCATCGATAAAGATATTAAACAGAACAGGGCCCAACACCAAGCCCTGGGGAACACCACCTGTGACCTGCCACCAGCTGGATTTCACCCCATTCACCACAACCCTCTGGGCTCGGCCATCCAGCCAGTTCTTCACCCAGTGAAGAGTACACTTATCCAAGCCACGAGACGCCAGTTTCTCAAGGAGCATGCCATGAGAGACAGTGTCAAAGGCCTTGCTGAAGTCAAGGAAGATAACATCCACAGCCTTTGCCTCATCCACTAGGCAGGTCACCCGGTCATAGAAGGAGATCAGGTTGGTCAAGCAGGACCTGCCTTTCATAAACCCATGCTGACTGGGCCTGATCCCCTTCTTCTCCTGGACTTGCCATGTGAGTGCTCTCAAGACAAACCATTCCATAATCGTCCCCGGTACCGAGGTCAGGCTGACAGGCCTGTAGTTCCCCGGATCCTCCCTCCGAACCTTCTTGTAAATGGGAGAATGGACCAGTGCTGAGTACCAGCCATGACAAGAGGGCCAACGTTGTTGGCTCCTGAGCAGAACTTAAGAGCCTGATCTCACCTCAGACCTCATGCAGAACAACCCTACCAGCTGTCTGTCCTCCCTAGGCCTGAACCTACAGCAGCTCACCTCCAAAGACAGCCTGCACCGCAAGGCCCTCATTACTAAAGATGAAGGGGAGGCACCTCCTGGATCTGAGATCTTGCCAGCACTCACAAAGTGCCCCTCACTTTAGGTCTCACAAAGGCAGACTGGTGTGGAGCAGCAGGCAAGGGGTGGGGGTGGGGGGAAGAGAAGGGGCCAGCGCCAACTATGAGCTACAGAATGGGGGAGCACAGCACAGCACAGCACTGGCAGGGCAAGGCCCTCACCGCTGGTGTGAAAGGCAAGGCGCCAACTGCTAGACAACTTGCTTAGAAGAACGAACACTGCCTAGGACTAAGGGCTTTTACCTCATCGTCAACGTCACCTGACAACCCAACCTAGACTGGCTCTCACTGGCTGAGAACACCCCATGCAGATGATAAACCAATGGGAGATTGGTCTTTCAAAAAAAGCATGGGTATACAGCCACGGCCAGAACAGCAATCAACGTAAATCGAGTATAAAGCCCCTCCACCTGCACAGGACGTTGGTTTAGAACAATGAAGATTAACACCCCACCGAGCATCTGTCCACACCACCTGCCCGGGAGAAGCACATACTGATTTGGGGAGCAATAGTAACTGATTAGCCCACCCCTTAACATGAGTAATTTGATTGGTCGACACAACTGTATTGTAAACATATACCAACCCTGCTTTCCTCTGTCTCGGTGTCCTCCATGCATTAGGCTGGGCCACCACTACATGCACAGCCAAATTAGGAGGATTAATTCCCTTGGTAATTCTACGCTTGGTAATGCTAAGCGTCCTTGTCTCCCTCCTCGGCTGGCAAAGAACAGATGTTGACACCGGGCACAATCCCACAGCCCCCTGGGCGTTGGCTTTCTGGGCAGGGTGGCAGCCCTCCTGAGCTCGCTGGAGAGCAGCTCCCGTCTGCCCTGCAAAGCAACAAGGCTGCCCCCTCGCTCCGGGGTTTCTTCCAGTGCCTGCAGAGCCAGCTTGGGTGACCAAGAAGAAAGTCCCCATGCAGGGTTATGGGCAGGAGATGTGGGGAGAAGGGCAAGGCAAGGCCCTTGAGCTGCCCCCCCAGGCCCAAAGGAGGTGAACTTTCCAGAGAGCCCATTTTCTGGCCCGCGTGAGGGCACAGGACAGAGGAAGGGAAAGAGGCATGAGGGCTGGCAGCGCCAGGGAGCATCAGGCAGGGCCGTGGGAGGTGCTGGCAGAGGTGCTGGGGGGAGCAGAGTGGCGCAGCGGAAGCGTGCTGGGCCCATAACCCAGAGGTCGATGGATCGAAACCATCCTCTGCTAACTGGCCCTTTTTTTCCCTCCTCCTGACAGCTGCTGCCTCTCCCAGCAACTTTTGACCTGCACTGCTCTAGCTCTCTGGGCACCCATGGCCACGGCCCTCCTGTTCCCTCAGCCCCTTCTCTCTGCCACTGCCACCTTCTTTCTCCTTTGCCTTCTTAGGAGCCAGCACTCCCATAGTGCCCCTCGCCAAGGCAGACGGGTGGCTGTGGAGCAGCAGGCAGAGCTCCCCCCACAAGGAAGTGGGTGGCCTGGGGACACAGGCATTTCTCCCTTCCCATCCGGCAGCTCAGTCCCAACTTCCCAGCCGCAAGCAGGGACCTCCAGGAATCTGCAGGTGGGGAGGAGGAGGACAAGGCTGCTGCTACTTTGGCAAACACCAGCGCAATCAGCTTGACCATCTGGGGGGTTTCTCCATCCTAGTCTGTTTGCTGCCGTGCTCACTCGCAGCTCCAGCCAGGAGCAGGGCTGAGTAGGTATTCCCAGTGGGCACTGTATTGGCCATACGTGGCTAGGTGTTGGCAGTGGTGGGGAGAGGGGCTGCTGCAGGGTGGCCTCTGTGGGGAAGAGCTAAGGGGCTGCCCTGCACCACACACACAGCTGGTTCCAGGGGCCTCCACAACACTGAGCCATCTGCAAAGCTTGTGGCACCCAGGGCACCCATGCTGGCTGGAGCAGGTGGATACTCCTGAAGGAACTGCAACCTGCGGAGAAGGCACGCCAGTGAAGACTTCCCCTGACGGGCCTGAAGCCTGTGGAAGAGCCCACGCTGAAAGAGATTTTCCTGTTCAGAAGCGCAGCATGGGGAGAACCCATGCTGGAGTAGTCTGCAGTGAAGGAGTGCAGCTGAGCCTGGAAAAATTGGGAGGCATGGCGGTGTTTTCTTTGTCTTCTATTGCTCACTACAAGACAAAACACACACATAGCCCGAGTCTTTCCCTCTCTTCTGGCTGCTCAGGACTGGAATTCAGTGCTGGACACCCACCCCCTCACTCCCACGTGCACATCAGCAGGTGCTCTGAACCCTAGACTGTACCACAGGTCTGTGCAGAATCCATGCCTGCAGCCCAGGCCTGGTTTGTCCAGTGTCCTGCTCCAACCCTGGGCAGTCCCTGATGCCAATCCACTCTCCTCACTGGCTAGTGCAGCTTGAGATCTCCTAGCAAATACCCCCTCACACACACACACACACACACACACACAAACACCCCCCTAAAAAAAGGCACAGTCTGAAATGAGCTAGGAGTAGAATGCAATGATGTCCTGGTTTCATCTGGGATAGAGTTAATTTTTTTCCTAATAGCTGCTACAGTGCTATGTTTTTAGTTCAGTATGCGAAGAATGTTGATAACGCTGATCTTTTCAGTTGTTGCTATGTAGTGTTTAGTCCAAAGTTAAGGATTTTTCAGCTTCTCAAGCCCAGCCAGCAAGAAAGCTGGAGGGACACAAGAAGTTGGGAGAGGACACAGCCAGGGCAGCTGACCTAAACTGGCCAACAGGGTTTTCCATACTATGTGACGTCCCATCTAGTATAGGAACTGGGGGGTGGGGGCAGGGAATGGCCACTCGGGGACTAGCTGGGTGTTGGTCGGCGGGTGGTGAGCAATTGCACAGCACATCATTGTACATTCCAATCCTTTTATTATTGCTGTTGTCATTTTATTAGTGTTATCATTATCATTATTAGTTTCTTCTTTTCTGTTCTATTAAACCGTTCTTATCTCAACCCACAAGTTTTACTTCTTTTCCCGATTCTCTCCCCCATCCCACTGGGTGGGGGGGAGTGAGTGAGTGAGCGGCTGCATGGTGCTTAGTTGTTGGCTGGGGTTAAACCACAACAAATGAAAACAAGACCAATCGCATTCTTGTTCTTCATGGGTGTGCAAAGGTGTTCCAGGATGAGTTGCTCCTTCCCCTTCCCAGGGATCCAGGTGAGGTGGACTAGCCTGCTGTTGCCCCCATTCTCCTTTGTGCCTTTTGGGAAGATAGGAGTGACAATGACTTTCTTCCAGGACTCAGGAGCCTCTCCCAGTTGTCACGACCTTTCAAAGATAATGGAGAGTGGCCTCTTCTGTAGGTCTTTCTTGCCTGAGTGCCTCACAAGCTGGCAGCAAGAAGATAGCACAGGTATCTGCAGGTGAGCTCTCTGCTACCTGAGTACCTGACTGGCCAGAAGCCGGAAGATCGCTTGCATGTTGACTGTGAGGTGGCCTCTGGCTCTGCAGGCAATGGGCCATCCACAGGAATATCGCTTGTGCTAAGTGCTCGTCTTCATTCCAGAATGGATACCACTGCACGGTGTATCTTTTTATATCCAAACACTTCTTGGTCCAAAGGAAGTGAACAGTCCCTGAGAGAGAGATCTGAGAACATGCGGGCATGACAGTGGGTGAGGAGATTGGAATGTGAGAGAAACCGCTATGCAGATACCAAGGCCAGTGAAGAAGGAGGGAGAGGAGGTGCGCCAGAGGAGGTGATACCCCTGCAGCCCATGGTGAGATGGCAGGCTGTCCCCCTGCAGCCCATGGATGTGAACAGTGGAGGAGATGCCCACTTGCAGCATGTGAAGGACCCCACGCTGGAGCAGTTGGACGCCCCCAAAGATGGCTGTAACTCCACGGGAAAGTTCGTGTTGGTGAAGTCATCACTGAAGTTCGGCCTGCAGAAAAGACCCATGCCAGGGAAGTTCATGAAGGGCTGCAGCCCATGGGAAGGACTCACATTGGAGAAGTTTGTGAAGGAATGTTTCCTGTGGGAGGGACACCATGCTGGAGCAGGGGAAGAGTGAGGAGTTCTCCCCCTGAGGAGGAAGGAGCGGCAGAGACAACGTGTGGCGAACTGACCCCAACCCCCATTCCCCATCCCCCTGAGCCACTGCGGGGAGGAGGTAGAGAAAACTGGGAGTGGATTTGAGCCGGGAAGGAGGGAGGTGTGGGGGAAAGATGTTTTAAGGTTTGGTTTTACTTCTCATTATCCTTGTTTTGATTAGATTTGTAGTAAATTAAATTGATTTTTCTTCTTCCCCAAATTGCATTTGTCTTTTGCCCATGACTGTAAGTGGTGAGTGATCCCTCCCTGTCCTTGTCTCAACCCACAAGCTTTTCTTTATACTTTCTCCTCACCCCACCGGCGCAGAGGGGGAGGAGTGAGCAAGCGGCTTCGTGGTGCTTTGTTACCAGCTGGGCTTACGCCATGACAGTCATGTACCCCCTTCTCCTTTGAAGGGATCCTGTGCACCCAGGAGAGTTGGGATGACACGTGTTTGATTCTAACAACATTTTACCGAGGAGCCCTAAAAAGACTGCCGCTCCCCATAGTGTTGCATGACACCATTCAGAAGAAGGTGTTCTGTGGTTAAATGTGGAGCCATGGGCCTTTTATGCTTTACAAGTGGTGGATGAGGTGGAAAGGCACTGAGGATGATAGCAGCTGTTCGGATGTGAATGTTAATATAGACCTTTTGAGTTAACATAGTCTCTTAACTGTTATTCGCAAACTTCATATGAAAAACAGTCATGGCACTTCTCTCTTTCAGAGAAGTTATGGGAATAAAGTCCAGGGGATGGGTAGGGAGTGGAAAGGAGGAAAGCACTTGTTTTCAGGTCTGGACATGGGCAGTGTAACTGCAAGGTGGGGTTAGGCTGGGCATTTCGGTAAGGAAAAGAGCATGCGCAATCATGATCCCCCTCTTTGTACCTCCACTTGTAGCATTGCCAATGACAGAGAGGAAGCCTGTAAATTCTGCACTAACGCAAACCCCACATATGACCCCACTGCCCAGATTGGTGTTTTGTCTGTCAGCACAGTGAAGAACAATTTTCTTTATGCAACCCTGGAATCAGACACTGGAGAAGCTTCATCCCCTTGAGTTAACGAATCTAGTTAGTGAGAGGCTCCTTGTGTTTCCCTTGGCCCACAGGCCAACCTGCAAGAGAAATGAAGGTGTTTTAGTTGTTTCATACTCAAAAGGGAATTGAGGGGAGTTTTCATACAGTGCTACAAATCCTTTGTTTGCAGGGTCGGGGTTTTTTTCTACCCACTCAGGAATTAGAGCTCCTTTGCCAGTGATGAGAAAATGCCCTATACAGCACAGTTCCACCCATGCAAAATCTTTTTCCATTCTGACCACCTACACCTTCTATTTCTTCTGTATTTTCCCCCTTTTTCTGTGCAGGTTTAGCAAGCCTCGGAAGGCATGGATTAAGGTTACTTTCTCTTTTGGAGAGGAGGGTTCCATTTGTCAGGCTGAGCAGCGAGTGGAAGAGCATCTGGAAAGTGAACATCTGACCTAGAATAAACTGAAAACTCTCTGGGTGTTCTCTTGCTGCCATCCCATGGACATTTTGGGTACTCCCATTTCAGTCTGCAACAACTGAACAAGAAAGCCCCAAGCCAAGTAATTCTGCTGGCTCCTTGCTGCATCACATCCTAGAAGGTTGCAGGGAATGCCTGTGTCTCTCATGAAGTACCATTTCATGTTCACTAAAGGAAGGCGCTGCAGTGGATTGCAGGGAAGGGGAGGGAAGAGGGAAGAGGGAGGAGGGGGGGAAGAAGAGAATGGGTAGGGAAAGGAGGATTGACTCAAGTGCATTTCCAAAGCATGCCAGATTAATGACATGTTTGTGTCTGCCCACTGGCCATTCTGAATCTCCCAGTGGGCAGGATGTGCTGTGAGAGTGTGCATGTCCAGCACTGTTTGTGCTCCTGCTGGAGCCTGGAGGGGCTTTGTGCCATGCCAAGAAACCCCAATGCAAACAAACATCCTTGGAGAGTGGGCTTCGGTCTGTTTGCCACCTGTGCCCATAGAAACAGTCTTAGTGTTCTGACAGTCAGCAATAAAGTTGCAAGAGTCTGAGCTGCCCATGACTGCTACATAAGGAATCTCCTATTGCTCTCCAGGCAGGATGATGCCTGGGGCCTGTGCTGATCTCCTCCTTCCCTGGGAGTTGCTGTATTCTAGGTTCTGGCAGAGTTTTTTTCTCACACCCTGGCTCTCCTCATTCAAAGTTCCTGCACCCCTGACACTTCTTGTCTGCTTTCTGGTGATTAGTGCATGCACAGGGTAAGTTTTACCTTCCCTGGGAACAGATGAAATTTTGGCTGCTGCTCTCTTCTTCCTCAGTGCGCAATGGATATCTGTGATCAAGGCATTGGTGTCCCAGAATGAGCCCTGGCTGAGCATTTGGGCTCTGCAACCCTGTGTAGTGGACTGTGGCCTGGGGAGGTAGTATGTGAAGGGGCTGGTGAACCTGGTATTCGTTTCACCATAGGAGGTGAGGATGAAGCACTTGGGACAGATGGGACACATGGTAATCCACTCTTCTGAGTGGACACGGTGGTTCTGGGACAGGCTAGAGCAATTGGCAGAAGCAGGAATGCTTTGAGTCACTGGGGGCTGATCGATCCAGAGGTCCTGAAACCCCTGAACTCTCACCATGCTGAAACACACGTGAAAGAGCTGTTCACGTGACAATCAGAAACTACCTCATTTCTGTCATTGCTCACCGCAAGGTTTGTGCTCCCCATGCATGTTGCCAGTGGCCTTCAACTTCAGGGCCAATTTCTCGACTTGACCTCCCACCTTGAGCTGAATCTGGCAAGGACCATGAGGGGCAATAAGAAAGGTTTCTACAAGTACATCTGCTGCAAAAGGAAGCCTAAAGAAGGTGTGGGCCCAGTGCTGAATGTGAGGGGCAGCGGGGTGGGGCTGGTAACAGAGGACATAGGAAAAACGAAGGAACTCGATGCCAGCTTCACTTCAGTCTTCACTGGTAAGTTTTGCTTTAGGGAAATACAGGCTCCTAAGCACAGTGGGAAAGTGTGGAGCAATGAAGACTTACCCTTGGTAGAAGACAATCAGGTTAGGGAACATATAAAATACTGGATATACCCAACTCTGGTGGGGTGCATCCATGAACGCTGAGGGAGCTCGCCAATGTCAATGCCAGGCCACTCTCAACAGTCTTTGAACAATGATAGTAATCAGGAGAGGTTCCTGAGTGCTGGAGGAGAGCAAACATTACTCTTGTCTTGAAGAAGGGCTAGAAGGAGGACTCAGGGAACTTGAGGTAGCTTCACATCAGTCACTTGGAAGGTAATGGAGCATATAATACTGAAAACCATTTCCATCATATGAAGCATAGAAAAGTGATTTGGAGTAGTCATCATGGATTTATGATGGGGAAATAATCTCTGATATGCATACCGAAGCCTTCAATGAAGAGATGACTACCATGGGGACGAGAGGAGAGCAAGCGATATTGATTTTCTTGACTTGAACAAGACTTTCACAGCTCACTCCCATGACAGCCTCACAGAAGAGTTAATGAAATGTGAACCAGATAAGTGGACAGAGAGATGACTGAACACTGGCTGAAGTGCCAGGCCCAGGGGGTTCTGATCAGCGGCACAAACTTCAGTTGGAGGCCAGGCACTCAAGCTCTACACTAATGGTGATTGATACTGGATTCTATACTGTTTAACATTTTCCATTAAAGGCCTGGACAGTGGGGCAGAGTGAAGCCTCAGCAAGTTTACAAATGATACAAATCTTAGAGGAGGGGATCATACAGGTCAAACTACAGATAGATGATGCTAGCAGCTGCAGCAGCAGTTGCATCATGCTGAGATGAACATGAGGCTTGTGAGGTAGCTGGGGCATGTCTGAGGGGATTTCTGGGCCCCTGACACCCTTGGGCTGTGTGTGTGGGAGGGACAGGCTGGTAGACAGCAGGTCTCCTGGAAGGGGAGGAACGGGCAAGAGCTGGGCATGCTGGCAGGCATGCTGGAAAAGAAATTGCTTGAATGGTCACACCCAGAGGGTAGTGGTCAACGGCTCAATGTCCAGATGGAGATCGGTGACAAGTGGTGCCCCTCAGGGGTCCATATTGGGAGCAGTACTGTTTAGTATCTTCATCAGCGACATAGACAGTGGGATCGAGTGCACCCTCAGCAAGTTTGCAGACGACACCAAGCTGAGTGGTGTGGCTGACATGCCTGAGGGACAGGATGCCATCCAGAGGGACCTGGCCAAGCTCGAGAAGTGGGCCCGTGCGAACCTCGTGAAGTTCAACAAGGCCAAGTGCAAGGTCCTGCACCTGGGTCGGGGCGGCCCCCGGTATCAATACAGGCTGGGGGATGAAGGGGTTGAGTGCAGCCCTGCGGAGAAGGGCTTGGGGGTACTGGTGGATGAAAGGCTTGGACATGAGCTGGCAATGTTCACTCGCAGCCCAGAAAGCCAACGGTATCCTGGGCTGCCTCAAAAGAAGCATGGCCAGCAGGTCGAGGGAGGCGATTCTGCCCCTCTACTCCACACTCGGGAGACCCCGCCTGGAGTATGCGTCCAGATCTGGAGTCCTCAGCACGGGAAAGACGCGGACCTGTTGGAGCGGGCCAAGAGGAGGGCCACGAAAATGATCAGAGGGATGGAACCCCTCTCCCATGAGGACAGTGAAAGAGTTGAGGTTGTTCGGCCTGGAGAAGGGAAGGCTCCGGGGAGACCTTATTGTGGCCTTTCAGTACTTAAAGGGGGCTTATAAGAAGCGCCCCCTATAAGAAAGATGGGGACAAACTTTTTAGTAGGGCCTGTGGCAATAGGACAAGGGGTAACGCTTTTAAGCTAAAAGAAGGTAGATTCAGGCTAGAAATAAAGAAGACATTTTTTACAATGAGGGTGGTGAAACGCTGGAACAGGTTGCCCAGAGAGGTGGTAGATGCCCCACCCCTGGAAACATTCAAGGTCAGGCTGGACGTGGCTCTGAGCAACCTGATCTAGTTGAAGATGTCCCTGCTCATTGCAGGAGGGGTTGGACTAGGTGACCTTTAAAGGTCCCTTCCAACCCAAACTATTTTATGATTCCATGATTCTGTGACTTTGGAGAACACTGAGCAGACCACAGTCCTCTCTCAAGTCTCTTACAGGATCACAACCTTGTCTGTGGTGGAGGTAGCCATGTGGCGCAGGGATTGATACCGGGTCCAGTGCTGTTTAACAACTGCAGGAGCGACCTCGACCGTGGAGCAGAGTGCACCCTCAGCAAGTTTGCAGATGATACAAAACTGGGAGGAGGGGCTGATAGACCAGATGCTTGTTGCACTGCCGTTCAGCTGGACCCCGACAGACTGCAGAACCCTTTGCTCTGTGGCTGTAGGGTGTCCCACAGGAGACAGGTGGGTGGGCCTGTATTGAAGCACAAAGTGCTGGCTCTTTTGGGAACCCAGCGAGAAAGGCACGAACACTTCCAAGGGAGATAACTATTTTATTACTAACATAGCAATGGGGAGAGCAAATCGTAGAATCCTTCATCCCGTCTGATGCTGGGAACCCTAAGGTGGTGCAGCCATTGGTCAGGGCATGGCACGCTGCGCAGGTGCCGCCCGCGGTGGTGTTCACCAGCTCTGCGTTCACTTGCACTCTTGCAGAGCCTTGATTACGATAGAACTTCCGTATGTTATCCGTCACTGATAGCAGTCAGGCCTGGAATGTGGAGTTAGCCTTGAAGGCTCCCTTGGGTGACAGATCCTAATATTCTTAACATATTAACAAAGCTAGAGTGTTCCTGGGAACAGCGCGCACAGTTGGTGCAAGAAGACTTTGTACGGGGAGTCTTGCAGTAGACATTGTATTCGTGGCGTTTGTGACCTTGAACAGGCCACGCCTGCTCGATCAGGCCTTGTACTTAAAGCCCAATGTCTTAGCGTAAGTAGCTGCTGTAAGGGAACCAGCTGGAGCGCCCCGTGCCGGCCCGTGCTGTGCGCTGGTGGATGTTCTGACAGAGATAACATTCCAACCTGTCAGGAGAAGACACATGATTCTGTTTGTTACACAAAATAAAAGGCCCCACGGCATGGTAGGCAGGAGGAACCTCTCCACAGGTGGGATCCACGCAGCATACTGTGGGAAAATCCTCCTGGGTTCTGTCCAGTGCTGCATGGCAGCAGGGTGCCCAGCATCTGAAGGGACGCAGGATTTACTTGCTATCTATATTCCTCTTCCTACCCTACCTTATTAAACCAGCTTTTTATTAAGCCACTTGTTGTTGGGCCTTTCTTCCCGAGATCCAGAAAAGGAGCCTGCACCATTTCTTTCTCTTCACGTCCCTCCCCCACCCACCTGGTACAGAACAGCCCCATAATATTTCAAGTGGGCAGAAGAAAACAGTACATACATGACACTGACTAAATCTACATCTATGAGGAGCAAGTAGCGGTCACACAGTGTTCATGGTACGGATTGGCCACGATGTGATCACTGACTCCACGTGCAATAGTCTTCCAGGCTGGCGACTGCATGGCCATGCCTGGGCAAAGCAGGGGCTTGCCCTGGGGGTTGCCCCAACCCTTTCACTCTGTTAAAAACAAGATCAGCCTGCATAGGAAACTGCCCCGATAATCTCTTCAGGTCATGCTTTGCTCTGGCAGGACTTCTCGGTGCACAAAACCGCCGCTTGTCATTCAGCTCACCTCGTCCCCATAGCCCGCATGATACTCCTGTGACAGATCACTGACAGTGACACCTGTGAGTGAGCATCACCTTCCTCAGACGGTCACAGTGGCACCACTTAGACGGGCTGTTTCACAGCCCCAGCTGTCCCTTTGCTGGCTCAACCAAAACTGCCTGCACCGGTTCTGTGCCCGGTGAACACAGAGCTGGGCACAGGGCGGGTGGCAGGAGGAAGAGGTGCCCCCTGTCCATCAGCATGCCTCCAAACGCACCTCTCTGCCTTTCCCCACCGGGCCTCGCCACTTCCGTCCTCTTCCGCTCACCACGGACGCGTGGTGGGAGACCAAGCCAAAGTCCGTTTCAAAGCGACCGGCCTGCCCGTGGCCAGGGATGAGGCAAGAGCCGCGTGGAACGGCTGAGCAGGAGTCTGTGCATCGGCCTGTGGAGAAAACCACCAGCCCCACAGCACGCATTGCCCAGGAGAAAGGTGCAATTTCAGGAGAAAGGACCACAAGGAGACTCGGGCTGGGATGCAGCATTTCTTTAATGAGAACAGAAAGCGTGTGTGCCTTTTGAGGGGAGGGGGAAGAGCGCTGAGCGTGAGAAGTCCAGGGCTCCACAGGGCAAGAGGACATCACCCTTTGCGGCGGGATAGAAAGCGCCTGCAAGGCGCTCCTTCCTCCCTGTTGCGGCTGCAGCCAGTGAGAATCCTCTCCCATCTACAGCAAGGGCGAGTGAAGTATGTTGCCTTGGTCAACGGCAAAAGCTATGAAGGCCAGGAGGGAGGATGAGGGTGCTACCTGGCAGTAGCAAGGAAAGCACAGGCAGAATAAGAGCAAGAAGGGCACGATGTCAAGGGATGACACGCGGCTCCCTTCCATTCATGGGGAGAGGCAGGTGTCCCGTGCGCTAGGAAACCACAGGCATCTCCCCGGTGCTGGATCCAGATCTCGTTTCTCCGTTCCTGGTTGCTCTTTCCAACGTGAGCCATCCGCTGGCCCTACCAGCAGAGACTGCATGAACGCAGGGGCCCACACAGACCGCTCCCGAGGCCTGCGAATCTCCCAAATCCAAGGGCGCCCCCAGAAGAGACGGGGGCCCCCCCGGCGCTGAGGGAGCTCCCAACAGCAGCTGACAGCGAGGATCCCACGGCTGTGCTCTGAGGGAAAGAGGTGAGGATGGGGCCCGGCAGGGTCACCACCACCGGGGAGGGTTCGATCACGGTGGTGGAGTCAGCGCACCGTAGAACACAAGGCTCATTGCAGCTGTTTGCAAGGGGGGCTGGTCCGCAGGGGAAAGGGAGGCAGGGTCTGTAGCAAGACATCTCTCGGCGAGGGCGGCAGAGCTGAAACACAGAGCAGGGCATGAGCACGAGGCGGAAGCTGAGGGAAGAGGACGGGTCAGAACCACAAGCGCACCTGCCGAAAGAGACCGGGTGGGTTCAGACTTACCTAGCTGACTGAGGAGGTGGCAGCAAGGGCAGTGGATGGCAAGGCCTGGAGACGCATGGACTTTTATACCCTGTCTCCAAGCCTTGGGGGGGTCCTGAAGCGTTCTTTATGCATGAAACACTTTGCTAACTAGCAGTATTTGCTTGCAAAGCTCTCCTGGATGATTACATCTTTCCCCCTTTCATCTGAGAGGTTTTGCTCCCATCTAACACGTGGGCAAGACTGAAATGTGCCCTTTGAGGTCCAGCAGTCATTATGTTGCTCCCTAAGGCCACAGGACGGTGTTGTCCATCTCATCTCAGCTGCTTGCAGAGACGCCAAGTGGCGTGCTGGCCACGCACATTCCTGGAGCACGGCCGCCACCACCACCCCTCCACACCGCACACTGCCCTTCAGCCACTGAGGAATTCAGCACCTGAAGTCACCTCACCATTGCTTCCAGCTCAGGGCCTTGGCCTGAACAGCAGCGACTCATACCCTTAGCAGGTATGTTTAGACATTTGGGCAATGGCCGGCCAGCCTCTTTTTGGCTCATCCTCTGCCCAGCTCTTGCAGTCTTCAGCTTTCTTGGACCCAGTAAGGGACCTGAGTTGCTCTGACCCTGACCCCACAAAAGCACCTGGGAGCTCTGGTTCCCTGCCTTTACCACATCCCACAGAGGCTGATGGCCGCCAGGATGAGCACGAGGGGAAAAACAAACCCATTTTGTCTTGGATCAGCCTCAGGCAAGGAGTCATAAGGCTCTTTGAACTTTTGCCCATTCCTTTGGTAGACTTGTTTTTCAGTAAACAATAAACCCTCTGAGCTGAGCTCATATGCCCCTTGGGAAGAAGAAACACAAAGGTGACGTCTTCTAGGAACACCACCATTCACATCCAGGAGTGAAACAGCTGGACCTTCCTGATGAGAGTGACCAGCTCAGCTCTTTGACCTCCCCTTTGATGTAGTGCTGATGCCTGTATGACTTGGGCAGAGGGTGAGCCACAAGGACTGCTGAACAGTGTGATCATCACAGGCCTCACTGAATGCATATGTCAGCAGGTGCATGCTGGTGCACACCAGCTGCACACACGGAGGGACACACAAAGCCCATTGCCCTTGTTGGGAAACCAAGCCAAACCTCACCCACACAAACCCCACTCAGCCGCATCCAACCCAGCACAGAGCAGCCCAACCCAACCTTCCCAAACAAGCCAAACACAAACTCAAATGACGCCATTCCAAACTGAATCAAATCAAATCAAATCAAGCCACTTAAGTCAAATTGCATCTCCCCTTGGTAACTTTTCTCTGGCAGGAGGTATTGCGCTTTTTGATGTAAAAAGGCCGGGGTTTGAGTGCGGGGTGATCCTCTGCCTTCCCGTGGGCTGCAGCTATCATGCCCTGGTCGAATTCTCAGTCTTGAGGGGTGCAGGACGGGTGAAGAGTAGAGTCAGGACCCTAAACCTCAGAAAGGCAAACTTTTGGCTGTTTAGGGTGCTAGTGCATGGGATCCCTTGGGAAACTGCCCTCGGAGATAAAGGAGTGTGGTGGGTTAACCCTGGCTGAATGCCAGGTGCCCACCAAAGCCGTTCTATCACTCCCCCCTCCCCCCCTCCCCCTCATCTGGACAGGGGAGAGAAAACAAAGGACTCGTGGGTCGAGATAAGGACAGGGAGAGATCACTCAACCAATTACCGTCACGGGCAAAACAGACTCAACTTGGGGAAAATTAACTTAATTTATTGCCAATCAACCAGAGTAGGGTAATGAGAAATAAAACCAAATCTCAGAACACCTTCCCTCCACCCCTCCCTTCTTCCCGGGCACAGCTTCACTCCTGGATTCTCTACCTACACCCCGCCCCCCCAACCAGTGGCACAGGGGGATGGGGAATGGGGGTTACAGTCATTTCATCACAGGTTGTCTCTGCCGCTTCATCCTCTTCAGGGGCAGGACCCATCACACTCTTCCCCTGCTCCAGCGTGGGGTTCCTCCCACGGGAGACAGTCCTCCACAAACTTCTCCAACGTGCGTCCTTCCCACGGGCTGCAGTTCTTCACAAACTGCTCCAGCATGGGTCCCTTCCACCAGCGTGCAGTCCTTCAGGAGCACACTGCTCCAGTGTGTGTCCCCCACGGGGTCGCAAGTCCTGCCCGAAAAACCTGCTCCGTGGGCTCCTCTCTCCACAGATCCACAGCTCCTGGCAGGAGCCTGCTCCAGCGTGGGCTTCCCACGGAATCACAGCCTCCTTCGGGCAGCCACCTGCTCCGGCGTGGGGTGCCCCACGGGCTGCAGCTGGATATCTGCTCCACCGTGGACCCCCATGGGCTGCAGGGGGACAGCCTGCCTCACCATGGTCTTCACCACAGGCTGCAGGGGAATCTCTGCTCCAGCGCCTGGAGCGCCTCCTCCCCCTCCTTCTTCACTGACCTTGGTGTCTGCAGGGTTGTTTCTCTTACATGTTCTCATTCCTCTCTCCGGCTGCCTTTTCTGTGCCCACTGCAACTTTTTTCCCTTCTTAAATAGGTCATCACAGAGTCGCTACCACTATCGCTGATTGGCTCGGCCTTGGCCGGCGGCGGGTCCGTCTTAGAGACGGCTGGTATTGGCTCTCTCTCAAACACAGGGGAAGCTTCTAGCAGCTTCTGACAGAAGCCGCCCCTGTAACCCCCCCCCCCGCCACTACCAAAACCTTGCCACACAAACCCAATAGGAGGAGCAAATGAGAGCTGGGAGATATTGACAGACATTTTTCTTAGGGCGCTAAAGCTCTCAAAACCAACGTGCAAGAAGTCAGGCAGGGGAGGCAGGAGGCCAGCTTGGCTAAGTCAAGACCCCTCAGCCAAACTGAAACACAAAACCAAAATGCATAGGCAGTGGAGGCAGGGATACACATCCTGGGGAGATTATAGGGCAGTGTCCCAGGAGTGCAAGGTGGGGGTCAGGAACCCAAGGCACAGCTGGAGCTGAACGTGGCTAGGGACATGAAAAATAACTGGAAGAGTCTCTGCCGGTGCGTAGGACAACAAAGGAAGATGAAAGAAACTGTACCCCCCCCCAACGGATGTGGAGAAGGCTGAGGTACTCAACAATATTATTTTGCCTCAGCTTTCACTGGCAATCACTCTTCCCACGTGTCTCAAGTCCCTGAACCTCAAGGCGGGGACCTGGGGAATGAAGTCCCTCCCATCACAAGAGAAGATCAGGTTCGAAACCATTGAAAAACCTGAATGTGCACAAGTCCATGGGACCTGATGAGATGCATCCGAGAGTCCTGAAGGAACTGGCAGATGAAGTCGCTAAGCCACTCTCCATCAAATTTGAACAGTTGCGGCAGACTGGTGAAGTTCCCAGTGACTGGAGAAGGGGAAAAATAACCCCCACTTTTAAAAAGGGGAAAAAAGGAAGACCTGGGGAGCTGCAGGCCGGTCAGTCTCACCTCTGTGCCCGGCAAGATCATGGAGCAGATCCTCCTGGAAACTACGCTAAGGCACATGGAAAACAGAGGTGTGACTGGTGACAGCCAACATGGCTTCACTAAGGGCAAATCGTGCCTGACAAACTTAGTGGCCTTCTACGACGGGGTTACAACACTGGTGGATAAGGGAAGAGCGACTGACGTCACCTACTTGTGCGAAGCGTTTGATACTGTCCCGCACAACATGCTTGTCTCTAAAATAGAGAGACATGGATTTGACAGGTGGACCACTCGGTCGATAAGGAATTGGCTGGATGGTTGCACTCAAAAAGCTGTGGTTGACGGCTCGATGTCCGGGTGGAGAGTGGTGGTGAGTGGTGTCCCTCAGGGGTCCGGACGGGCACCAGTATTATTTAACGTCTTTGTCGGGGACATGGACAGTGGGATTGAGCGCACCCTCAGCAAGCTGGCGGATGACACCAAGCTGAGTGGTGTGGTCGATACTCTAGAAGGAAGGGATGCCATCCAGAGGGACCTTGACAGGCTAGAGAGGTGGGCCCGTGTGAACCTCATGCAGTTCAAGAAGGCCAAGTGCAAGACCCTGCACCTAGGTCAGGGCAATCCCAACCACGGATACAGGCTGGACGATGAGTGGATTGAGAGCAGGGGCAACAGTTTTAAACTGAGAGAGGGTAGATTTACATTAGGTGTTAGGAAGAAATTCTTTCCTGTGGGGCTGGTGAGACACTGGAACAGGTCGTCCAGAGAAGCTGTGGACGCCCCCTCCCTGGAAGTAGTCAAGGCCAGGTTGGATGGGCCTTTGAGCAACCTGATCTAGTGGAAGGTATCCCTGCCCGTGGCGGGGGGGGGGGGGGGGGAGGGGTGGTGGTGGAACTAGATGATCCTTAAGGTCCCTTCCAACCCAAACTATTCTATGATTCTATGTGGCCTCTTGTAGCTGCTTATGGGATGGTAAACGTGCTGGTGGCTGGAAAAAATCTTATTCCTCTGAGTCATGTGGGATGGCAAGAGAAGCTGGAAAGCAACGTGCAGGAGGAGGTTGTTTAATATAGTATTTTGGCTGCGGAGGCCTGTGCCACAGGCAATGCAGAAAATGAGAAGAATGGTGACTGTGTGTCTGTCATGAGTGCTTCTGTCTGCATGAACAGTAACGCGTCCAGCAGAAAGAAGAGCGTAGTCGTAGAATCATAGAATATCTCGAGTTGGAAGGGACCCATAAGGATCATCGAGTCCAACTCCCTGCTCCTCGCAGGACTACCTAAGACTAAACCATATGACTAAGAGTGTCATCCAGATGTCCCTTGAACTCTGGCAGTCCCCCACAACATCCTTCTCTCTAAATGGGAGACATATGGATTTGGTGGGTGGACTGTTTGGTGGGTAAGGAATTGCTTGGATGGTCACACCCAGAGGGTAGTGGTCAACGGCTCAATGTCCAGATGGAGATCGGTGACAAGTGGTGCCCCTCAGGGGTCCATATTGGGAGCAGTACTGTTTAGTATCTTCATCAGCGACATAGACAGTGGGATCGAGTGCACCCTCAGCAAGTTTGCAGACGACACCAAGCTGAGTGGTGTGGCTGACATGCCTGAGGGACAGGATGCCATCCAGAGGGACCTGGCCAAGCTCGAGAAGTGGGCCCGTGCGAACCTCGTGAAGTTCAACAAGGCCAAGTGCAAGGTCCTGCACCTGGGTCGGGGCGGCCCCCGGTATCAATACAGGCTGGGGGATGAAGGGGTTGAGTGCAGCCCTGCGGAGAAGGGCTTGGGGGTACTGGTGGATGAAAGGCTTGGACATGAGCTGGCAATGTTCACTCGCAGCCCAGAAAGCCAACGGTATCCTGGGCTGCCTCAAAAGAAGCATGGCCAGCAGGTCGAGGGAGGCGATTCTGCCCCTCTACTCCACACTCGGGAGACCCCGCCTGGAGTATGCGTCCAGATCTGGAGTCCTCAGCACGGGAAAGACGCGGACCTGTTGGAGCGGGCCAAGAGGAGGGCCACGAAAATGATCAGAGGGATGGAACCCCTCTCCCATGAGGACAGTGAAAGAGTTGAGGTTGTTCGGCCTGGAGAAGGGAAGGCTCCGGGGAGACCTTATTGTGGCCTTTCAGTACTTAAAGGGGGCTTATAAGAAGCGCCCCCTATAAGAAAGATGGGGACAAACTTTTTAGTAGGGCCTGTGGCAATAGGACAAGGGGTAACGCTTTTAAGCTAAAAGAAGGTAGATTCAGGCTAGAAATAAAGAAGACATTTTTTACAATGAGGGTGGTGAAACGCTGGAACAGGTTGCCCAGAGAGGTGGTAGATGCCCCACCCCTGGAAACATTCAAGGTCAGGCTGGACGTGGCTCTGAGCAACCTGATCTAGTTGAAGATGTCCCTGCTCATTGCAGGAGGGGTTGGACTAGGTGACCTTTAAAGGTCCCTTCCAACCCAAACTATTTTATGATTCCATGATTCTGTGACTTTGGAGAACACTGAGCAGACCACAGTCCTCTCTCAAGTCTCTTACAGGATCACAACCTTGTCTGTGGTGGAGGTAGCCATGTGGCGCAGGGATTGATACCGGGTCCAGTGCTGTTTAACAACTGCAGGAGCGACCTCGACCGTGGAGCAGAGTGCACCCTCAGCAAGTTTGCAGATGATACAAAACTGGGAGGAGGGGCTGATAGACCAGATGCTTGTTGCACTGCCGTTCAGCTGGACCCCGACAGACTGCAGAACCCTTTGCTCTGTGGCTGTAGGGTGTCCCACAGGAGACAGGTGGGTGGGCCTGTATTGAAGCACAAAGTGCTGGCTCTTTTGGGAACCCAGCGAGAAAGGCACGAACACTTCCAAGGGAGATAACTATTTTATTACTAACATAGCAATGGGGAGAGCAAATCGTAGAATCCTTCATCCCGTCTGATGCTGGGAACCCTAAGGTGGTGCAGCCATTGGTCAGGGCATGGCACGCTGCGCAGGTGCCGCCCGCGGTGGTGTTCACCAGCTCTGCGTTCACTTGCACTCTTGCAGAGCCTTGATTACGATAGAACTTCCGTATGTTATCCGTCACTGATAGCAGTCAGGCCTGGAATGTGGAGTTAGCCTTGAAGGCTCCCTTGGGTGACAGATCCTAATATTCTTAACATATTAACAAAGCTAGAGTGTTCCTGGGAACAGCGCGCACAGTTGGTGCAAGAAGACTTTGTACGGGGAGTCTTGCAGTAGACATTGTATTCGTGGCGTTTGTGACCTTGAACAGGCCACGCCTGCTCGATCAGGCCTTGTACTTAAAGCCCAATGTCTTAGCGTAAGTAGCTGCTGTAAGGGAACCAGCTGGAGCGCCCCGTGCCGGCCCGTGCTGTGCGCTGGTGGATGTTCTGACAGAGATAACATTCCAACCTGTCAGGAGAAGACACATGATTCTGTTTGTTACACAAAATAAAAGGCCCCACGGCATGGTAGGCAGGAGGAACCTCTCCACAGGTGGGATCCACGCAGCATACTGTGGGAAAATCCTCCTGGGTTCTGTCCAGTGCTGCATGGCAGCAGGGTGCCCAGCATCTGAAGGGACGCAGGATTTACTTGCTATCTATATTCCTCTTCCTACCCTACCTTATTAAACCAGCTTTTTATTAAGCCACTTGTTGTTGGGCCTTTCTTCCCGAGATCCAGAAAAGGAGCCTGCACCATTTCTTTCTCTTCACGTCCCTCCCCCACCCACCTGGTACAGAACAGCCCCATAATATTTCAAGTGGGCAGAAGAAAACAGTACATACATGACACTGACTAAATCTACATCTATGAGGAGCAAGTAGCGGTCACACAGTGTTCATGGTACGGATTGGCCACGATGTGATCACTGACTCCACGTGCAATAGTCTTCCAGGCTGGCGACTGCATGGCCATGCCTGGGCAAAGCAGGGGCTTGCCCTGGGGGTTGCCCCAACCCTTTCACTCTGTTAAAAACAAGATCAGCCTGCATAGGAAACTGCCCCGATAATCTCTTCAGGTCATGCTTTGCTCTGGCAGGACTTCTCGGTGCACAAAACCGCCGCTTGTCATTCAGCTCACCTCGTCCCCATAGCCCGCATGATACTCCTGTGACAGATCACTGACAGTGACACCTGTGAGTGAGCATCACCTTCCTCAGACGGTCACAGTGGCACCACTTAGACGGGCTGTTTCACAGCCCCAGCTGTCCCTTTGCTGGCTCAACCAAAACTGCCTGCACCGGTTCTGTGCCCGGTGAACACAGAGCTGGGCACAGGGCGGGTGGCAGGAGGAAGAGGTGCCCCCTGTCCATCAGCATGCCTCCAAACGCACCTCTCTGCCTTTCCCCACCGGGCCTCGCCACTTCCGTCCTCTTCCGCTCACCACGGACGCGTGGTGGGAGACCAAGCCAAAGTCCGTTTCAAAGCGACCGGCCTGCCCGTGGCCAGGGATGAGGCAAGAGCCGCGTGGAACGGCTGAGCAGGAGTCTGTGCATCGGCCTGTGGAGAAAACCACCAGCCCCACAGCACGCATTGCCCAGGAGAAAGGTGCAATTTCAGGAGAAAGGACCACGAGGAGACTCGGGCTGGGATGCAGCATTTCTTTAATGAGAACAGAAAGCGTGTGTGCCTTTTGAGGGGAGGGGGAAGAGCGCTGAGCGTGAGAAGTCCAGGGCTCCACAGGGCAAGAGGACATCACCCTTTGCGGCGGGATAGAAAGCGCCTGCAAGGCGCTCCTTCCTCCCTGTTGCGGCTGCAGCCAGTGAGAATCCTCTCCCATCTACAGCAAGGGCGAGTGAAGTATGTTGCCTTGGTCAACGGCAAAAGCTATGAAGGCCAGGAGGGAGGATGAGGGTGCTACCTGGCAGTAGCAAGGAAAGCACAGGCAGAATAAGAGCAAGAAGGGCACGATGTCAAGGGATGACACGCGGCTCCCTTCCATTCATGGGGAGAGGCAGGTGTCCCGTGCGCTAGGAAACCACAGGCATCTCCCCGGTGCTGGATCCAGATCTCGTTTCTCCGTTCCTGGTTGCTCTTTCCAACGTGAGCCATCCGCTGGCCCTACCAGCAGAGACTGCATGAACGCAGGGGCCCACACAGACCGCTCCCGAGGCCTGCGAATCTCCCAAATCCAAGGGCGCCCCCAGAAGAGACGGGGGCCCCCCCGGCGCTGAGGGAGCTCCCAACAGCAGCTGACAGCGAGGATCCCACGGCTGTGCTCTGAGGGAAAGAGGTGAGGATGGGGCCCGGCAGGGTCACCACCACCGGGGAGGGTTCGATCACGGTGGTGGAGTCAGCGCACCGTAGAACACAAGGCTCATTGCAGCTGTTTGCAAGGGGGGCTGGTCCGCAGGGGAAAGGGAGGCAGGGTCTGTAGCAAGACATCTCTCGGCGAGGGCGGCAGAGCTGAAACACAGAGCAGGGCATGAGCACGAGGCGGAAGCTGAGGGAAGAGGACGGGTCAGAACCACAAGCGCACCTGCCGAAAGAGACCGGGTGGGTTCAGACTTACCTAGCTGACTGAGGAGGTGGCAGCAAGGGCAGTGGATGGCAAGGCCTGGAGACGCATGGACTTTTATACCCTGTCTCCAAGCCTTGGGGGGGTCCTGAAGCGTTCTTTATGCATGAAACACTTTGCTAACTAGCAGTATTTGCTTGCAAAGCTCTCCTGGATGATTACATCTTTCCCCCTTTCATCTGAGAGGTTTTGCTCCCATCTAACACGTGGGCAAGACTGAAATGTGCCCTTTGAGGTCCAGCAGTCATTATGTTGCTCCCTAAGGCCACAGGACGGTGTTGTCCATCTCATCTCAGCTGCTTGCAGAGACGCCAAGTGGCGTGCTGGCCACGCACATTCCTGGAGCACGGCCGCCACCACCACCCCTCCACACCGCACACTGCCCTTCAGCCACTGAGGAATTCAGCACCTGAAGTCACCTCACCATTGCTTCCAGCTCAGGGCCTTGGCCTGAACAGCAGCGACTCATACCCTTAGCAGGTATGTTTAGACATTTGGGCAATGGCCGGCCAGCCTCTTTTTGGCTCATCCTCTGCCCAGCTCTTGCAGTCTTCAGCTTTCTTGGACCCAGTAAGGGACCTGAGTTGCTCTGACCCTGACCCCACAAAAGCACCTGGGAGCTCTGGTTCCCTGCCTTTACCACATCCCACAGAGGCTGATGGCCGCCAGGATGAGCACGAGGGGAAAAACAAACCCATTTTGTCTTGGATCAGCCTCAGGCAAGGAGTCATAAGGCTCTTTGAACTTTTGCCCATTCCTTTGGTAGACTTGTTTTTCAGTAAACAATAAACCCTCTGAGCTGAGCTCATATGCCCCTTGGGAAGAAGAAACACAAAGGTGACGTCTTCTAGGAACACCACCATTCACATCCAGGAGTGAAACAGCTGGACCTTCCTGATGAGAGTGACCAGCTCAGCTCTTTGACCTCCCCTTTGATGTAGTGCTGATGCCTGTATGACTTGGGCAGAGGGTGAGCCACAAGGACTGCTGAACAGTGTGATCATCACAGGCCTCACTGAATGCATATGTCAGCAGGTGCATGCTGATGCACACCAGCTGCACACACGGAGGGACACACAAAGCCCATTGCCCTTGTTGGGAAACCAAGCCAAACCTCACCCACACAAACCCCACTCAGCCGCATCCAACCCAGCACAGAGCAGCCCAACCCAACCTTCCCAAACAAGCCAAACACAAACTCAAATGACGCCATTCCAAACTGAATCAAATCAAATCAAATCAAGCCACTTAAGTCAAATTGCATCTCCCCTTGGTAACTTTTCTCTGGCAGGAGGTATTGCGCTTTTTGATGTAAAAAGGCCGGGGTTTGAGTGCGGGGTGATCCTCTGCCTTCCCGTGGGCTGCAGCTATCATGCCCTGGTCGAATTCTCAGTCTTGAGGGGTGCAGGACGGGTGAAGAGTAGAGTCAGGACCCTAAACCTCAGAAAGGCAAACTTTTGGCTGTTTAGGGTGCTAGTGCATGGGATCCCTTGGGAAACTGCCCTCGGAGATAAAGGAGTGTGGTGGGTTAACCCTGGCTGAATGCCAGGTGCCCACCAAAGCCGTTCTATCACTCCCCCCTCCCCCCCTCCCCCTCATCTGGACAGGGGAGAGAAAACAAAGGACTCGTGGGTCGAGATAAGGACAGGGAGAGATCACTCAACCAATTACCGTCACGGGCAAAACAGACTCAACTTGGGGAAAATTAACTTAATTTATTGCCAATCAACCAGAGTAGGGTAATGAGAAATAAAACCAAATCTCAGAACACCTTCCCTCCACCCCTCCCTTCTTCCCGGGCACAGCTTCACTCCTGGATTCTCTACCTACACCCCGCCCCCCCAACCAGTGGCACAGGGGGATGGGGAATGGGGGTTACAGTCATTTCATCACAGGTTGTCTCTGCCGCTTCATCCTCTTCAGGGGCAGGACCCATCACACTCTTCCCCTGCTCCAGCGTGGGGTTCCTCCCACGGGAGACAGTCCTCCACAAACTTCTCCAACGTGCGTCCTTCCCACGGGCTGCAGTTCTTCACAAACTGCTCCAGCATGGGTCCCTTCCACCAGCGTGCAGTCCTTCAGGAGCACACTGCTCCAGTGTGTGTCCCCCACGGGGTCGCAAGTCCTGCCCGAAAAACCTGCTCCGTGGGCTCCTCTCTCCACAGATCCACAGCTCCTGGCAGGAGCCTGCTCCAGCGTGGGCTTCCCACGGAATCACAGCCTCCTTCGGGCAGCCACCTGCTCCGGCGTGGGGTGCCCCACGGGCTGCAGCTGGATATCTGCTCCACCGTGGACCCCCATGGGCTGCAGGGGGACAGCCTGCCTCACCATGGTCTTCACCACAGGCTGCAGGGGAATCTCTGCTCCAGCGCCTGGAGCGCCTCCTCCCCCTCCTTCTTCACTGACCTTGGTGTCTGCAGGGTTGTTTCTCTTACATGTTCTCATTCCTCTCTCCGGCTGCCTTTTCTGTGCCCACTGCAACTTTTTTCCCTTCTTAAATAGGTCATCACAGAGTCGCTACCACTATCGCTGATTGGCTCGGCCTTGGCCGGCGGCGGGTCCGTCTTAGAGACGGCTGGTATTGGCTCTCTCTCAAACACAGGGGAAGCTTCTAGCAGCTTCTGACAGAAGCCGCCCCTGTAACCCCCCCCCCCGCCACTACCAAAACCTTGCCACACAAACCCAATAGGAGGAGCAAATGAGAGCTGGGAGATATTGACAGACATTTTTCTTAGGGCGCTAAAGCTCTCAAAACCAACGTGCAAGAAGTCAGGCAGGGGAGGCAGGAGGCCAGCTTGGCTAAGTCAAGACCCCTCAGCCAAACTGAAACACAAAACCAAAATGCATAGGCAGTGGAGGCAGGGATACACATCCTGGGGAGATTATAGGGCAGTGTCCCAGGAGTGCAAGGTGGGGGTCAGGAACCCAAGGCACAGCTGGAGCTGAACGTGGCTAGGGACATGAAAAATAACTGGAAGAGTCTCTGCCGGTGCGTAGGACAACAAAGGAAGATGAAAGAAACTGTACCCCCCCCCCAACGGATGTGGAGAAGGCTGAGGTACTCAACAATATTATTTTGCCTCAGCTTTCACTGGCAATCACTCTTCCCACGTGTCTCAAGTCCCTGAACCTCAAGGCGGGGACCTGGGGAATGAAGTCCCTCCCATCACAAGAGAAGATCAGGTTCGAAACCATTGAAAAACCTGAATGTGCACAAGTCCATGGGACCTGATGAGATGCATCCGAGAGTCCTGAAGGAACTGGCAGATGAAGTCGCTAAGCCACTCTCCATCAAATTTGAACAGTTGCGGCAGACTGGTGAAGTTCCCAGTGACTGGAGAAGGGGAAAAATAACCCCCACTTTTAAAAAGGGGAAAAAAGGAAGACCTGGGGAGCTGCAGGCCGGTCAGTCTCACCTCTGTGCCCGGCAAGATCATGGAGCAGATCCTCCTGGAAACTACGCTAAGGCACATGGAAAACAGAGGTGTGACTGGTGACAGCCAACATGGCTTCACTAAGGGCAAATCGTGCCTGACAAACTTAGTGGCCTTCTACGACGGGGTTACAACACTGGTGGATAAGGGAAGAGCGACTGACGTCACCTACTTGTGCGAAGCGTTTGATACTGTCCCGCACAACATGCTTGTCTCTAAAATAGAGAGACATGGATTTGACAGGTGGACCACTCGGTCGATAAGGAATTGGCTGGATGGTTGCACTCAAAAAGCTGTGGTTGACGGCTCGATGTCCGGGTGGAGAGTGGTGGTGAGTGGTGTCCCTCAGGGGTCCGGACGGGCACCAGTATTATTTAACGTCTTTGTCGGGGACATGGACAGTGGGATTGAGCGCACCCTCAGCAAGCTGGCGGATGACACCAAGCTGAGTGGTGTGGTCGATACTCTAGAAGGAAGGGATGCCATCCAGAGGGACCTTGACAGGCTAGAGAGGTGGGCCCGTGTGAACCTCATGCAGTTCAAGAAGGCCAAGTGCAAGACCCTGCACCTAGGTCAGGGCAATCCCAACCACGGATACAGGCTGGACGATGAGTGGATTGAGAGCAGGGGCAACAGTTTTAAACTGAGAGAGGGTAGATTTACATTAGGTGTTAGGAAGAAATTCTTTCCTGTGGGGCTGGTGAGACACTGGAACAGGTCGTCCAGAGAAGCTGTGGACGCCCCCTCCCTGGAAGTAGTCAAGGCCAGGTTGGATGGGCCTTTGAGCAACCTGATCTAGTGGAAGGTATCCCTGCCCGTGGCGGGGGGGGGGGGGGGGGGAGGGGTGGTGGTGGAACTAGATGATCCTTAAGGTCCCTTCCAACCCAAACTATTCTATGATTCTATGTGGCCTCTTGTAGCTGCTTATGGGATGGTAAACGTGCTGGTGGCTGGAAAAAATCTTATTCCTCTGAGTCATGTGGGATGGCAAGAGAAGCTGGAAAGCAACGTGCAGGAGGAGGTTGTTTAATATAGTATTTTGGCTGCGGAGGCCTGTGCCACAGGCAATGCAGAAAATGAGAAGAATGGTGACTGTGTGTCTGTCATGAGTGCTTCTGTCTGCATGAACAGTAACGCGTCCAGCAGAAAGAAGAGCGTAGTCGTAGAATCATAGAATATCTCGAGTTGGAAGGGACCCATAAGGATCATCGAGTCCAACTCCCTGCTCCTCGCAGGACTACCTAAGACTAAACCATATGACTAAGAGTGTCATCCAGATGTCCCTTGAACTCTGGCAGTCCCCCACAACATCCTTCTCTCTAAATGGGAGACATATGGATTTGGTGGGTGGACTGTTTGGTGGGTAAGGAATTGCTTGGATGGTCACACCCAGAGGGTAGTGGTCAACGGCTCAATGTCCAGATGGAGATCGGTGACAAGTGGTGCCCCTCAGGGGTCCATATTGGGAGCAGTACTGTTTAGTATCTTCATCAGCGACATAGACAGTGGGATCGAGTGCACCCTCAGCAAGTTTGCAGACGACACCAAGCTGAGTGGTGTGGCTGACATGCCTGAGGGACAGGATGCCATCCAGAGGGACCTGGCCAAGCTCGAGAAGTGGGCCCGTGCGAACCTCGTGAAGTTCAACAAGGCCAAGTGCAAGGTCCTGCACCTGGGTCGGGGCGGCCCCCGGTATCAATACAGGCTGGGGGATGAAGGGGTTGAGTGCAGCCCTGCGGAGAAGGGCTTGGGGGTACTGGTGGATGAAAGGCTTGGACATGAGCTGGCAATGTTCACTCGCAGCCCAGAAAGCCAACGGTATCCTGGGCTGCCTCAAAAGAAGCATGGCCAGCAGGTCGAGGGAGGCGATTCTGCCCCTCTACTCCACACTCGGGAGACCCCGCCTGGAGTATGCGTCCAGATCTGGAGTCCTCAGCACGGGAAAGACGCGGACCTGTTGGAGCGGGCCAAGAGGAGGGCCACGAAAATGATCAGAGGGATGGAACCCCTCTCCCATGAGGACAGTGAAAGAGTTGAGGTTGTTCGGCCTGGAGAAGGGAAGGCTCCGGGGAGACCTTATTGTGGCCTTTCAGTACTTAAAGGGGGCTTATAAGAAGCGCCCCCTATAAGAAAGATGGGGACAAACTTTTTAGTAGGGCCTGTGGCAATAGGACAAGGGGTAACGCTTTTAAGCTAAAAGAAGGTAGATTCAGGCTAGAAATAAAGAAGACATTTTTTACAATGAGGGTGGTGAAACGCTGGAACAGGTTGCCCAGAGAGGTGGTAGATGCCCCACCCCTGGAAACATTCAAGGTCAGGCTGGACGTGGCTCTGAGCAACCTGATCTAGTTGAAGATGTCCCTGCTCATTGCAGGAGGGGTTGGACTAGGTGACCTTTAAAGGTCCCTTCCAACCCAAACTATTTTATGATTCCATGATTCTGTGACTTTGGAGAACACTGAGCAGACCACAGTCCTCTCTCAAGTCTCTTACAGGATCACAACCTTGTCTGTGGTGGAGGTAGCCATGTGGCGCAGGGATTGATACCGGGTCCAGTGCTGTTTAACAACTGCAGGAGCGACCTCGACCGTGGAGCAGAGTGCACCCTCAGCAAGTTTGCAGATGATACAAAACTGGGAGGAGGGGCTGATAGACCAGATGCTTGTTGCACTGCCGTTCAGCTGGACCCCGACAGACTGCAGAACCCTTTGCTCTGTGGCTGTAGGGTGTCCCACAGGAGACAGGTGGGTGGGCCTGTATTGAAGCACAAAGTGCTGGCTCTTTTGGGAACCCAGCGAGAAAGGCACGAACACTTCCAAGGGAGATAACTATTTTATTACTAACATAGCAATGGGGAGAGCAAATCGTAGAATCCTTCATCCCGTCTGATGCTGGGAACCCTAAGGTGGTGCAGCCATTGGTCAGGGCATGGCACGCTGCGCAGGTGCCGCCCGCGGTGGTGTTCACCAGCTCTGCGTTCACTTGCACTCTTGCAGAGCCTTGATTACGATAGAACTTCCGTATGTTATCCGTCACTGATAGCAGTCAGGCCTGGAATGTGGAGTTAGCCTTGAAGGCTCCCTTGGGTGACAGATCCTAATATTCTTAACATATTAACAAAGCTAGAGTGTTCCTGGGAACAGCGCGCACAGTTGGTGCAAGAAGACTTTGTACGGGGAGTCTTGCAGTAGACATTGTATTCGTGGCGTTTGTGACCTTGAACAGGCCACGCCTGCTCGATCAGGCCTTGTACTTAAAGCCCAATGTCTTAGCGTAAGTAGCTGCTGTAAGGGAACCAGCTGGAGCGCCCCGTGCCGGCCCGTGCTGTGCGCTGGTGGATGTTCTGACAGAGATAACATTCCAACCAAGACACATGATTCTGTTTGTTACACAAAATAAAAGGCCCCACGGCATGGTAGGCAGGAGGAACCTCTCCACAGGTGGGATCCACGCAGCATACTGTGGGAAAATCCTCCTGGGTTCTGTCCAGTGCTGCATGGCAGCAGGGTGCCCAGCATCTGAAGGGACGCAGGATTTACTTGCTATCTATATTCCTCTTCCTACCCTACCTTATTAAACCAGCTTTTTATTAAGCCACTTGTTGTTGGGCCTTTCTTCCCGAGATCCAGAAAAGGAGCCTGCACCATTTCTTTCTCTTCACGTCCCTCCCCCACCCACCTGGTACAGAACAGCCCCATAATATTTCAAGTGGGCAGAAGAAAACAGTACATACATGACACTGACTAAATCAATCTACATCTATGAGGAGCAAGTAGCGGTCACACAGTGTTCATGGTACGGATTGGCCACGATGTGATCACTGACTCCACGTGCAATAGTCTTCCAGGCTGGCGACTGCATGGCCATGCCTGGGCAAAGCAGGGGCTTGCCCTGGGGGTTGCCCCAACCCTTTCACTCTGTTAAAAACAAGATCAGCCTGCATAGGAAACTGCCCCGATAATCTCTTCAGGTCATGCTTTGCTCTGGCAGGACTTCTCGGTGCACAAAACCGCCGCTTGTCATTCAGCTCACCTCGTCCCCATAGCCCGCATGATACTCCTGTGACAGATCACTGACAGTGACACCTGTGAGTGAGCATCACCTTCCTCAGACGGTCACAGTGGCACCACTTAGACGGGCTGTTTCACAGCCCCAGCTGTCCCTTTGCTGGCTCAACCAAAACTGCCTGCACCGGTTCTGTGCCCGGTGAACACAGAGCTGGGCACAGGGCGGGTGGCAGGAGGAAGAGGTGCCCCCTGTCCATCAGCATGCCTCCAAACGCACCTCTCTGCCTTTCCCCACCGGGCCTCGCCACTTCCGTCCTCTTCCGCTCACCACGGACGCGTGGTGGGAGACCAAGCCAAAGTCCGTTTCAAAGCGACCGGCCTGCCCGTGGCCAGGGATGAGGCAAGAGCCGCGTGGAACGGCTGAGCAGGAGTCTGTGCATCGGCCTGTGGAGAAAACCACCAGCCCCACAGCACGCATTGCCCAGGAGAAAGGTGCAATTTCAGGAGAAAGGACCACGAGGAGACTCGGGCTGGGATGCAGCATTTCTTTAATGAGAACAGAAAGCGTGTGTGCCTTTTGAGGGGAGGGGGAAGAGCGCTGAGCGTGAGAAGTCCAGGGCTCCACAGGGCAAGAGGACATCACCCTTTGCGGCGGGATAGAAAGCGCCTGCAAGGCGCTCCTTCCTCCCTGTTGCGGCTGCAGCCAGTGAGAATCCTCTCCCATCTACAGCAAGGGCGAGTGAAGTATGTTGCCTTGGTCAACGGCAAAAGCTATGAAGGCCAGGAGGGAGGATGAGGGTGCTACCTGGCAGTAGCAAGGAAAGCACAGGCAGAATAAGAGCAAGAAGGGCACGATGTCAAGGGATGACACGCGGCTCCCTTCCATTCATGGGGAGAGGCAGGTGTCCCGTGCGCTAGGAAACCACAGGCATCTCCCCGGTGCTGGATCCAGATCTCGTTTCTCCGTTCCTGGTTGCTCTTTCCAACGTGAGCCATCCGCTGGCCCTACCAGCAGAGACTGCATGAACGCAGGGGCCCACACAGACCGCTCCCGAGGCCTGCGAATCTCCCAAATCCAAGGGCGCCCCCAGAAGAGACGGGGGCCCCCCCGGCGCTGAGGGAGCTCCCAACAGCAGCTGACAGCGAGGATCCCACGGCTGTGCTCTGAGGGAAAGAGGTGAGGATGGGGCCCGGCAGGGTCACCACCACCGGGGAGGGTTCGATCACGGTGGTGGAGTCAGCGCACCGTAGAACACAAGGCTCATTGCAGCTGTTTGCAAGGGGGGCTGGTCCGCAGGGGAAAGGGAGGCAGGGTCTGTAGCAAGACATCTCTCGGCGAGGGCGGCAGAGCTGAAACACAGAGCAGGGCATGAGCACGAGGCGGAAGCTGAGGGAAGAGGACGGGTCAGAACCACAAGCGCACCTGCCGAAAGAGACCGGGTGGGTTCAGACTTACCTAGCTGACTGAGGAGGTGGCAGCAAGGGCAGTGGATGGCAAGGCCTGGAGACGCATGGACTTTTATACCCTGTCTCCAAGCCTTGGGGGGGTCCTGAAGCGTTCTTTATGCATGAAACACTTTGCTAACTAGCAGTATTTGCTTGCAAAGCTCTCCTGGATGATTACATCTTTCCCCCTTTCATCTGAGAGGTTTTGCTCCCATCTAACACGTGGGCAAGACTGAAATGTGCCCTTTGAGGTCCAGCAGTCATTATGTTGCTCCCTAAGGCCACAGGACGGTGTTGTCCATCTCATCTCAGCTGCTTGCAGAGACGCCAAGTGGCGTGCTGGCCACGCACATTCCTGGAGCACGGCCGCCACCACCACCCCTCCACACCGCACACTGCCCTTCAGCCACTGAGGAATTCAGCACCTGAAGTCACCTCACCATTGCTTCCAGCTCAGGGCCTTGGCCTGAACAGCAGCGACTCATACCCTTAGCAGGTATGTTTAGACATTTGGGCAATGGCCGGCCAGCCTCTTTTTGGCTCATCCTCTGCCCAGCTCTTGCAGTCTTCAGCTTTCTTGGACCCAGTAAGGGACCTGAGTTGCTCTGACCCTGACCCCACAAAAGCACCTGGGAGCTCTGGTTCCCTGCCTTTACCACATCCCACAGAGGCTGATGGCCGCCAGGATGAGCACGAGGGGAAAAACAAACCCATTTTGTCTTGGATCAGCCTCAGGCAAGGAGTCATAAGGCTCTTTGAACTTTTGCCCATTCCTTTGGTAGACTTGTTTTTCAGTAAACAATAAACCCTCTGAGCTGAGCTCATATGCCCCTTGGGAAGAAGAAACACAAAGGTGACGTCTTCTAGGAACACCACCATTCACATCCAGGAGTGAAACAGCTGGACCTTCCTGATGAGAGTGACCAGCTCAGCTCTTTGACCTCCCCTTTGATGTAGTGCTGATGCCTGTATGACTTGGGCAGAGGGTGAGCCACAAGGACTGCTGAACAGTGTGATCATCACAGGCCTCACTGAATGCATATGTCAGCAGGTGCATGCTGGTGCACACCAGCTGCACACACGGAGGGACACACAAAGCCCATTGCCCTTGTTGGGAAACCAAGCCAAACCTCACCCACACAAACCCCACTCAGCCGCATCCAACCCAGCACAGAGCAGCCCAACCCAACCTTCCCAAACAAGCCAAACACAAACTCAAATGACGCCATTCCAAACTGAATCAAATCAAATCAAATCAAGCCACTTAAGTCAAATTGCATCTCCCCTTGGTAACTTTTCTCTGGCAGGAGGTATTGCGCTTTTTGATGTAAAAAGGCCGGGGTTTGAGTGCGGGGTGATCCTCTGCCTTCCCGTGGGCTGCAGCTATCATGCCCTGGTCGAATTCTCAGTCTTGAGGGGTGCAGGACGGGTGAAGAGTAGAGTCAGGACCCTAAACCTCAGAAAGGCAAACTTTTGGCTGTTTAGGGTGCTAGTGCATGGGATCCCTTGGGAAACTGCCCTCGGAGATAAAGGAGTGTGGTGGGTTAACCCTGGCTGAATGCCAGGTGCCCACCAAAGCCGTTCTATCACTCCCCCCTCCCCCCCTCCCCCTCATCTGGACAGGGGAGAGAAAACAAAGGACTCGTGGGTCGAGATAAGGACAGGGAGAGATCACTCAACCAATTACCGTCACGGGCAAAACAGACTCAACTTGGGGAAAATTAACTTAATTTATTGCCAATCAACCAGAGTAGGGTAATGAGAAATAAAACCAAATCTCAGAACACCTTCCCTCCACCCCTCCCTTCTTCCCGGGCACAGCTTCACTCCTGGATTCTCTACCTACACCCCGCCCCCCCAACCAGTGGCACAGGGGGATGGGGAATGGGGGTTACAGTCATTTCATCACAGGTTGTCTCTGCCGCTTCATCCTCTTCAGGGGCAGGACCCATCACACTCTTCCCCTGCTCCAGCGTGGGGTTCCTCCCACGGGAGACAGTCCTCCACAAACTTCTCCAACGTGCGTCCTTCCCACGGGCTGCAGTTCTTCACAAACTGCTCCAGCATGGGTCCCTTCCACCAGCGTGCAGTCCTTCAGGAGCACACTGCTCCAGTGTGTGTCCCCCACGGGGTCGCAAGTCCTGCCCGAAAAACCTGCTCCGTGGGCTCCTCTCTCCACAGATCCACAGCTCCTGGCAGGAGCCTGCTCCAGCGTGGGCTTCCCACGGAATCACAGCCTCCTTCGGGCAGCCACCTGCTCCGGCGTGGGGTGCCCCACGGGCTGCAGCTGGATATCTGCTCCACCGTGGACCCCCATGGGCTGCAGGGGGACAGCCTGCCTCACCATGGTCTTCACCACAGGCTGCAGGGGAATCTCTGCTCCAGCGCCTGGAGCGCCTCCTCCCCCTCCTTCTTCACTGACCTTGGTGTCTGCAGGGTTGTTTCTCTTACATGTTCTCATTCCTCTCTCCGGCTGCCTTTTCTGTGCCCACTGCAACTTTTTTCCCTTCTTAAATAGGTCATCACAGAGTCGCTACCACTATCGCTGATTGGCTCGGCCTTGGCCGGCGGCGGGTCCGTCTTAGAGACGGCTGGTATTGGCTCTCTCTCAAACACAGGGGAAGCTTCTAGCAGCTTCTGACAGAAGCCGCCCCTGTAACCCCCCCCCCCGCCACTACCAAAACCTTGCCACACAAACCCAATAGGAGGAGCAAATGAGAGCTGGGAGATATTGACAGACATTTTTCTTAGGGCGCTAAAGCTCTCAAAACCAACGTGCAAGAAGTCAGGCAGGGGAGGCAGGAGGCCAGCTTGGCTAAGTCAAGACCCCTCAGCCAAACTGAAACACAAAACCAAAATGCATAGGCAGTGGAGGCAGGGATACACATCCTGGGGAGATTATAGGGCAGTGTCCCAGGAGTGCAAGGTGGGGGTCAGGAACCCAAGGCACAGCTGGAGCTGAACGTGGCTAGGGACATGAAAAATAACTGGAAGAGTCTCTGCCGGTGCGTAGGACAACAAAGGAAGATGAAAGAAACTGTACCCCCCCCCAACGGATGTGGAGAAGGCTGAGGTACTCAACAATATTATTTTGCCTCAGCTTTCACTGGCAATCACTCTTCCCACGTGTCTCAAGTCCCTGAACCTCAAGGCGGGGACCTGGGGAATGAAGTCCCTCCCATCACAAGAGAAGATCAGGTTCGAAACCATTGAAAAACCTGAATGTGCACAAGTCCATGGGACCTGATGAGATGCATCCGAGAGTCCTGAAGGAACTGGCAGATGAAGTCGCTAAGCCACTCTCCATCAAATTTGAACAGTTGCGGCAGACTGGTGAAGTTCCCAGTGACTGGAGAAGGGGAAAAATAACCCCCACTTTTAAAAAGGGGAAAAAAGGAAGACCTGGGGAGCTGCAGGCCGGTCAGTCTCACCTCTGTGCCCGGCAAGATCATGGAGCAGATCCTCCTGGAAACTACGCTAAGGCACATGGAAAACAGAGGTGTGACTGGTGACAGCCAACATGGCTTCACTAAGGGCAAATCGTGCCTGACAAACTTAGTGGCCTTCTACGACGGGGTTACAACACTGGTGGATAAGGGAAGAGCGACTGACGTCACCTACTTGTGCGAAGCGTTTGATACTGTCCCGCACAACATGCTTGTCTCTAAAATAGAGAGACATGGATTTGACAGGTGGACCACTCGGTCGATAAGGAATTGGCTGGATGGTTGCACTCAAAAAGCTGTGGTTGACGGCTCGATGTCCGGGTGGAGAGTGGTGGTGAGTGGTGTCCCTCAGGGGTCCGGACGGGCACCAGTATTATTTAACGTCTTTGTCGGGGACATGGACAGTGGGATTGAGCGCACCCTCAGCAAGCTGGCGGATGACACCAAGCTGAGTGGTGTGGTCGATACTCTAGAAGGAAGGGATGCCATCCAGAGGGACCTTGACAGGCTAGAGAGGTGGGCCCGTGTGAACCTCATGCAGTTCAAGAAGGCCAAGTGCAAGACCCTGCACCTAGGTCAGGGCAATCCCAACCACGGATACAGGCTGGACGATGAGTGGATTGAGAGCAGGGGCAACAGTTTTAAACTGAGAGAGGGTAGATTTACATTAGGTGTTAGGAAGAAATTCTTTCCTGTGGGGCTGGTGAGACACTGGAACAGGTCGTCCAGAGAAGCTGTGGACGCCCCCTCCCTGGAAGTAGTCAAGGCCAGGTTGGATGGGCCTTTGAGCAACCTGATCTAGTGGAAGGTATCCCTGCCCGTGGCGGGGGGGGGGGGGGGGGGAGGGGTGGTGGTGGAACTAGATGATCCTTAAGGTCCCTTCCAACCCAAACTATTCTATGATTCTATGTGGCCTCTTGTAGCTGCTTATGGGATGGTAAACGTGCTGGTGGCTGGAAAAAATCTTATTCCTCTGAGTCATGTGGGATGGCAAGAGAAGCTGGAAAGCAACGTGCAGGAGGAGGTTGTTTAATATAGTATTTTGGCTGCGGAGGCCTGTGCCACAGGCAATGCAGAAAATGAGAAGAATGGTGACTGTGTGTCTGTCATGAGTGCTTCTGTCTGCATGAACAGTAACGCGTCCAGCAGAAAGAAGAGCGTAGTCGTAGAATCATAGAATATCTCGAGTTGGAAGGGACCCATAAGGATCATCGAGTCCAACTCCCTGCTCCTCGCAGGACTACCTAAGACTAAACCATATGACTAAGAGTGTCATCCAGATGTCCCTTGAACTCTGGCAGTCCCCCACAACATCCTTCTCTCTAAATGGGAGACATATGGATTTGGTGGGTGGACTGTTTGGTGGGTAAGGAATTGCTTGGATGGTCACACCCAGAGGGTAGTGGTCAACGGCTCAATGTCCAGATGGAGATCGGTGACAAGTGGTGCCCCTCAGGGGTCCATATTGGGAGCAGTACTGTTTAGTATCTTCATCAGCGACATAGACAGTGGGATCGAGTGCACCCTCAGCAAGTTTGCAGACGACACCAAGCTGAGTGGTGTGGCTGACATGCCTGAGGGACAGGATGCCATCCAGAGGGACCTGGCCAAGCTCGAGAAGTGGGCCCGTGCGAACCTCGTGAAGTTCAACAAGGCCAAGTGCAAGGTCCTGCACCTGGGTCGGGGCGGCCCCCGGTATCAATACAGGCTGGGGGATGAAGGGGTTGAGTGCAGCCCTGCGGAGAAGGGCTTGGGGGTACTGGTGGATGAAAGGCTTGGACATGAGCTGGCAATGTTCACTCGCAGCCCAGAAAGCCAACGGTATCCTGGGCTGCCTCAAAAGAAGCATGGCCAGCAGGTCGAGGGAGGCGATTCTGCCCCTCTACTCCACACTCGGGAGACCCCGCCTGGAGTATGCGTCCAGATCTGGAGTCCTCAGCACGGGAAAGACGCGGACCTGTTGGAGCGGGCCAAGAGGAGGGCCACGAAAATGATCAGAGGGATGGAACCCCTCTCCCATGAGGACAGTGAAAGAGTTGAGGTTGTTCGGCCTGGAGAAGGGAAGGCTCCGGGGAGACCTTATTGTGGCCTTTCAGTACTTAAAGGGGGCTTATAAGAAGCGCCCCCTATAAGAAAGATGGGGACAAACTTTTTAGTAGGGCCTGTGGCAATAGGACAAGGGGTAACGCTTTTAAGCTAAAAGAAGGTAGATTCAGGCTAGAAATAAAGAAGACATTTTTTACAATGAGGGTGGTGAAACGCTGGAACAGGTTGCCCAGAGAGGTGGTAGATGCCCCACCCCTGGAAACATTCAAGGTCAGGCTGGACGTGGCTCTGAGCAACCTGATCTAGTTGAAGATGTCCCTGCTCATTGCAGGAGGGGTTGGACTAGGTGACCTTTAAAGGTCCCTTCCAACCCAAACTATTTTATGATTCCATGATTCTGTGACTTTGGAGAACACTGAGCAGACCACAGTCCTCTCTCAAGTCTCTTACAGGATCACAACCTTGTCTGTGGTGGAGGTAGCCATGTGGCGCAGGGATTGATACCGGGTCCAGTGCTGTTTAACAACTGCAGGAGCGACCTCGACCGTGGAGCAGAGTGCACCCTCAGCAAGTTTGCAGATGATACAAAACTGGGAGGAGGGGCTGATAGACCAGATGCTTGTTGCACTGCCGTTCAGCTGGACCCCGACAGACTGCAGAACCCTTTGCTCTGTGGCTGTAGGGTGTCCCACAGGAGACAGGTGGGTGGGCCTGTATTGAAGCACAAAGTGCTGGCTCTTTTGGGAACCCAGCGAGAAAGGCACGAACACTTCCAAGGGAGATAACTATTTTATTACTAACATAGCAATGGGGAGAGCAAATCGTAGAATCCTTCATCCCGTCTGATGCTGGGAACCCTAAGGTGGTGCAGCCATTGGTCAGGGCATGGCACGCTGCGCAGGTGCCGCCCGCGGTGGTGTTCACCAGCTCTGCGTTCACTTGCACTCTTGCAGAGCCTTGATTACGATAGAACTTCCGTATGTTATCCGTCACTGATAGCAGTCAGGCCTGGAATGTGGAGTTAGCCTTGAAGGCTCCCTTGGGTGACAGATCCTAATATTCTTAACATATTAACAAAGCTAGAGTGTTCCTGGGAACAGCGCGCACAGTTGGTGCAAGAAGACTTTGTACGGGGAGTCTTGCAGTAGACATTGTATTCGTGGCGTTTGTGACCTTGAACAGGCCACGCCTGCTCGATCAGGCCTTGTACTTAAAGCCCAATGTCTTAGCGTAAGTAGCTGCTGTAAGGGAACCAGCTGGAGCGCCCCGTGCCGGCCCGTGCTGTGCGCTGGTGGATGTTCTGACAGAGATAACATTCCAACCTGTCAGGAGAAGACACATGATTCTGTTTGTTACACAAAATAAAAGGCCCCACGGCATGGTAGGCAGGAGGAACCTCTCCACAGGTGGGATCCACGCAGCATACTGTGGGAAAATCCTCCTGGGTTCTGTCCAGTGCTGCATGGCAGCAGGGTGCCCAGCATCTGAAGGGACGCAGGATTTACTTGCTATCTATATTCCTCTTCCTACCCTACCTTATTAAACCAGCTTTTTATTAAGCCACTTGTTGTTGGGCCTTTCTTCCCGAGATCCAGAAAAGGAGCCTGCACCATTTCTTTCTCTTCACGTCCCTCCCCCACCCACCTGGTACAGAACAGCCCCATAATATTTCAAGTGGGCAGAAGAAAACAGTACATACATGACACTGACTAAATCAATCTACATCTATGAGGAGCAAGTAGCGGTCACACAGTGTTCATGGTACGGATTGGCCACGATGTGATCACTGACTCCACGTGCAATAGTCTTCCAGGCTGGCGACTGCATGGCCATGCCTGGGCAAAGCAGGGGCTTGCCCTGGGGGTTGCCCCAACCCTTTCACTCTGTTAAAAACAAGATCAGCCTGCATAGGAAACTGCCCCGATAATCTCTTCAGGTCATGCTTTGCTCTGGCAGGACTTCTCGGTGCACAAAACCGCCGCTTGTCATTCAGCTCACCTCGTCCCCATAGCCCGCATGATACTCCTGTGACAGATCACTGACAGTGACACCTGTGAGTGAGCATCACCTTCCTCAGACGGTCACAGTGGCACCACTTAGACGGGCTGTTTCACAGCCCCAGCTGTCCCTTTGCTGGCTCAACCAAAACTGCCTGCACCGGTTCTGTGCCCGGTGAACACAGAGCTGGGCACAGGGCGGGTGGCAGGAGGAAGAGGTGCCCCCTGTCCATCAGCATGCCTCCAAACGCACCTCTCTGCCTTTCCCCACCGGGCCTCGCCACTTCCGTCCTCTTCCGCTCACCACGGACGCGTGGTGGGAGACCAAGCCAAAGTCCGTTTCAAAGCGACCGGCCTGCCCGTGGCCAGGGATGAGGCAAGAGCCGCGTGGAACGGCTGAGCAGGAGTCTGTGCATCGGCCTGTGGAGAAAACCACCAGCCCCACAGCACGCATTGCCCAGGAGAAAGGTGCAATTTCAGGAGAAAGGACCACGAGGAGACTCGGGCTGGGATGCAGCATTTCTTTAATGAGAACAGAAAGCGTGTGTGCCTTTTGAGGGGAGGGGGAAGAGCGCTGAGCGTGAGAAGTCCAGGGCTCCACAGGGCAAGAGGACATCACCCTTTGCGGCGGGATAGAAAGCGCCTGCAAGGCGCTCCTTCCTCCCTGTTGCGGCTGCAGCCAGTGAGAATCCTCTCCCATCTACAGCAAGGGCGAGTGAAGTATGTTGCCTTGGTCAACGGCAAAAGCTATGAAGGCCAGGAGGGAGGATGAGGGTGCTACCTGGCAGTAGCAAGGAAAGCACAGGCAGAATAAGAGCAAGAAGGGCACGATGTCAAGGGATGACACGCGGCTCCCTTCCATTCATGGGGAGAGGCAGGTGTCCCGTGCGCTAGGAAACCACAGGCATCTCCCCGGTGCTGGATCCAGATCTCGTTTCTCCGTTCCTGGTTGCTCTTTCCAACGTGAGCCATCCGCTGGCCCTACCAGCAGAGACTGCATGAACGCAGGGGCCCACACAGACCGCTCCCGAGGCCTGCGAATCTCCCAAATCCAAGGGCGCCCCCAGAAGAGACGGGGGCCCCCCCGGCGCTGAGGGAGCTCCCAACAGCAGCTGACAGCGAGGATCCCACGGCTGTGCTCTGAGGGAAAGAGGTGAGGATGGGGCCCGGCAGGGTCACCACCACCGGGGAGGGTTCGATCACGGTGGTGGAGTCAGCGCACCGTAGAACACAAGGCTCATTGCAGCTGTTTGCAAGGGGGGCTGGTCCGCAGGGGAAAGGGAGGCAGGGTCTGTAGCAAGACATCTCTCGGCGAGGGCGGCAGAGCTGAAACACAGAGCAGGGCATGAGCACGAGGCGGAAGCTGAGGGAAGAGGACGGGTCAGAACCACAAGCGCACCTGCCGAAAGAGACCGGGTGGGTTCAGACTTACCTAGCTGACTGAGGAGGTGGCAGCAAGGGCAGTGGATGGCAAGGCCTGGAGACGCATGGACTTTTATACCCTGTCTCCAAGCCTTGGGGGGGTCCTGAAGCGTTCTTTATGCATGAAACACTTTGCTAACTAGCAGTATTTGCTTGCAAAGCTCTCCTGGATGATTACATCTTTCCCCCTTTCATCTGAGAGGTTTTGCTCCCATCTAACACGTGGGCAAGACTGAAATGTGCCCTTTGAGGTCCAGCAGTCATTATGTTGCTCCCTAAGGCCACAGGACGGTGTTGTCCATCTCATCTCAGCTGCTTGCAGAGACGCCAAGTGGCGTGCTGGCCACGCACATTCCTGGAGCACGGCCGCCACCACCACCCCTCCACACCGCACACTGCCCTTCAGCCACTGAGGAATTCAGCACCTGAAGTCACCTCACCATTGCTTCCAGCTCAGGGCCTTGGCCTGAACAGCAGCGACTCATACCCTTAGCAGGTATGTTTAGACATTTGGGCAATGGCCGGCCAGCCTCTTTTTGGCTCATCCTCTGCCCAGCTCTTGCAGTCTTCAGCTTTCTTGGACCCAGTAAGGGACCTGAGTTGCTCTGACCCTGACCCCACAAAAGCACCTGGGAGCTCTGGTTCCCTGCCTTTACCACATCCCACAGAGGCTGATGGCCGCCAGGATGAGCACGAGGGGAAAAACAAACCCATTTTGTCTTGGATCAGCCTCAGGCAAGGAGTCATAAGGCTCTTTGAACTTTTGCCCATTCCTTTGGTAGACTTGTTTTTCAGTAAACAATAAACCCTCTGAGCTGAGCTCATATGCCCCTTGGGAAGAAGAAACACAAAGGTGACGTCTTCTAGGAACACCACCATTCACATCCAGGAGTGAAACAGCTGGACCTTCCTGATGAGAGTGACCAGCTCAGCTCTTTGACCTCCCCTTTGATGTAGTGCTGATGCCTGTATGACTTGGGCAGAGGGTGAGCCACAAGGACTGCTGAACAGTGTGATCATCACAGGCCTCACTGAATGCATATGTCAGCAGGTGCATGCTGGTGCACACCAGCTGCACACACGGAGGGACACACAAAGCCCATTGCCCTTGTTGGGAAACCAAGCCAAACCTCACCCACACAAACCCCACTCAGCCGCATCCAACCCAGCACAGAGCAGCCCAACCCAACCTTCCCAAACAAGCCAAACACAAACTCAAATGACGCCATTCCAAACTGAATCAAATCAAATCAAATCAAGCCACTTAAGTCAAATTGCATCTCCCCTTGGTAACTTTTCTCTGGCAGGAGGTATTGCGCTTTTTGATGTAAAAAGGCCGGGGTTTGAGTGCGGGGTGATCCTCTGCCTTCCCGTGGGCTGCAGCTATCATGCCCTGGTCGAATTCTCAGTCTTGAGGGGTGCAGGACGGGTGAAGAGTAGAGTCAGGACCCTAAACCTCAGAAAGGCAAACTTTTGGCTGTTTAGGGTGCTAGTGCATGGGATCCCTTGGGAAACTGCCCTCGGAGATAAAGGAGTGTGGTGGGTTAACCCTGGCTGAATGCCAGGTGCCCACCAAAGCCGTTCTATCACTCCCCCCTCCCCCCCTCCCCCTCATCTGGACAGGGGAGAGAAAACAAAGGACTCGTGGGTCGAGATAAGGACAGGGAGAGATCACTCAACCAATTACCGTCACGGGCAAAACAGACTCAACTTGGGGAAAATTAACTTAATTTATTGCCAATCAACCAGAGTAGGGTAATGAGAAATAAAACCAAATCTCAGAACACCTTCCCTCCACCCCTCCCTTCTTCCCGGGCACAGCTTCACTCCTGGATTCTCTACCTACACCCCGCCCCCCCAACCAGTGGCACAGGGGGATGGGGAATGGGGGTTACAGTCATTTCATCACAGGTTGTCTCTGCCGCTTCATCCTCTTCAGGGGCAGGACCCATCACACTCTTCCCCTGCTCCAGCGTGGGGTTCCTCCCACGGGAGACAGTCCTCCACAAACTTCTCCAACGTGCGTCCTTCCCACGGGCTGCAGTTCTTCACAAACTGCTCCAGCATGGGTCCCTTCCACCAGCGTGCAGTCCTTCAGGAGCACACTGCTCCAGTGTGTGTCCCCCACGGGGTCGCAAGTCCTGCCCGAAAAACCTGCTCCGTGGGCTCCTCTCTCCACAGATCCACAGCTCCTGGCAGGAGCCTGCTCCAGCGTGGGCTTCCCACGGAATCACAGCCTCCTTCGGGCAGCCACCTGCTCCGGCGTGGGGTGCCCCACGGGCTGCAGCTGGATATCTGCTCCACCGTGGACCCCCATGGGCTGCAGGGGGACAGCCTGCCTCACCATGGTCTTCACCACAGGCTGCAGGGGAATCTCTGCTCCAGCGCCTGGAGCGCCTCCTCCCCCTCCTTCTTCACTGACCTTGGTGTCTGCAGGGTTGTTTCTCTTACATGTTCTCATTCCTCTCTCCGGCTGCCTTTTCTGTGCCCACTGCAACTTTTTTCCCTTCTTAAATAGGTCATCACAGAGTCGCTACCACTATCGCTGATTGGCTCGGCCTTGGCCGGCGGCGGGTCCGTCTTAGAGACGGCTGGTATTGGCTCTCTCTCAAACACAGGGGAAGCTTCTAGCAGCTTCTGACAGAAGCCGCCCCTGTAACCCCCCCCCCCGCCACTACCAAAACCTTGCCACACAAACCCAATAGGAGGAGCAAATGAGAGCTGGGAGATATTGACAGACATTTTTCTTAGGGCGCTAAAGCTCTCAAAACCAACGTGCAAGAAGTCAGGCAGGGGAGGCAGGAGGCCAGCTTGGCTAAGTCAAGACCCCTCAGCCAAACTGAAACACAAAACCAAAATGCATAGGCAGTGGAGGCAGGGATACACATCCTGGGGAGATTATAGGGCAGTGTCCCAGGAGTGCAAGGTGGGGGTCAGGAACCCAAGGCACAGCTGGAGCTGAACGTGGCTAGGGACATGAAAAATAACTGGAAGAGTCTCTGCCGGTGCGTAGGACAACAAAGGAAGATGAAAGAAACTGTACCCCCCCCCAACGGATGTGGAGAAGGCTGAGGTACTCAACAATATTATTTTGCCTCAGCTTTCACTGGCAATCACTCTTCCCACGTGTCTCAAGTCCCTGAACCTCAAGGCGGGGACCTGGGGAATGAAGTCCCTCCCATCACAAGAGAAGATCAGGTTCGAAACCATTGAAAAACCTGAATGTGCACAAGTCCATGGGACCTGATGAGATGCATCCGAGAGTCCTGAAGGAACTGGCAGATGAAGTCGCTAAGCCACTCTCCATCAAATTTGAACAGTTGCGGCAGACTGGTGAAGTTCCCAGTGACTGGAGAAGGGGAAAAATAACCCCCACTTTTAAAAAGGGGAAAAAAGGAAGACCTGGGGAGCTGCAGGCCGGTCAGTCTCACCTCTGTGCCCGGCAAGATCATGGAGCAGATCCTCCTGGAAACTACGCTAAGGCACATGGAAAACAGAGGTGTGACTGGTGACAGCCAACATGGCTTCACTAAGGGCAAATCGTGCCTGACAAACTTAGTGGCCTTCTACGACGGGGTTACAACACTGGTGGATAAGGGAAGAGCGACTGACGTCACCTACTTGTGCGAAGCGTTTGATACTGTCCCGCACAACATGCTTGTCTCTAAAATAGAGAGACATGGATTTGACAGGTGGACCACTCGGTCGATAAGGAATTGGCTGGATGGTTGCACTCAAAAAGCTGTGGTTGACGGCTCGATGTCCGGGTGGAGAGTGGTGGTGAGTGGTGTCCCTCAGGGGTCCGGACGGGCACCAGTATTATTTAACGTCTTTGTCGGGGACATGGACAGTGGGATTGAGCGCACCCTCAGCAAGCTGGCGGATGACACCAAGCTGAGTGGTGTGGTCGATACTCTAGAAGGAAGGGATGCCATCCAGAGGGACCTTGACAGGCTAGAGAGGTGGGCCCGTGTGAACCTCATGCAGTTCAAGAAGGCCAAGTGCAAGACCCTGCACCTAGGTCAGGGCAATCCCAACCACGGATACAGGCTGGACGATGAGTGGATTGAGAGCAGGGGCAACAGTTTTAAACTGAGAGAGGGTAGATTTACATTAGGTGTTAGGAAGAAATTCTTTCCTGTGGGGCTGGTGAGACACTGGAACAGGTCGTCCAGAGAAGCTGTGGACGCCCCCTCCCTGGAAGTAGTCAAGGCCAGGTTGGATGGGCCTTTGAGCAACCTGATCTAGTGGAAGGTATCCCTGCCCGTGGCGGGGGGGGGGGGGGGGGGAGGGGTGGTGGTGGAACTAGATGATCCTTAAGGTCCCTTCCAACCCAAACTATTCTATGATTCTATGTGGCCTCTTGTAGCTGCTTATGGGATGGTAAACGTGCTGGTGGCTGGAAAAAATCTTATTCCTCTGAGTCATGTGGGATGGCAAGAGAAGCTGGAAAGCAACGTGCAGGAGGAGGTTGTTTAATATAGTATTTTGGCTGCGGAGGCCTGTGCCACAGGCAATGCAGAAAATGAGAAGAATGGTGACTGTGTGTCTGTCATGAGTGCTTCTGTCTGCATGAACAGTAACGCGTCCAGCAGAAAGAAGAGCGTAGTCGTAGAATCATAGAATATCTCGAGTTGGAAGGGACCCATAAGGATCATCGAGTCCAACTCCCTGCTCCTCGCAGGACTACCTAAGACTAAACCATATGACTAAGAGTGTCATCCAGATGTCCCTTGAACTCTGGCAGTCCCCCACAACATCCTTCTCTCTAAATGGGAGACATATGGATTTGGTGGGTGGACTGTTTGGTGGGTAAGGAATTGCTTGGATGGTCACACCCAGAGGGTAGTGGTCAACGGCTCAATGTCCAGATGGAGATCGGTGACAAGTGGTGCCCCTCAGGGGTCCATATTGGGAGCAGTACTGTTTAGTATCTTCATCAGCGACATAGACAGTGGGATCGAGTGCACCCTCAGCAAGTTTGCAGACGACACCAAGCTGAGTGGTGTGGCTGACATGCCTGAGGGACAGGATGCCATCCAGAGGGACCTGGCCAAGCTCGAGAAGTGGGCCCGTGCGAACCTCGTGAAGTTCAACAAGGCCAAGTGCAAGGTCCTGCACCTGGGTCGGGGCGGCCCCCGGTATCAATACAGGCTGGGGGATGAAGGGGTTGAGTGCAGCCCTGCGGAGAAGGGCTTGGGGGTACTGGTGGATGAAAGGCTTGGACATGAGCTGGCAATGTTCACTCGCAGCCCAGAAAGCCAACGGTATCCTGGGCTGCCTCAAAAGAAGCATGGCCAGCAGGTCGAGGGAGGCGATTCTGCCCCTCTACTCCACACTCGGGAGACCCCGCCTGGAGTATGCGTCCAGATCTGGAGTCCTCAGCACGGGAAAGACGCGGACCTGTTGGAGCGGGCCAAGAGGAGGGCCACGAAAATGATCAGAGGGATGGAACCCCTCTCCCATGAGGACAGTGAAAGAGTTGAGGTTGTTCGGCCTGGAGAAGGGAAGGCTCCGGGGAGACCTTATTGTGGCCTTTCAGTACTTAAAGGGGGCTTATAAGAAGCGCCCCCTATAAGAAAGATGGGGACAAACTTTTTAGTAGGGCCTGTGGCAATAGGACAAGGGGTAACGCTTTTAAGCTAAAAGAAGGTAGATTCAGGCTAGAAATAAAGAAGACATTTTTTACAATGAGGGTGGTGAAACGCTGGAACAGGTTGCCCAGAGAGGTGGTAGATGCCCCACCCCTGGAAACATTCAAGGTCAGGCTGGACGTGGCTCTGAGCAACCTGATCTAGTTGAAGATGTCCCTGCTCATTGCAGGAGGGGTTGGACTAGGTGACCTTTAAAGGTCCCTTCCAACCCAAACTATTTTATGATTCCATGATTCTGTGACTTTGGAGAACACTGAGCAGACCACAGTCCTCTCTCAAGTCTCTTACAGGATCACAACCTTGTCTGTGGTGGAGGTAGCCATGTGGCGCAGGGATTGATACCGGGTCCAGTGCTGTTTAACAACTGCAGGAGCGACCTCGACCGTGGAGCAGAGTGCACCCTCAGCAAGTTTGCAGATGATACAAAACTGGGAGGAGGGGCTGATAGACCAGATGCTTGTTGCACTGCCGTTCAGCTGGACCCCGACAGACTGCAGAACCCTTTGCTCTGTGGCTGTAGGGTGTCCCACAGGAGACAGGTGGGTGGGCCTGTATTGAAGCACAAAGTGCTGGCTCTTTTGGGAACCCAGCGAGAAAGGCACGAACACTTCCAAGGGAGATAACTATTTTATTACTAACATAGCAATGGGGAGAGCAAATCGTAGAATCCTTCATCCCGTCTGATGCTGGGAACCCTAAGGTGGTGCAGCCATTGGTCAGGGCATGGCACGCTGCGCAGGTGCCGCCCGCGGTGGTGTTCACCAGCTCTGCGTTCACTTGCACTCTTGCAGAGCCTTGATTACGATAGAACTTCCGTATGTTATCCGTCACTGATAGCAGTCAGGCCTGGAATGTGGAGTTAGCCTTGAAGGCTCCCTTGGGTGACAGATCCTAATATTCTTAACATATTAACAAAGCTAGAGTGTTCCTGGGAACAGCGCGCACAGTTGGTGCAAGAAGACTTTGTACGGGGAGTCTTGCAGTAGACATTGTATTCGTGGCGTTTGTGACCTTGAACAGGCCACGCCTGCTCGATCAGGCCTTGTACTTAAAGCCCAATGTCTTAGCGTAAGTAGCTGCTGTAAGGGAACCAGCTGGAGCGCCCCGTGCCGGCCCGTGCTGTGCGCTGGTGGATGTTCTGACAGAGATAACATTCCAACCTGTCAGGAGAAGACACATGATTCTGTTTGTTACACAAAATAAAAGGCCCCACGGCATGGTAGGCAGGAGGAACCTCTCCACAGGTGGGATCCACGCAGCATACTGTGGGAAAATCCTCCTGGGTTCTGTCCAGTGCTGCATGGCAGCAGGGTGCCCAGCATCTGAAGGGACGCAGGATTTACTTGCTATCTATATTCCTCTTCCTACCCTACCTTATTAAACCAGCTTTTTATTAAGCCACTTGTTGTTGGGCCTTTCTTCCCGAGATCCAGAAAAGGAGCCTGCACCATTTCTTTCTCTTCACGTCCCTCCCCCACCCACCTGGTACAGAACAGCCCCATAATATTTCAAGTGGGCAGAAGAAAACAGTACATACATGACACTGACTAAATCTACATCTATGAGGAGCAAGTAGCGGTCACACAGTGTTCATGGTACGGATTGGCCACGATGTGATCACTGACTCCACGTGCAATAGTCTTCCAGGCTGGCGACTGCATGGCCATGCCTGGGCAAAGCAGGGGCTTGCCCTGGGGGTTGCCCCAACCCTTTCACTCTGTTAAAAACAAGATCAGCCTGCATAGGAAACTGCCCCGATAATCTCTTCAGGTCATGCTTTGCTCTGGCAGGACTTCTCGGTGCACAAAACCGCCGCTTGTCATTCAGCTCACCTCGTCCCCATAGCCCGCATGATACTCCTGTGACAGATCACTGACAGTGACACCTGTGAGTGAGCATCACCTTCCTCAGACGGTCACAGTGGCACCACTTAGACGGGCTGTTTCACAGCCCCAGCTGTCCCTTTGCTGGCTCAACCAAAACTGCCTGCACCGGTTCTGTGCCCGGTGAACACAGAGCTGGGCACAGGGCGGGTGGCAGGAGGAAGAGGTGCCCCCTCTCCATCAGCATGCCTCCAAACGCACCTCTCTGCCTTTCCCCACCGGGCCTCGCCACTTCCGTCCTCTTCCGCTCACCACGGACGCGTGGTGGGAGACCAAGCCAAAGTCCGTTTCAAAGCGACCGGCCTGCCCGTGGCCAGGGATGAGGCAAGAGCCGCGTGGAACGGCTGAGCAGGAGTCTGTGCATCGGCCTGTGGAGAAAACCACCAGCCCCACAGCACGCATTGCCCAGGAGAAAGGTGCAATTTCAGGAGAAAGGACCACGAGGAGACTCGGGCTGGGATGCAGCATTTCTTTAATGAGAACAGAAAGCGTGTGTGCCTTTTGAGGGGAGGGGGAAGAGCGCTGAGCGTGAGAAGTCCAGGGCTCCACAGGGCAAGAGGACATCACCCTTTGCGGCGGGATAGAAAGCGCCTGCAAGGCGCTCCTTCCTCCCTGTTGCGGCTGCAGCCAGTGAGAATCCTCTCCCATCTACAGCAAGGGCGAGTGAAGTATGTTGCCTTGGTCAACGGCAAAAGCTATGAAGGCCAGGAGGGAGGATGAGGGTGCTACCTGGCAGTAGCAAGGAAAGCACAGGCAGAATAAGAGCAAGAAGGGCACGATGTCAAGGGATGACACGCGGCTCCCTTCCATTCATGGGGAGAGGCAGGTGTCCCGTGCGCTAGGAAACCACAGGCATCTCCCCGGTGCTGGATCCAGATCTCGTTTCTCCGTTCCTGGTTGCTCTTTCCAACGTGAGCCATCCGCTGGCCCTACCAGCAGAGACTGCATGAACGCAGGGGCCCACACAGACCGCTCCCGAGGCCTGCGAATCTCCCAAATCCAAGGGCGCCCCCAGAAGAGACGGGGGCCCCCCCGGCGCTGAGGGAGCTCCCAACAGCAGCTGACAGCGAGGATCCCACGGCTGTGCTCTGAGGGAAAGAGGTGAGGATGGGGCCCGGCAGGGTCACCACCACCGGGGAGGGTTCGATCACGGTGGTGGAGTCAGCGCACCGTAGAACACAAGGCTCATTGCAGCTGTTTGCAAGGGGGGCTGGTCCGCAGGGGAAAGGGAGGCAGGGTCTGTAGCAAGACATCTCTCGGCGAGGGCGGCAGAGCTGAAACACAGAGCAGGGCATGAGCACGAGGCGGAAGCTGAGGGAAGAGGACGGGTCAGAACCACAAGCGCACCTGCCGAAAGAGACCGGGTGGGTTCAGACTTACCTAGCTGACTGAGGAGGTGGCAGCAAGGGCAGTGGATGGCAAGGCCTGGAGACGCATGGACTTTTATACCCTGTCTCCAAGCCTTGGGGGGGTCCTGAAGCGTTCTTTATGCATGAAACACTTTGCTAACTAGCAGTATTTGCTTGCAAAGCTCTCCTGGATGATTACATCTTTCCCCCTTTCATCTGAGAGGTTTTGCTCCCATCTAACATGTGGGCAAGACTGAAATGTGCCCTTTGAGGTCCAGCAGTCATTATGTTGCTCCCTAAGGCCACAGGACGGTGTTGTCCATCTCATCTCAGCTGCTTGCAGAGACGCCAAGTGGCGTGCTGGCCACGCACATTCCTGGAGCACGGCCGCCACCACCACCCCTCCACACCGCACACTGCCCTTCAGCCACTGAGGAATTCAGCACCTGAAGTCACCTCACCATTGCTTCCAGCTCAGGGCCTTGGCCTGAACAGCAGCGACTCATACCCTTAGCAGGTATGTTTAGACATTTGGGCAATGGCCGGCCAGCCTCTTTTTGGCTCATCCTCTGCCCAGCTCTTGCAGTCTTCAGCTTTCTTGGACCCAGTAAGGGACCTGAGTTGCTCTGACCCTGACCCCACAAAAGCACCTGGGAGCTCTGGTTCCCTGCCTTTACCACATCCCACAGAGGCTGATGGCCGCCAGGATGAGCACGAGGGGAAAAACAAACCCATTTTGTCTTGGATCAGCCTCAGGCAAGGAGTCATAAGGCTCTTTGAACTTTTGCCCATTCCTTTGGTAGACTTGTTTTTCAGTAAACAATAAACCCTCTGAGCTGAGCTCATATGCCCCTTGGGAAGAAGAAACACAAAGGTGACGTCTTCTAGGAACACCACCATTCACATCCAGGAGTGAAACAGCTGGACCTTCCTGATGAGAGTGACCAGCTCAGCTCTTTGACCTCCCCTTTGATGTAGTGCTGATGCCTGTATGACTTGGGCAGAGGGTGAGCCACAAGGACTGCTGAACAGTGTGATCATCACAGGCCTCACTGAATGCATATGTCAGCAGGTGCATGCTGGTGCACACCAGCTGCACACACGGAGGGACACACAAAGCCCATTGCCCTTGTTGGGAAACCAAGCCAAACCTCACCCACACAAACCCCACTCAGCCGCATCCAACCCAGCACAGAGCAGCCCAACCCAACCTTCCCAAACAAGCCAAACACAAACTCAAATGACGCCATTCCAAACTGAATCAAATCAAATCAAATCAAGCCACTTAAGTCAAATTGCATCTCCCCTTGGTAACTTTTCTCTGGCAGGAGGTATTGCGCTTTTTGATGTAAAAAGGCCGGGGTTTGAGTGCGGGGTGATCCTCTGCCTTCCCGTGGGCTGCAGCTATCATGCCCTGGTCGAATTCTCAGTCTTGAGGGGTGCAGGACGGGTGAAGAGTAGAGTCAGGACCCTAAACCTCAGAAAGGCAAACTTTTGGCTGTTTAGGGTGCTAGTGCATGGGATCCCTTGGGAAACTGCCCTCGGAGATAAAGGAGTGTGGTGGGTTAACCCTGGCTGAATGCCAGGTGCCCACCAAAGCCGTTCTATCACTCCCCCCTCCCCCCCTCCCCCTCATCTGGACAGGGGAGAGAAAACAAAGGACTCGTGGGTCGAGATAAGGACAGGGAGAGATCACTCAACCAATTACCGTCACGGGCAAAACAGACTCAACTTGGGGAAAATTAACTTAATTTATTGCCAATCAACCAGAGTAGGGTAATGAGAAATAAAACCAAATCTCAGAACACCTTCCCTCCACCCCTCCCTTCTTCCCGGGCACAGCTTCACTCCTGGATTCTCTACCTACACCCCGCCCCCCCAACCAGTGGCACAGGGGGATGGGGAATGGGGGTTACAGTCATTTCATCACAGGTTGTCTCTGCCGCTTCATCCTCTTCAGGGGCAGGACCCATCACACTCTTCCCCTGCTCCAGCGTGGGGTTCCTCCCACGGGAGACAGTCCTCCACAAACTTCTCCAACGTGCGTCCTTCCCACGGGCTGCAGTTCTTCACAAACTGCTCCAGCATGGGTCCCTTCCACCAGCGTGCAGTCCTTCAGGAGCACACTGCTCCAGTGTGTGTCCCCCACGGGGTCGCAAGTCCTGCCCGAAAAACCTGCTCCGTGGGCTCCTCTCTCCACAGATCCACAGCTCCTGGCAGGAGCCTGCTCCAGCGTGGGCTTCCCACGGAATCACAGCCTCCTTCGGGCAGCCACCTGCTCCGGCGTGGGGTGCCCCACGGGCTGCAGCTGGATATCTGCTCCACCGTGGACCCCCATGGGCTGCAGGGGGACAGCCTGCCTCACCATGGTCTTCACCACAGGCTGCAGGGGAATCTCTGCTCCAGCGCCTGGAGCGCCTCCTCCCCCTCCTTCTTCACTGACCTTGGTGTCTGCAGGGTTGTTTCTCTTACATGTTCTCATTCCTCTCTCCGGCTGCCTTTTCTGTGCCCACTGCAACTTTTTTCCCTTCTTAAATAGGTCATCACAGAGTCGCTACCACTATCGCTGATTGGCTCGGCCTTGGCCGGCGGCGGGTCCGTCTTAGAGACGGCTGGTATTGGCTCTCTCTCAAACACAGGGGAAGCTTCTAGCAGCTTCTGACAGAAGCCGCCCCTGTAACCCCCCCCCCCGCCACTACCAAAACCTTGCCACACAAACCCAATAGGAGGAGCAAATGAGAGCTGGGAGATATTGACAGACATTTTTCTTAGGGCGCTAAAGCTCTCAAAACCAACGTGCAAGAAGTCAGGCAGGGGAGGCAGGAGGCCAGCTTGGCTAAGTCAAGACCCCTCAGCCAAACTGAAACACAAAACCAAAATGCATAGGCAGTGGAGGCAGGGATACACATCCTGGGGAGATTATAGGGCAGTGTCCCAGGAGTGCAAGGTGGGGGTCAGGAACCCAAGGCACAGCTGGAGCTGAACGTGGCTAGGGACATGAAAAATAACTGGAAGAGTCTCTGCCGGTGCGTAGGACAACAAAGGAAGATGAAAGAAACTGTACCCCCCCCCAACGGATGTGGAGAAGGCTGAGGTACTCAACAATATTATTTTGCCTCAGCTTTCACTGGCAATCACTCTTCCCACGTGTCTCAAGTCCCTGAACCTCAAGGCGGGGACCTGGGGAATGAAGTCCCTCCCATCACAAGAGAAGATCAGGTTCGAAACCATTGAAAAACCTGAATGTGCACAAGTCCATGGGACCTGATGAGATGCATCCGAGAGTCCTGAAGGAACTGGCAGATGAAGTCGCTAAGCCACTCTCCATCAAATTTGAACAGTTGCGGCAGACTGGTGAAGTTCCCAGTGACTGGAGAAGGGGAAAAATAACCCCCACTTTTAAAAAGGGGAAAAAAGGAAGACCTGGGGAGCTGCAGGCCGGTCAGTCTCACCTCTGTGCCCGGCAAGATCATGGAGCAGATCCTCCTGGAAACTACGCTAAGGCACATGGAAAACAGAGGTGTGACTGGTGACAGCCAACATGGCTTCACTAAGGGCAAATCGTGCCTGACAAACTTAGTGGCCTTCTACGACGGGGTTACAACACTGGTGGATAAGGGAAGAGCGACTGACGTCACCTACTTGTGCGAAGCGTTTGATACTGTCCCGCACAACATGCTTGTCTCTAAAATAGAGAGACATGGATTTGACAGGTGGACCACTCGGTCGATAAGGAATTGGCTGGATGGTTGCACTCAAAAAGCTGTGGTTGACGGCTCGATGTCCGGGTGGAGAGTGGTGGTGAGTGGTGTCCCTCAGGGGTCCGGACGGGCACCAGTATTATTTAACGTCTTTGTCGGGGACATGGACAGTGGGATTGAGCACACCCTCAGCAAGCTGGCGGATGACACCAAGCTGAGTGGTGTGGTCGATACTCTAGAAGGAAGGGATGCCATCCAGAGGGACCTTGACAGGCTAGAGAGGTGGGCCCGTGTGAACCTCATGCAGTTCAAGAAGGCCAAGTGCAAGACCCTGCACCTAGGTCAGGGCAATCCCAACCACGGATACAGGCTGGACGATGAGTGGATTGAGAGCAGGGGCAACAGTTTTAAACTGAGAGAGGGTAGATTTACATTAGGTGTTAGGAAGAAATTCTTTCCTGTGGGGCTGGTGAGACACTGGAACAGGTCGTCCAGAGAAGCTGTGGACGCCCCCTCCCTGGAAGTAGTCAAGGCCAGGTTGGATGGGCCTTTGAGCAACCTGATCTAGTGGAAGGTATCCCTGCCCGTGGCGGGGGGGGGGGGGGGGGGGAGGGGTGGTGGTGGAACTAGATGATCCTTAAGGTCCCTTCCAACCCAAACTATTCTATGATTCTATGTGGCCTCTTGTAGCTGCTTATGGGATGGTAAACGTGCTGGTGGCTGGAAAAAATCTTATTCCTCTGAGTCATGTGGGATGGCAAGAGAAGCTGGAAAGCAACGTGCAGGAGGAGGTTGTTTAATATAGTATTTTGGCTGCGGAGGCCTGTGCCACAGGCAATGCAGAAAATGAGAAGAATGGTGACTGTGTGTCTGTCATGAGTGCTTCTGTCTGCATGAACAGTAACGCGTCCAGCAGAAAGAAGAGCGTAGTCGTAGAATCATAGAATATCTCGAGTTGGAAGGGACCCATAAGGATCATCGAGTCCAACTCCCTGCTCCTCGCAGGACTACCTAAGACTAAACCATATGACTAAGAGTGTCATCCAGATGTCCCTTGAACTCTGGCAGTCCCCCACAACATCCTTCTCTCTAAATGGGAGACATATGGATTTGGTGGGTGGACTGTTTGGTGGGTAAGGAATTGCTTGGATGGTCACACCCAGAGGGTAGTGGTCAACGGCTCAATGTCCAGATGGAGATCGGTGACAAGTGGTGCCCCTCAGGGGTCCATATTGGGAGCAGTACTGTTTAGTATCTTCATCAGCGACATAGACAGTGGGATCGAGTGCACCCTCAGCAAGTTTGCAGACGACACCAAGCTGAGTGGTGTGGCTGACATGCCTGAGGGACAGGATGCCATCCAGAGGGACCTGGCCAAGCTCGAGAAGTGGGCCCGTGCGAACCTCGTGAAGTTCAACAAGGCCAAGTGCAAGGTCCTGCACCTGGGTCGGGGCGGCCCCCGGTATCAATACAGGCTGGGGGATGAAGGGGTTGAGTGCAGCCCTGCGGAGAAGGGCTTGGGGGTACTGGTGGATGAAAGGCTTGGACATGAGCTGGCAATGTTCACTCGCAGCCCAGAAAGCCAACGGTATCCTGGGCTGCCTCAAAAGAAGCATGGCCAGCAGGTCGAGGGAGGCGATTCTGCCCCTCTACTCCACACTCGGGAGACCCCGCCTGGAGTATGCGTCCAGATCTGGAGTCCTCAGCACGGGAAAGACGCGGACCTGTTGGAGCGGGCCAAGAGGAGGGCCACGAAAATGATCAGAGGGATGGAACCCCTCTCCCATGAGGACAGTGAAAGAGTTGAGGTTGTTCGGCCTGGAGAAGGGAAGGCTCCGGGGAGACCTTATTGTGGCCTTTCAGTACTTAAAGGGGGCTTATAAGAAGCGCCCCCTATAAGAAAGATGGGGACAAACTTTTTAGTAGGGCCTGTGGCAATAGGACAAGGGGTAACGCTTTTAAGCTAAAAGAAGGTAGATTCAGGCTAGAAATAAAGAAGACATTTTTTACAATGAGGGTGGTGAAACGCTGGAACAGGTTGCCCAGAGAGGTGGTAGATGCCCCACCCCTGGAAACATTCAAGGTCAGGCTGGACGTGGCTCTGAGCAACCTGATCTAGTTGAAGATGTCCCTGCTCATTGCAGGAGGGGTTGGACTAGGTGACCTTTAAAGGTCCCTTCCAACCCAAACTATTTTATGATTCCATGATTCTGTGACTTTGGAGAACACTGAGCAGACCACAGTCCTCTCTCAAGTCTCTTACAGGATCACAACCTTGTCTGTGGTGGAGGTAGCCATGTGGCGCAGGGATTGATACCGGGTCCAGTGCTGTTTAACAACTGCAGGAGCGACCTCGACCGTGGAGCAGAGTGCACCCTCAGCAAGTTTGCAGATGATACAAAACTGGGAGGAGGGGCTGATAGACCAGATGCTTGTTGCACTGCCGTTCAGCTGGACCCCGACAGACTGCAGAACCCTTTGCTCTGTGGCTGTAGGGTGTCCCACAGGAGACAGGTGGGTGGGCCTGTATTGAAGCACAAAGTGCTGGCTCTTTTGGGAACCCAGCGAGAAAGGCACGAACACTTCCAAGGGAGATAACTATTTTATTACTAACATAGCAATGGGGAGAGCAAATCGTAGAATCCTTCATCCCGTCTGATGCTGGGAACCCTAAGGTGGTGCAGCCATTGGTCAGGGCATGGCACGCTGCGCAGGTGCCGCCCGCGGTGGTGTTCACCAGCTCTGCGTTCACTTGCACTCTTGCAGAGCCTTGATTACGATAGAACTTCCGTATGTTATCCGTCACTGATAGCAGTCAGGCCTGGAATGTGGAGTTAGCCTTGAAGGCTCCCTTGGGTGACAGATCCTAATATTCTTAACATATTAACAAAGCTAGAGTGTTCCTGGGAACAGCGCGCACAGTTGGTGCAAGAAGACTTTGTACGGGGAGTCTTGCAGTAGACATTGTATTCGTGGCGTTTGTGACCTTGAACAGGCCACGCCTGCTCGATCAGGCCTTGTACTTAAAGCCCAATGTCTTAGCGTAAGTAGCTGCTGTAAGGGAACCAGCTGGAGCGCCCCGTGCCGGCCCGTGCTGTGCGCTGGTGGATGTTCTGACAGAGATAACATTCCAACCTGTCAGGAGAAGACACATGATTCTGTTTGTTACACAAAATAAAAGGCCCCACGGCATGGTAGGCAGGAGGAACCTCTCCACAGGTGGGATCCACGCAGCATACTGTGGGAAAATCCTCCTGGGTTCTGTCCAGTGCTGCATGGCAGCAGGGTGCCCAGCATCTGAAGGGACGCAGGATTTACTTGCTATCTATATTCCTCTTCCTACCCTACCTTATTAAACCAGCTTTTTATTAAGCCACTTGTTGTTGGGCCTTTCTTCCCGAGATCCAGAAAAGGAGCCTGCACCATTTCTTTCTCTTCACGTCCCTCCCCCACCCACCTGGTACAGAACAGCCCCATAATATTTCAAGTGGGCAGAAGAAAACAGTACATACATGACACTGACTAAATCAATCTACATCTATGAGGAGCAAGTAGCGGTCACACAGTGTTCATGGTACGGATTGGCCACGATGTGATCACTGACTCCACGTGCAATAGTCTTCCAGGCTGGCGACTGCATGGCCATGCCTGGGCAAAGCAGGGGCTTGCCCTGGGGGTTGCCCCAACCCTTTCACTCTGTTAAAAACAAGATCAGCCTGCATAGGAAACTGCCCCGATAATCTCTTCAGGTCATGCTTTGCTCTGGCAGGACTTCTCGGTGCACAAAACCGCCGCTTGTCATTCAGCTCACCTCGTCCCCATAGCCCGCATGATACTCCTGTGACAGATCACTGACAGTGACACCTGTGAGTGAGCATCACCTTCCTCAGACGGTCACAGTGGCACCACTTAGACGGGCTGTTTCACAGCCCCAGCTGTCCCTTTGCTGGCTCAACCAAAACTGCCTGCACCGGTTCTGTGCCCGGTGAACACAGAGCTGGACACAGGGCGGGTGGCAGGAGGAAGAGGTGCCCCCTCTCCATCAGCATGCCTCCAAACGCACCTCTCTGCCTTTCCCCACCGGGCCTCGCCACTTCCGTCCTCTTCCGCTCACCACGGACGCGTGGTGGGAGACCAAGCCAAAGTCCGTTTCAAAGCGACCGGCCTGCCCGTGGCCAGGGATGAGGCAAGAGCCGCGTGGAACGGCTGAGCAGGAGTCTGTGCATCGGCCTGTGGAGAAAACCACCAGCCCCACAGCACGCATTGCCCAGGAGAAAGGTGCAATTTCAGGAGAAAGGACCACGAGGAGACTCGGGCTGGGATGCAGCATTTCTTTAATGAGAACAGAAAGCGTGTGTGCCTTTTGAGGGGAGGGGGAAGAGCGCTGAGCGTGAGAAGTCCAGGGCTCCACAGGGCAAGAGGACATCACCCTTTGCGGCGGGATAGAAAGCGCCTGCAAGGCGCTCCTTCCTCCCTGTTGCGGCTGCAGCCAGTGAGAATCCTCTCCCATCTACAGCAAGGGCGAGTGAAGTATGTTGCCTTGGTCAACGGCAAAAGCTATGAAGGCCAGGAGGGAGGATGAGGGTGCTACCTGGCAGTAGCAAGGAAAGCACAGGCAGAATAAGAGCAAGAAGGGCACGATGTCAAGGGATGACACGCGGCTCCCTTCCATTCATGGGGAGAGGCAGGTGTCCCGTGCGCTAGGAAACCACAGGCATCTCCCCGGTGCTGGATCCAGATCTCGTTTCTCCGTTCCTGGTTGCTCTTTCCAACGTGAGCCATCCGCTGGCCCTACCAGCAGAGACTGCATGAACGCAGGGGCCCACACAGACCGCTCCCGAGGCCTGCGAATCTCCCAAATCCAAGGGCGCCCCCAGAAGAGACGGGGGCCCCCCCGGCGCTGAGGGAGCTCCCAACAGCAGCTGACAGCGAGGATCCCACGGCTGTGCTCTGAGGGAAAGAGGTGAGGATGGGGCCCGGCAGGGTCACCACCACCGGGGAGGGTTCGATCACGGTGGTGGAGTCAGCGCACCGTAGAACACAAGGCTCATTGCAGCTGTTTGCAAGGGGGGCTGGTCCGCAGGGGAAAGGGAGGCAGGGTCTGTAGCAAGACATCTCTCGGCGAGGGCGGCAGAGCTGAAACACAGAGCAGGGCATGAGCACGAGGCGGAAGCTGAGGGAAGAGGACGGGTCAGAACCACAAGCGCACCTGCCGAAAGAGACCGGGTGGGTTCAGACTTACCTAGCTGACTGAGGAGGTGGCAGCAAGGGCAGTGGATGGCAAGGCCTGGAGACGCATGGACTTTTATACCCTGTCTCCAAGCCTTGGGGGGGTCCTGAAGCGTTCTTTATGCATGAAACACTTTGCTAACTAGCAGTATTTGCTTGCAAAGCTCTCCTGGATGATTACATCTTTCCCCCTTTCATCTGAGAGGTTTTGCTCCCATCTAACACGTGGGCAAGACTGAAATGTGCCCTTTGAGGTCCAGCAGTCATTATGTTGCTCCCTAAGGCCACAGGACAGTGTTGTCCATCTCATCTCAGCTGCTTGCAGAGACGCCAAGTGGCGTGCTGGCCACGCACATTCCTGGAGCACGGCCGCCACCACCACCCCTCCACACCGCACACTGCCCTTCAGCCACTGAGGAATTCAGCACCTGAAGTCACCTCACCATTGCTTCCAGCTCAGGGCCTTGGCCTGAACAGCAGCGACTCATACCCTTAGCAGGTATGTTTAGACATTTGGGCAATGGCCGGCCAGCCTCTTTTTGGCTCATCCTCTGCCCAGCTCTTGCAGTCTTCAGCTTTCTTGGACCCAGTAAGGGACCTGAGTTGCTCTGACCCTGACCCCACAAAAGCACCTGGGAGCTCTGGTTCCCTGCCTTTACCACATCCCACAGAGGCTGATGGCCGCCAGGATGAGCACGAGGGGAAAAACAAACCCATTTTGTCTTGGATCAGCCTCAGGCAAGGAGTCATAAGGCTCTTTGAACTTTTGCCCATTCCTTTGGTAGACTTGTTTTTCAGTAAACAATAAACCCTCTGAGCTGAGCTCATATGCCCCTTGGGAAGAAGAAACACAAAGGTGACGTCTTCTAGGAACACCACCATTCACATCCAGGAGTGAAACAGCTGGACCTTCCTGATGAGAGTGACCAGCTCAGCTCTTTGACCTCCCCTTTGATGTAGTGCTGATGCCTGTATGACTTGGGCAGAGGGTGAGCCACAAGGACTGCTGAACAGTGTGATCATCACAGGCCTCACTGAATGCATATGTCAGCAGGTGCATGCTGGTGCACACCAGCTGCACACACGGAGGGACACACAAAGCCCATTGCCCTTGTTGGGAAACCAAGCCAAACCTCACCCACACAAACCCCACTCAGCCGCATCCAACCCAGCACAGAGCAGCCCAACCCAACCTTCCCAAACAAGCCAAACACAAACTCAAATGACGCCATTCCAAACTGAATCAAATCAAATCAAATCAAGCCACTTAAGTCAAATTGCATCTCCCCTTGGTAACTTTTCTCTGGCAGGAGGTATTGCGCTTTTTGATGTAAAAAGGCCAGGGTTTGAGTGCGGGGTGATCCTCTGCCTTCCTGTGGGCTGCAGCTATCATGCCCTGGTCAAATTCTCAGTCTTGAGGGGTGCAGGACGGGTGAAGAGTAGAGTCAGGACCCTAAACCTCAGAAAGGCAAACTTTTGGCTGTTTAGGGTGCTAGTGCATGGGATCCCTTGGGAAACTGCCCTCGGAGATAAAGGAATGTGGTGGCTGTCCCGATCTCATATCGGGGAGTGTTCTTATACAATCCCAAGAGCGAGACCAAGACAGAGACACTGTAAGATGCCATACAGCCTTTTAAATTTTGTATCCGATAACAACTGATAATAGCGACAGCACAGAGGGAAGAAGAAAGGAAAAAGCAGACCTAAACAAGAGAATGGAAGAGATGCAGCAAGGCTAGTTACCACCACCACGAAGCCAGCGATGTCCTGTTGGCTCGGTCTTGGTGCAGGTGATGGGGTAAGCTCCAGGTTCCAGTAGAGAGATGATGCTGAACACTGATTTCTTCTTCTTTTCTTCTCTTTTCATTCCCTTCTGAGAGAGGAGTACACAGTTCTTTTATTGTCCCGGTCCCCACGATTTCTCCCAATGAGCCTGCTCATTTCCACAGAGCTCATTGTCATACGTGCCATCCTGTGTTCCTCCATGCACGCATGCCCAGGTGTTCACGGTGGTCATCTTCACCCGGCTCATGTGCAAGTGCAGCTTGGTAGGCTCTGCGTTCTAGCGGGCAGATATGGTGCTTTCTTGGGGGACATTTCATCTCCTTCAGAGCGTGTTCCTCCACAGCAACAGGATGTTGAGGCTAGGAAATGGTAGTGGCGCAGCACTAATGTCGAGACAAACACACTCCAACACAGTCTCTTACACCACCCCATGGCTCGACATTGCTGTCTTCGTGGTGGCATGAAAGGTAGAGGTATAGAGAGAGAAAGAGGGGAAAAAAAAAGCATACAACAACATCATCAAGTTAACAACTTTCTATAAAAATGACTTAACATGAAACCTTAACTGTTTTTCCAAGTGATTGCAACATCAAACTATATATTTAAAAAAAGGTTAATGCGGCAAAAAAGACAAAGGGCAACATAAGATGATTTGGTTTTCTAAGGCTTATTCCATGTTGATATAATTTTTTTTATGTTAAACAATAACATAAACAAACAAAAATATTATACGATGGTTATACTAATTACAACTTTTTTTCTAATTATAACATTTCTAAATTAAACAACAACATTTAATAACTAACTATATTTAGTTAACATCAACTAACCATTATAAATTTAACTAACTTTACAAGACCAAAACATATTATAGACTTATTTTATGGTTCTGAGGGTTTAAGAGATGATGGATTGCATGGGTGATGGCAGGGCAGACATTTACAAGGACAAAAAACTGAATATTAAAAGAGCAATCACGGCAGCAATTAACAAAACCAAAACTACATAACAAAGTGGCACAATTATAAACATATGATCCATCATTTTCGTGAATCCAATAATTCAAAACTAAACAGCCAGGACCTCCATGGTCCACGCGGTCTGCTGTCCTGGTCCGCTGGAGCTGGGGTCAGCATGTGCAGCAGTAAAATCACTTTCCACACCCCCTTATCCTAAAGCGCATGCGTCGTCTGGGCCTAGAAACTTCTATCCCAGATTTGAACAAAGGTAACAATGGTTAACAATATTCTAACCAAACATAATGATATTAATTAACAATACTTTAACCTAACATATTTAATCAAAATGTGTCCCAGGCCGGGCCTAGGAATGTGCTCCCAGTCTTCCGGAACTGGGGGGAGAAGGTGTTTGTCTACATGAACAAGTACAATTGCAACTTGGACACTTACAAGACAAACACATACATACCACAAGAGAAAATATAGCAAGAGCTAACAAAGCAACTGCCACAAAATTAAGTATCAAAAGGGTATACATTCTAAAAATGGTGGTCTGACTAACCTGAGTTGGGGGGTCTGCCTACACAGCAGGAAAATTAATTTCCATGCCCCCAGCCCAGAGCGCATGTGTCTATTCCAAATTTAGACAACGACAAATAAAAACAAAAAAAAGGTCTAAATAATTGATACAGCTGCAGGCTTTGATTGGCAAATGACATGAATCTGCTTTCAAAAACATCAAAGCAACAAATGGACATAACAGATAAAATAAAAGCTGTTTTACCTGTGGTGCTCTGGGCAACCAAGACCATAAATCACCGTTCCAGCCGTTCCATGTTTGAATGGGGACATGGGCTAGTCTCCTAATATCTGTGGTCAGTTGAAGAACTACTTCACCTACATCGTCTATTTCCAAATAACAATTAGAGACATTTAGTTTCCCACATACTCCTCCCTCTTCAGCTAGTAAATAATCCAAAACCATGCGGTGTTGAAGGATTGCAGTGTGCATCTGTTGAGATTGTTGCAAAGGTCTATAGCATTAGCAGTTTTATTGGTAATAATTTCTAAGACTGCTTGCAATCGAATTATGCGGTTCAAATTGTAAATTGGTTCTCGTGCCCCTGCTATTGGTTCACTGGGATTCCAAGCGGCAGGCCCGTAATGCTCATTTATTCTTTCAGGGGGCCACTCATTTTCCCCCCACCTTTGTGTTCCTCCTATTTTAACGTCAACAGCTCGTTTGCTACGTGCAATCCTTTTGTTTCCCAAATTATCATATAGTCTCACTCCCAATCGAGGACCACCTACCTCTGGAAGAAGGAAAAACAGAGGTCGGATAATGCCTATATAACAAATCCCTGACCAATTCGCTGGTAGTTGTTTGTAGGCAATATGTCCACAAATCCAATCATGGCCCTTTCTGGCTTTGGCACCGTTGGCAAATGGTCCATATGCAACCTTTGGGAATTGGAAATAAGTTGTGTTCTCATTTCCCAAAGGGCTGAAAAGGTGCTTGGTTTGTTGTTGTTTGTCTGGCCAGTACAATACCAGGCACCAGTATTGTTCTTCCACTCACAAATTTGATGGTAAATTTAGTTTCCAGGCCATCGGAGAAAGAAGGTTTCATTTTTGTTCGACCAAAACCCTTTAAACCCTTTGTTGCGTCTGGTTTCATCAAGTCACGTCCACATGTAAACACCTCTATCTTCATTAACCAATTTATGTGTGAGTGTCCATTGACACCTGCTTTCTCTGACATTGACCCCGCCCTTCTGTGTTCAATTTAAGCAATATCTACCCACAATAGGAAATTGAATTGGCCATGTTTCACTGTCATCCCAGGTGGTTTTATCAGTTCCACTATAATTGCTTACAATTTGTGCTGGAGTGAGGGGTGTAGAGATCCACAGCCAGCTTGACAACTCTAGAGGTTGTCCACAAACCCAACAGTGACTCAGATTAAAGGTTTGGCTTACAGCTTTTGCTAACAAAACAAATTCATTATCCTTAAAGGGAACATATGGGTTGGGGGGAGGTGGGAGAATTGGCTTCCCTTCACTCTTATAGATGAATCTCCAAACTAACATAATTAAAAATAACATTGTCTGTTTCTCTTTTTCCGTGGGTACATCTGGGTCGCTTGCTTCCTCCTGAAAATAAAACAAAAACCAAATTCACTTTTTGGGTTAGAAAGAAGGAACAATCCATCTAGTGTGAATCTTATGAATTTTTCCACAGGGATCTTTTGCCTTCCAGGTGTATTTGTTAAGGGGTGTGTCCAGCAACAGTGGCACTGTGCCCACTGCGGGAAGTTTGACCAAGACAAGTTGTCCTGGAAAATGAGATGGATTGCTGAGGTGATCAGGCCCATGGGGGGCTGGCACGATTGTTAGAGCTTTTGGACAGAATGCTGTGATCTTTGGACATCCATTTACTCCCCAGTGACTACTAATGCTGATCACTGCATCCCACACTCGCTCAGCCCATCCTGGCTTATGCAGTTTGAAGAAGCGTTTTAGTAGACCATTTGTTCTTTCCACAATTCCATTTACATGTGGGTAGTATGGAGTATGAAACATCCACGAAATTCACTCCTGGGCTGCCCATTCCTGGACCACTTTGGCTGTGAAATGTGAGCCATTATCTGATTGGATTGACTGTGGTTTGGGGAAAATTCCAAACCATTCTTTCAGAGCTTTTATTGTGTTTTCTCCTGTTGCCTTACACATGCTTTAGCTTGCACTAGTCCCTATACTATCTCACCTACTAGTACATAGTATTTTCCCTCTGACCTTTGAAAAGGACCAATGTAATCTATCTGCCAGGCCTCCCATAGGCCTTTCCCCTCTCTTAAATGCAGGGGGTTGTCTATCCAGAGGTTGTCTATCCAGATGGACACAGCACTGTTTGCAGGAAGACACACAAGTTTTACATTCTTCCCTGGTAACTGGCCACCCTCGGGCTTGTGCCTCACAATAGAGGTCCTTAACTCCTGAATGTTTCCGTTTTACATGTAGCCATTCTAACAAACGTTCCCAATTTTCTACTAACTGGGTGCTTTGTAGGGGAGCTAGCCGGGCTAGCTCATCCACTTTGGCATTGCATCGGCTCACCAGGGCATCATCTTGATGAGATGCTACCCACGCTACTGCAAATTTCCCTTGTCTGGCAATGGTAAGAATATCCTGCCATTTTTCCTTTTGCTATACAGGTATTCTACTGACCTCCCATCCATTCTGTTCCCAGAATGGAAGCCACTCAGTGCAACCTTTAAACACAGCATAAGAGTCAGTATAGATATAGACAGAAGAAGCAGACTGAGCCTCATGTTGGAAAATGCTCCACACAGCAATTAGTTCTCCTACTCGTGCACTACCTATCCCTTCAGTAATGATCTGTTCCTTGGTATCTACCCAAAGTGCCACAGCTCGATATTTCCAAATTTTTCCCTCTCGTCGCGATAATTTTGCAGTTGTCCAGAAAATGGAGGAACTACTTGTATTATAGACAAAAGCTTGGGTGTTTCCCTATCAGGGTTTACCTCATCTTGTATATTTAACACTTTCGTGGCTCCTTCTGTGTTGTGGTTTAACCCCAGCCAGCAACTAAGCACCACGCAGCCGCTCACTCACTCCTCCCATCCAGGGGGATGGGGGAGAAAATCAGGAAAAGAAGTAAAACTCCTGGGTTGAGATAAGAACGATTTAATAGAACAGAAAAGAAAAAACTAATAATGATAATGATAACACTAATAAAATGACAACAGTAGTAATAAAAGGATTGAAATGTACAAATGATGCGCAGGGCAATTGCTCACCACCCGCCGACCGACACCCAGCCAGTCCCCGAGCGGCGAATCCCTGCCCCCCCACTTCCCAGTTCCTAAACTAGATGGGATGTCACATGGTATGGAATACACCGTTGGCCAGTTTGGGTCAGGTGCCCTGGCTGGGCATGAGAAGCTGAAAAATCCTTGACTATAGTCTAAACACTACTGAGCAACAACTGAAAACATCAGTGTTATCAACATTCTTCACATACTGAACTCAAAACATAGCACTGTACGAGCTACTAGGAAGACAGTTAACTACATCCCAGCTGAAATCAGGACATTCTGATACAGAAAAAAATTCACAGTAGTGTTCTATTTGTGCATACCATTTTTGCGTGGAGGCTCTCTGGGCCACCCCGTCAGGGGGTGGAGTTCCTGCCAAAACTGCTTTGGTCACTTTAAATGGGCCTCTGAACACTATAGGTTGTTGCCGGATGGTCCGTTTGGCTTCCCTCAGAGCTAGACTAACTACAAATAGGCCTTTTTTCCAAGTTGTATACCTTTTTTCAGCATCTTTAAAGCTACGAGAGTAAAAACCAATAGGCCAAACAGGCCCCTCTGGACCCTTTTGACACAAATGGATTGACAGTCCAGTCTTGGTGAAGCCCCACTCAATTTGAACCGGATCTGTTGGGTGAATGGGACCAAGGGCCTGATAGGCAGTCGCTTCAAACACTGACAACTGTAAAGCCTCCTCATGGACCTGAGTCCATTCCCACTGAGCTCTCTTTCGCAATAAGTCATACAGGGGTCTAGCAATAATTGAAAAGTCAGGAATAAGTTTCCTCCAAAACACAAGCAACCCTAGGGCATGCTGTAAGTCTTTCTTTGACTCTGGCATCTTGATCTGATCAAGAGAGGAAAGTCTCATGCTTCCCTTCCACCAGATTCCTAAAAATTTTACCTCATTTGAAGGGGTTTGTATTTTCTCAGGTGGAATTGTCAACCCTATACTTTCTAAATGGGTGATGATGTCCTTGTGGGTTTCTCTAACTTCTTCTACCTGACTCCCTCCAATGAGCACATCATCTATCTCTTGATAGATCTTCACCTCTGCTCTTATGGGGATTGTTTCCAACTCTTCCGCTAGAGCATGGTGAGCCAGTGCGAGGGAGTGCTTGTATCCTTGAGGGAGTCCTGTAAAGGTGTACTGTTGTCCTTCCCAGGTGAAGGCAAAGTGGTCCTGGTCCTCAGGTTGTAAAGGGACCATAAAAAACATATCCTTAACATCGATCGTTGCCATGACAGGGTGGGATTGTTCCTGAATGGCAGCTATCAATTCAGCAATGTTTGGTACAGCAGCTGTTAGTGGACCTATGTTGGCATTGAGCCTCCTGTAATCTACTGTCAATCTCCATTTGCCGTTTGGTTTTTGGACCGGCCATGCTGGAGAGTTGAAGGGGGAGTGAGTGGGAACTACAACCCCTTGTTTATTTACATCCTCCAGAACTGACGTAATTCCTTCTCTTGCTCCCAAAGGCAATGAGTAGGGTTTCACATTTGTCAGTTTGGGAGGGGGAGGGTAGGTGCTGCTTGCAACAGATGCACCTCTGTGCCCAATGTTTCGGCCAAGTGCCTGATCTGAGGAACACCAAAGGATCATGAGTTTCCCTAGGTATCACGCCACTGCCTTCCCTTCAAAACATCTATACCTGGAAGATTCATTTGGAAAGATCCTATGGCCACCATGGTATTGACAGGGTCTTCCTCTCCTGGTAACCATAGTGTCACCAGAGTCATAGGCTCTGACTGTGTTTTTCCCAAGGCATTTAAGACAATCAGATTTCTAGATGGAATCGAGATTCCACATTGTTCTGTTTTGGTCCGCATTAGCACAGTAATTTGTGCCCCAGTATCAATTAAAAAGGTTACTAGTCTTTTCCTTGGTCCTACAGCAACAGTAATCAGTAAATCCCCTTTATTATTGCAGGTAAGCTGTCTTACAACCAAACATCCATCCTCTGCCTCCCCCTCACCATCGGGGGTGTGAGAGACTGAATTGTTATCTTGAGCTGTTTGTCTCAAAGATTGTTAGGTGTGAGAGACTTCTCAAGCCATTCATCTCAAGAATTGTGGACTGCTTATCTCGAGCCCTTTGTCTCTGAAATGGCCTGTCTAAGCAGGACATTCCTCCATCCATAAGGACAATTGCTAAGCCACTGAGGCATTCAGGAGAGGAAACAGGCTGAAGCCAACAAGCATGTAAGAATGTGGAGGCTACCATTCTCAGGGAAACTGTAGTCTTTGAGATAAGATACTGGTTTCTGGTGTTGATCACGCAAAAGGTCGCGTGATAGATGAAACCTGCAGCATGTGAACAATGCATGAACAATACATATGTGCATACATCATTGAAATATGCCCTATAAAAAACCGTGGAGACAAGCCATGGTGTGCACCCACCACTGAAGACTTGAAGACTGGGGACCAACGGGAAGCCACTGGATCCATGGTGGTGACTATCCTTGCAATTCTATCCCAACTGCTTGCTTGATTTCTGCCTTTTCTTCCATTCTATCCTATTGCTACTATTTTCTACTTTTGATACTTTTGATAATAAAAACTCTTCTGGGTATATGGCATTTGACCTCGTTTGTGTCCTAATCTCGCTCTTGGGATCATATCGAAACCTTCCCCGACATTGGATCAGGACAACGGGGTGGAGGGTTTAGTTTCCCGCCACCTTCTTTTCCCCATTCGGCTCCTCCTCAAGGTCTATCAAGGGTGGGACATTAGGGGTTGGTCTGAAAGTGACCCTTTGCCCTGACCATTTCTGCACAAGTTGTTCTAATTTTTGGGTCAGGAATCCATCCATCAAGTCCCAGGGAATGCCTTTTTGAAGCCCTAGCTGCAACAGTCCCTGTTGAGTTAGGGGCCTCTCTCTTCCAGAGGCTGATTGCTGCCCACTAACTCGTTCTGCAGCCCATATGACTTTAGTTTCAGTTCTTTGGGACAATCCAACAACGGGGCCATATTTTCTCCCAAAATTAATCAATTCCTGGGCTATCTCTCCCCATGTCCATACTTTTCTCCCTGGCTGCCAATGGTCAGAGGTCACTTTCCTCTCCAGAGTGGCCGTAATTCTTTCTCCATTGGAGGTGTTTTGAATCCTCCCTTGTAATTGAATCCCAATGGGTTTCAGGGAGTCGGGAAGTCCCCGTATCAGGGGAGTCATCCTCTCTGAGTCCACAGGTATCATCATCGGGGAGCCCTGGTTGGACTTGAGCTCTCGATCATACATCATCTGGAGATGTGCCCCCCTTTTGCACACTTTCCACTAACTGATGCACCATAGCTGTTATGGCAAGGGGATCTGCCCTCTCCAAGGGGTTCAGCCCGCTGGCCCAATACTCAGCTCTCTGAGTCAATGACCATGGGGCTCGGTGATCACTGGTAGTTAGAAACGCAATAGGACATCAAATCCTTCTGCTTCTTTTCTGACAACAAAATTCCATCCCCTCCTGACAAAGACACTCTCCACACATACTCTGTCTCTGATTCCTTTGCAGTCCTTGTAAAATGTTTTCTCAACTTTGCTAATTCATTTGCTGTAAATGGGACTTCTTTGGTGATAACCTCAGGGGTGCCATTGCTATTGTCCTCATACACACACTCTGTTTTAATCAGTGGATACATATGAGGGAGGCTTTCTACAATTTCTTTTGTCTTGGGGGTAGATTTGCTGTATCGCCTTCGCCAAAAGCGTCACTTCTACCTCTGCCTGTGTACCACCACAATGCACAAAATGGGAGACCTGGCTACAAAAGACAAGAGGTGCCCCTCAGGGCACTTTTCAAATTTGATAGAAAGTGGCTTAGCGACTTCATCTGCCAGTTCCTTCAGGACTCTCAGATGCATCTCATCAGGTCCCATGGACTTGTGCACATTCAGGTTTTTCAATGGTTTCGAACCTGATCTTCTCTTGTGATGGGAGGGACTTCATTCCCCAGGTCCCCGCCTTGAGGTTCAGGGACTTGAGACACGTGGGAAGAGTGATTGCCAGTGAAAGCTGAGGCAAAAAAATATTGTTGAGTACCTCAGCCTTCTCCACATCCGTTGGGGGGGGGTACAGTTTCTTTCATCTTCCTTTGTTGTCCTACGCACCAGCAGAGACTCTTCCAGTTATTTTTCATGTCCCTAGCCACGTTCAGCTCCAGCTGAACGTGTTAGATGGGAGCAAAACCTCTCAGATGAAAGGGGGAAAGATGTAATCATCCAGGAGAGCTTTGCAAGCAAATACTGCTAGTTAGCAAAGTGTTTCATGCATAAAGAACGCTTCAGGACCCCCCCAAGGCTTGGAGACAGGGTATAAAAGTCCATGCGTCTCCAGGCCTTGCCATCCACTGCCCTTGCTGCCACCTCCTCAGTCAGCTAGGTAAGTCTGAACCCACCCGGTCTCTTTCGGCAGGTGCGCTTGTGGTTCTGACCCGTCCTCTTCCCTCAGCTTCCGCCTCGTGCTCATGCCCTGCTCTGTGTTTCAGCTCTGCCGCCCTCGCCGAGAGATGTCTTGCTACAGACCCTGCCTCCCTTTCCCCTGCGGACCAGCCCCCCTTGCAAACAGCTGCAATGAGCCTTGTGTTCTACGGTGCGCTGACTCCACCACCGTGATCGAACCCTCCCCGGTGGTGGTGACCCTGCCGGGCCCCATCCTCACCTCTTTCCCTCAGAGCACAGCCGTGGGATCCTCGCTGTCAGCTGCTGTTGGGAGCTCCCTCAGCGCCGGGGGGGCCCCCGTCTCTTCTGGGGGCGCCCTTGGATTTGGGAGATTCGCAGGCCTCGGGAGCGGTCTGTGTGGGCCCCTGCGTTCATGCAGTCTCTGCTGGTAGGGCCAGCGGATGGCTCACGTTGGAAAGAGCAACCAGGAACGGAGAAACGAGATCTGGATCCAGCACCGGGGAGATGCCTGTGGTTTCCTAGCGCACGGGACACCTGCCTCTCCCCATGAATGGAAGGGAGCCGCGTGTCATCCCTTGACATCGTGCCCTTCTTGCTCTTATTCTGCCTGTGCTTTCCTTGCTACTGCCAGGTAGCACCCTCATCCTCCCTCCTGGCCTTCATAGCTTTTGCCGTTGACCAAGGCAACATACTTCACTCGCCCTTGCTGTAGATGGGAGAGGATTCTCACTGGCTGCAGCCGCAACAGGGAGGAAGGAGCGCCTTGCAGGCGCTTTCTATCCCGCCGCAAAGGGTGATGTCCTCTTGCCCTGTGGAGCCCTGGACTTCTCACGCTCAGCGCTCTTCCCCCTCCCCTCAAAAGGCACACACGCTTTCTGTTCTCATTAAAGAAATGCTGCATCCCAGCCCGAGTCTCCTTGTGGTCCTTTCTCCTGAAATTGCACCTTTCTCCTGGGCAATGCGTGCTGTGGGGCTGGTGGTTTTCTCCACAGGCCGATGCACAGACTCCTGCTCAGCCGTTCCACGCGGCTCTTGCCTCATCCCTGGCCACGGGCAGGCCGGTCGCTTTGAAACGGACTTTGGCTTGGTCTCCCACCACGCGTCCGTGGTGAGCGGAAGAGGACGGAAGTGGCGAGGCCCGGTGGGGAAAGGCAGAGAGGTGCGTTTGGAGGCATGCTGATGGACAGGGGGCACCTCTTCCTCCTGCCACCCGCCCTGTGCCCAGCTCTGTGTTCACCGGGCACAGAACCGGTGCAGGCAGTTTTGGTTGAGCCAGCAAAGGGACAGCTGGGGCTGTGAAACAGCCCGTCTAAGTGGTGCCACTGTGACCGTCTGAGGAAGGTGATGCTCACTCACAGGTGTCACTGTCAGTGATCTGTCACAGGAGTATCATGCGGGCTATGGGGACGAGGTGAGCTGAATGACAAGCGGCGGTTTTGTGCACCGAGAAGTCCTGCCAGAGCAAAGCATGACCTGAAGAGATTATCGGGGCAGTTTCCTATGCAGGCTGATCTTGTTTTTAACAGAGTGAAAGGGTTGGGGCAACCCCCAGGGCAAGCCCCTGCTTTGCCCAGGCATGGCCATGCAGTCGCCAGCCTGGAAGACTATTGCACGTGGAGTCAGTGATCACATCGTGGCCAATCCGTACCATGAACACTGTGTGACCGCTACTTGCTCCTCATAGATGTAGATTGATTTAGTCAGTGTCATGTATGTACTGTTTTCTTCTGCCCACTTGAAATATTATGGGGCTGTTCTGTACCAGGTGGGTGGGGGAGGGACGTGAAGAGAAAGAAATGGTGCAGGCTCCTTTTCTGGATCTCGGGAAGAAAGGCCCAACAACAAGTGGCTTAATAAAAAGCTGGTTTAATAAGGTAGGGTAGGAAGAGGAATATAGATAGCAAGTAAATCCTGCGTCCCTTCAGATGCTGGGCACCCTGCTGCCATGCAGCACTGGACAGAACCCAGGAGGATTTTCCCACAGTATGCTGCGTGGATCCCACCTGTGGAGAGGTTCCTCCTGCCTACCATGCCGTGGGGCCTTTTATTTTGTGTAACAAACAGAATCATGTGTCTTCTCCTGACAGGTTGGAATGTTATCTCTGTCAGAACATCCACCAGCGCACAGCACGGGCCGGCACGGGGCGCTCCAGCTGGTTCCCTTACAGCAGCTACTTACGCTAAGACATTGGGCTTTAAGTACAAGGCCTGATCGAGCAGGCGTGGCCTGTTCAAGGTCACAAACGCCACGAATACAATGTCTACTGCAAGACTCCCCGTACAAAGTCTTCTTGCACCAACTGTGCGCGCTGTTCCCAGGAACACTCTAGCTTTGTTAATATGTTAAGAATATTAGGATCTGTCACCCAAGGGAGCCTTCAAGGCTAACTCCACATTCCAGGCCTGACTGCTATCAGTGACGGATAACATACGGAAGTTCTATCGTAATCAAGGCTCTGCAAGAGTGCAAGTGAACGCAGAGCTGGTGAACACCACCGCGGGCGGCACCTGCGCAGCGTGCCATGCCCTGACCAATGGCTGCACCACCTTAGGGTTCCCAGCATCAGACGGGATGAAGGATTCTACGATTTGCTCTCCCCATTGCTATGTTAGTAATAAAATAGTTATCTCCCTTGGAAGTGTTCGTGCCTTTCTCGCTGGGTTCCCAAAAGAGCCAGCACTTTGTGCTTCAATACAGGCCCACCCACCTGTCTCCTGTGGGACACCCTACAGCCACAGAGCAAAGGGTTCTGCAGTCTGTCGGGGTCCAGCTGAACGGCAGTGCAACAAGCATCTGGTCTATCAGCCCCTCCTCCCAGTTTTGTATCATCTGCAAACTTGCTGAGGGTGCACTCTGCTCCACGGTCGAGGTCGCTCCTGCAGTTGTTAAACAGCACTGGACCCGGTATCAATCCCTGCGCCACATGGCTACCTCCACCACAGACAAGGTTGTGATCCTGTAAGAGACTTGAGAGAGGACTGTGGTCTGCTCAGTGTTCTCCAAAGTCACAGAATCATGGAATCATAAAATAGTTTGGGTTGGAAGGGACCTTTAAAGGTCACCTAGTCCAACCCCTCCTGCAATGAGCAGGGACATCTTCAACTAGATCAGGTTGCTCAGAGCCACGTCCAGCCTGACCTTGAATGTTTCCAGGGGTGGGGCATCTACCACCTCTCTGGGCAACCTGTTCCAGCGTTTCACCACCCTCATTGTAAAAAATGTCTTCTTTATTTCTAGCCTGAATCTACCTTCTTTTAGCTTAAAAGCGTTACCCCTTGTCCTATTGCCACAGGCCCTACTAAAAAGTTTGTCCCCATCTTTCTTATAGGGGGCGCTTCTTATAAGCCCCCTTTAAGTACTGAAAGGCCACAATAAGGTCTCCCCGGAGCCTTCCCTTCTCCAGGCCGAACAACCTCAACTCTTTCACTGTCCTCATGGGAGAGGGGTTCCATCCCTCTGATCATTTTCGTGGCCCTCCTCTTGGCCCGCTCCAACAGGTCCGTGTCTTTCCCGTGCTGAGGACTCCAGATCTGGACGCATACTCCAGGCGGGGTCTCCCGAGTGTGGAGTAGAGGGGCAGAATCGCCTCCCTCGACCTGCTGGCCATGCTTCTTTTGAGGCAGCCCAGGATACCGTTGGCTTTCTGGGCTGCGAGTGAACATTGCCAGCTCATGTCCAAGCCTTTCATCCACCAGTACCCCCAAGCCCTTCTCCGCAGGGCTGCACTCAACCCCTTCATCCCCCAGCCTGTATTGATACCGGGGGCCGCCCCGACCCAGGTGCAGGACCTTGCACTTGGCCTTGTTGAACTTCACGAGGTTCGCACGGGCCCACTTCTCGAGCTTGGCCAGGTCCCTCTGGATGGCATCCTGTCCCTCAGGCATGTCAGCCACACCACTCAGCTTGGTGTCGTCTGCAAACTTGCTGAGGGTGCACTCGATCCCACTGTCTATGTCGCTGATGAAGATACTAAACAGTACTGCTCCCAATATGGACCCCTGAGGGGCACCACTTGTCACCGATCTCCATCTGGACATTGAGCCGTTGACCACTACCCTCTGGGTGTGACCATCCAAGCAATTCCTTACCCACCAAACAGTCCACCCACCAAATCCATATGTCTCCCATTTAGAGAGAAGGATGTTGTGGGGGACTGCCAGAGTTCAAGGGACATCTGGATGACACTCTTAGTCATATGGTTTAGTCTTAGGTAGTCCTGCGAGGAGCAGGGAGTTGGACTCGATGATCCTTATGGGTCCCTTCCAACTCGAGATATTCTATGATTCTACGACTACGCTCTTCTTTCTGCTGGACGCGTTACTGTTCATGCAGACAGAAGCACTCATGACAGACACACAGTCACCATTCTTCTCATTTTCTGCATTGCCTGTGGCACAGGCCTCCGCAGCCAAAATACTATATTAAACAACCTCCTCCTGCACGTTGCTTTCCAGCTTCTCTTGCCATCCCACATGACTCAGAGGAATAAGATTTTTTCCAGCCACCAGCACGTTTACCATCCCATAAGCAGCTACAAGAGGCCACATAGAATCATAGAATAGTTTGGGTTGGAAGGGACCTTAAGGATCATCTAGTTCCACCACCACCCCTCCCCCCCCCCCCCCCCCCCGCCACGGGCAGGGATACCTTCCACTAGATCAGGTTGCTCAAAGGCCCATCCAACCTGGCCTTGACTACTTCCAGGGAGGGGGCGTCCACAGCTTCTCTGGACGACCTGTTCCAGTGTCTCACCAGCCCCACAGGAAAGAATTTCTTCCTAACACCTAATGTAAATCTACCCTCTCTCAGTTTAAAACTGTTGCCCCTGCTCTCAATCCACTCATCGTCCAGCCTGTATCCGTGGTTGGGATTGCCCTGACCTAGGTGCAGGGTCTTGCACTTGGCCTTCTTGAACTGCATGAGGTTCACACGGGCCCACCTCTCTAGCCTGTCAAGGTCCCTCTGGATGGCATCCCTTCCTTCTAGAGTATCGACCACACCACTCAGCTTGGTGTCATCCGCCAGCTTGCTGAGGGTGCGCTCAATCCCACTGTCCATGTCCCCGACAAAGACGTTAAATAATACTGGTGCCCGTCCGGACCCCTGAGGGACACCACTCACCACCACTCTCCACCCGGACATCGAGCCGTCAACCACAGCTTTTTGAGTGCAACCATCCAGCCAATTCCTTATCGACCGAGTGGTCCACCTGTCAAATCCATGTCTCTCTATTTTAGAGACAAGCATGTTGTGCGGGACAGTATCAAACGCTTCGCACAAGTAGGTGACGTCAGTCGCTCTTCCCTTATCCACCAGTGTTGTAACCCCGTCGTAGAAGGCCACTAAGTTTGTCAGGCACGATTTGCCCTTAGTGAAGCCATGTTGGCTGTCACCAGTCACACCTCTGTTTTCCATGTGCCTTAGCGTAGTTTCCAGGAGGATCTGCTCCATGATCTTGCCGGGCACAGAGGTGAGACTGACCGGCCTGCAGCTCCCCAGGTCTTCCTTTTTTCCCCTTTTTAAAAGTGGGGGTTATTTTTCCCCTTCTCCAGTCACTGGGAACTTCACCAGTCTGCCGCAACTGTTCAAATTTGATGGAGAGTGGCTTAGCGACTTCATCTGCCAGTTCCTTCAGGACTCTCGGATGCATCTCATCAGGTCCCATGGACTTGTGCACATTCAGGTTTTTCAATGGTTTCGAACCTGATCTTCTCTTGTGATGGGAGGGACTTCATTCCCCAGGTCCCCGCCTTGAGGTTCAGGGACTTGAGACACGTGGGAAGAGTGATTGCCAGTGAAAGCTGAGGCAAAATAATATTGTTGAGTACCTCAGCCTTCTCCACATCCGTTGGGGGGGGGTACAGTTTCTTTCATCTTCCTTTGTTGTCCTACGCACCGGCAGAGACTCTTCCAGTTATTTTTCATGTCCCTAGCCACGTTCAGCTCCAGCTGTGCCTTGGGTTCCTGACCCCCACCTTGCACTCCTGGGACACTGCCCTATAATCTCCCCAGGATGTGTATCCCTGCCTCCACTGCCTATGCATTTTGGTTTTGTGTTTCAGTTTGGCTGAGGGGTCTTGACTTAGCCAAGCTGGCCTCCTGCCTCCCCTGCCTGACTTCTTGCACGTTGGTTTTGAGAGCTTTAGCGCCCTAAGAAAAATGTCTGTCAATATCTCCCAGCTCTCATTTGCTCCTCCTATTGGGTTTGTGTGGCAAGGTTTTGGTAGTGGCGGGGGGGGGGGTTACAGGGGCGGCTTCTGTCAGAAGCTGCTAGAAGCTTCCCCTGTGTTTGAGAGAGAGCCAATACCAGCCGTCTCTAAGACGGACCCGCCGCCGGCCAAGGCCGAGCCAATCAGCGATAGTGGTAGCGACTCTGTGATGACCTATTTAAGAAGGGAAAAAAGTTGCAGTGGGCACAGAAAAGGCAGCCGGAGAGAGGAATGAGAACATGTAAGAGAAACAACCCTGCAGACACCAAGGTCAGTGAAGAAGGAGGGGGAGGAGGCGCTCCAGGCGCTGGAGCAGAGATTCCCCTGCAGCCTGTGGTGAAGACCATGGTGAGGCAGGCTGTCCCCCTGCAGCCCATGGGGGTCCACGGTGGAGCAGATATCCAGCTGCAGCCCGTGGGGCACCCCACGCCGGAGCAGGTGGCTGCCCGAAGGAGGCTGTGATTCCGTGGGAAGCCCACGCTGGAGCAGGCTCCTGCCAGGAGCTGTGGATCTGTGGAGAGAGGAGCCCACGGAGCAGGTTTTTCGGGCAGGACTTGCGACCCCGTGGGGGACACACACTGGAGCAGTGTGCTCCTGAAGGACTGCACGCTGGTGGAAGGGACCCATGCTGGAGCAGTTTGTGAAGAACTGCAGCCCGTGGGAAGGACGCACGTTGGAGAAGTTTGTGGAGGACTGTCTCCCGTGGGAGGAACCCCACGCTGGAGCAGGGGAAGAGTGTGATGGGTCCTGCCCCTGAAGAGGATGAAGCGGCAGAGACAACCTGTGATGAAATGACTGTAACCCCCATTCCCCATCCCCCTGTGCCACTGGTTGGGGGGGCGGGGTGTAGGTAGAGAATCCAGGAGTGAAGCTGTGCCCGGGAAGAAGGGAGGGGTGGAGGGAAGGTGTTCTGAGATTTGGTTTTATTTCTCATTACCCTACTCTGGTTGATTGGCAATAAATTAAGTTAATTTTCCCCAAGTTGAGTCTGTTTTGCCCGTGACGGTAATTGGTTGAGTGATCTCTCCCTGTCCTTATCTCGACCCACGAGTCCTTTGTTTTCTCTCCCCTGTCCAGATGAGGGGGAGGGGGGGAGGGGGGAGTGATAGAACGGCTTTGGTGGGCACCTGGCATTCAGCCAGGGTTAACCCACCACACTCCTTTATCTCCGAGGGCAGTTTCCCAAGGGATCCCATGCACTAGCACCCTAAACAGCCAAAAGTTTGCCTTTCTGAGGTTTAGGGTCCTGACTCTACTCTTCACCCGTCCTGCACCCCTCAAGACTGAGAATTCGACCAGGGCATGATAGCTGCAGCCCACGGGAAGGCAGAGGATCACCCCGCACTCAAACCCCAGCCTTTTTACATCAAAAAGCGCAATACCTCCTGCCAGAGAAAAGTTACCAAGGGGAGATGCAATTTGACTTAAGTGGCTTGATTTGATTTGATTTGATTCAGTTTGGAATGGCGTCATTTGAGTTTGTGTTTGGCTTGTTTGGGAAGGTTGGGTTGGGCTGCTCTGTGCTGGGTTGGATGCGGCTGAGTGGGGTTTGTGTGGGTGAGGTTTGGCTTGGTTTCCCAACAAGGGCAATGGGCTTTGTGTGTCCCTCCGTGTGTGCAGCTGGTGTGCACCAGCATGCACCTGCTGACATATGCATTCAGTGAGGCCTGTGATGATCACACTGTTCAGCAGTCCTTGTGGCTCACCCTCTGCCCAAGTCATACAGGCATCAGCACTACATCAAAGGGGAGGTCAAAGAGCTGAGCTGGTCACTCTCATCAGGAAGGTCCAGCTGTTTCACTCCTGGATGTGAATGGTGGTGTTCCTAGAAGACGTCACCTTTGTGTTTCTTCTTCCCAAGGGGCATATGAGCTCAGCTCAGAGGGTTTATTGTTTACTGAAAAACAAGTCTACCAAAGGAATGGGCAAAAGTTCAAAGAGCCTTATGACTCCTTGCCTGAGGCTGATCCAAGACAAAATGGGTTTGTTTTTCCCCTCGTGCTCATCCTGGCGGCCATCAGCCTCTGTGGGATGTGGTAAAGGCAGGGAACCAGAGCTCCCAGGTGCTTTTGTGGGGTCAGGGTCAGAGCAACTCAGGTCCCTTACTGGGTCCAAGAAAGCTGAAGACTGCAAGAGCTGGGCAGAGGATGAGCCAAAAAGAGGCTGGCCGGCCATTGCCCAAATGTCTAAACATACCTGCTAAGGGTATGAGTCGCTGCTGTTCAGGCCAAGGCCCTGAGCTGGAAGCAATGGTGAGGTGACTTCAGGTGCTGAATTCCTCAGTGGCTGAAGGGCAGTGTGCGGTGTGGAGGGGTGGTGGTGGCGGCCGTGCTCCAGGAATGTGCGTGGCCAGCACGCCACTTGGCGTCTCTGCAAGCAGCTGAGATGAGATGGACAACACCGTCCTGTGGCCTTAGGGAGCAACATAATGACTGCTGGACCTCAAAGGGCACATTTCAGTCTTGCCCACGTGTTAGATGGGAGCAAAACCTCTCAGATGAAAGGGGGAAAGATGTAATCATCCAGGAGAGCTTTGCAAGCAAATACTGCTAGTTAGCAAAGTGTTTCATGCATAAAGAACGCTTCAGGACCCCCCCAAGGCTTGGAGACAGGGTATAAAAGTCCATGCGTCTCCAGGCCTTGCCATCCACTGCCCTTGCTGCCACCTCCTCAGTCAGCTAGGTAAGTCTGAACCCACCCGGTCTCTTTCGGCAGGTGCGCTTGTGGTTCTGACCCGTCCTCTTCCCTCAGCTTCCGCCTCGTGCTCATGCCCTGCTCTGTGTTTCAGCTCTGCCGCCCTCGCCGAGAGATGTCTTGCTACAGACCCTGCCTCCCTTTCCCCTGCGGACCAGCCCCCCTTGCAAACAGCTGCAATGAGCCTTGTGTTCTACGGTGCGCTGACTCCACCACCGTGATCGAACCCTCCCCGGTGGTGGTGACCCTGCCGGGCCCCATCCTCACCTCTTTCCCTCAGAGCACAGCCGTGGGATCCTCGCTGTCAGCTGCTGTTGGGAGCTCCCTCAGCGCCGGGGGGGCCCCCGTCTCTTCTGGGGGCGCCCTTGGATTTGGGAGATTCGCAGGCCTCGGGAGCGGTCTGTGTGGGCCCCTGCGTTCATGCAGTCTCTGCTGGTAGGGCCAGCGGATGGCTCACGTTGGAAAGAGCAACCAGGAACGGAGAAACGAGATCTGGATCCAGCACCGGGGAGATGCCTGTGGTTTCCTAGCGCACGGGACACCTGCCTCTCCCCATGAATGGAAGGGAGCCGCGTGTCATCCCTTGACATCGTGCCCTTCTTGCTCTTATTCTGCCTGTGCTTTCCTTGCTACTGCCAGGTAGCACCCTCATCCTCCCTCCTGGCCTTCATAGCTTTTGCCGTTGACCAAGGCAACATACTTCACTCGCCCTTGCTGTAGATGGGAGAGGATTCTCACTGGCTGCAGCCGCAACAGGGAGGAAGGAGCGCCTTGCAGGCGCTTTCTATCCCGCCGCAAAGGGTGATGTCCTCTTGCCCTGTGGAGCCCTGGACTTCTCACGCTCAGCGCTCTTCCCCCTCCCCTCAAAAGGCACACACGCTTTCTGTTCTCATTAAAGAAATGCTGCATCCCAGCCCGAGTCTCCTCGTGGTCCTTTCTCCTGAAATTGCACCTTTCTCCTGGGCAATGCGTGCTGTGGGGCTGGTGGTTTTCTCCACAGGCCGATGCACAGACTCCTGCTCAGCCGTTCCACGCGGCTCTTGCCTCATCCCTGGCCACGGGCAGGCCGGTCGCTTTGAAACGGACTTTGGCTTGGTCTCCCACCACGCGTCCGTGGTGAGCGGAAGAGGACGGAAGTGGCGAGGCCCGGTGGGGAAAGGCAGAGAGGTGTGTTTGGAGGCATGCTGATGGACAGGGGGCACCTCTTCCTCCTGCCACCCGCCCTGTGCCCAGCTCTGTGTTCACCGGGCACAGAACCGGTGCAGGCAGTTTTGGTTGAGCCAGCAAAGGGACAGCTGGGGCTGTGAAACAGCCCGTCTAAGTGGTGCCACTGTGACCGTCTGAGGAAGGTGATGCTCACTCACAGGTGTCACTGTCAGTGATCTGTCACAGGAGTATCATGCGGGCTATGGGGACGAGGTGAATTGAATGGCAGCTCATGCAATCCCCAGCAAGCTCCTTTGGGTCCTTCTGCGATGTCTTATGTCTGCTGAACCTCATTTCCTGTCCTCTCTCTTGGTTTCCTCTTTTTTGAAGTCAGGGGTCAGCAAGGACTTCATTCCAGAACAAGGCTGTCTCTCGCCAGCTTCAGACTTTCTGCCAATAGCTCAGTCCAATGAAGGAGCACAGGTGGGTGTGAGAGAGAGCGAACCTCTTCTTCTGAGGCCATTCCCACAGCCAGGTGAATGACTGGACTGTGCCCCAGTGGGTCTCTGCCAGACCTTTCAACACACCAGGCAGATGACTAAAACACTTTTGTCTCTCCACGCCCACCCTGAGAAATGATCCACTTCTCTTTCACTGCTCACATGAGACTATGCCCTTTTTTCTGCCAGATGCATTACAGTTCACACAGATAGAAGCACTCATGACAGACACACAGTCACCATTCTTCTCACTTTGTTTACCACTTGCAGCACAGCCCATTGCAGCGAAAATACTATACTCTACAACTAACTCCTGCATGTTGTTCTGCAACTTCTCTTGCCATCCCACATTACTCAGAAGAGAAATCTCATAGGAATAAGATTTTTTCAGCCACCAGCATGTTTACCATCCCACAAGCAGCTACTAGAGGCCACATGGTGCAGGAAGTTTGCACTTGCCCTGGTGGCCCGAGCCATGAGAGCTGAGATGTCCTGAGTTACTGTGAAGATCCGAGCCATATCTCAGGAACTGAAGTATTGCAGGGCATTGACATATCTGCACATACTCCAGGGAGAGAATCATTGCACAGGAAAGGAGTAGCTCCACCTCCCTACGTCTGTCTGTCTTCACAGCCAAGAACAGGGAACCTGTTTCCTGCAGCTGTTCTCTGCCTCTTTGAGTGCATTTCCAACCACACCAGAAAGCAGGGTTCACAGTGGGGAGGCTAAGGAGGGCAAACAACATTGGCACAGCATCACCTATAGTAGTGGAGCCTAGAGGAGTAGGGACAAGCTTCTGTCCCTGGCAAAGCCACACAGAACCTTTCTGGGCAACCAGGTCTGCAGGCTGTAGTCCCTCCTCCGTTCCCAGCAAACTTTCTTCCTGGGTGAGGTGTGTTCCTATGCAGCAGAACAGGCATTCCAGGGGAGACCTCCTGCACAGAGGCGTGAACCCACCAGCACATGTGCCTCCATGATCCAGTTTGCCTTCTGTGGGTTCTTTGTCACTGCTTTCTGGCATCCATCTCTAAACCCATACGACCAGGAGAACTCTGGAGAAAGGAAAGGAAAATGACAGCAAGTCCAGGGCTTGGGGTACCAGAAAGAGGCTTGCAAAAAACCTCAACAGTTCTTCCCTGGCAGCTAATCAAACTTTTCTGACCCACCTGGCACTTGAAGAAACTCACTACCTGGTGGTCAAATGACTTTTGAGGAAAGTCTTTTCTTTAGGGCCATAGAGAATGGTGTGTGGATTGTCTGGCTCATAGTTCACAAATGAGTTTCACCATGTCTAGTGCACACAGGCAACTCATGGGGGGTTACAAAAGCAGCTCAGCCTTGGATTGCCTTGAGGCCCTGTCTCTCTGCAGAGACAACTCACAGGGAGCTGTGTAGACAGCTTAGCCCTGGGTTGTCTGATAAACCTTAAACTAAACAGGGTGGTGGCTGCACTATTCAAAGAAACAAAACCTGAACTGAGCCTTGAAATCCCTTAACAAATAGCATGCCCTGAGTCTCATTCCAACCACTATTCAGTTGCCTGAGGAAGCAAGATAAAAAAAAAAAAAAAAAGCTGGAGGGTTTCAGCTTCACTTTCACTTTCAAATGACAACCTTGTGTAGTCAAACAATCACAGACCAGCAAAAGAATGATAAGGGGAGACTCCACTCAGATATACATAATCCATTTAGGCATATATCATAATCCACTCAGGCATAGTCGTACACAACATTCCACAAGTCAGGGGATAAAGACCCTAAGATTCAGGTTGGAAATCATAGAATCATAGAACCTTTTAGGTTGGAAAAGACCTTTAAGATCATCGAGTCCAACCATCAACCATGCCCACTAAACCATGTCCTGAAGTGCCTTGTCTACATGCTTTTTGAACACCTCCAGGCATGGTGACTCAACTACTTCCCTGGGCAGCCTGTTCCAATGTTTGACAACCCTCTCAGTAAAAAAATTTTTCCTAATATCCAATCTAAACCTCCCTTGCTGCAACTTGAGGCCTTTTCCTCTTGTCCTGTCTCCAGCCACCTGACAGAAGAGACCAACACCCACCTCACTACAACCTCCTTTCAGGTAGTTGTAGAGAGCGATAAGGTCTCCCCTCAGCCTCCTCTTTTCTAGACTAAACAGCCTCAGTTCCCTCAGCTGCTCCTCATAAGACTTGTGCTCCAGGCCCCTCACCAACTTGGTTGCCCTTCTCTGAACACGCTCCAGCAACTCAATGTCTTTCTTGTAGTGAGGGGCCCAAAACTGAACACAGTACTCAAGGTGCGGCCTCACCAGTGCCGAGTACAGGGGAACAACCACCTCCCTGCTCCTGCTGGCCACACTATTTCTGATACAGGCTAGGATGCCGTTGGCCGCCTTGGCCACCTGGGCACACTGCTGGCTCATATTCAGCTGGCTGTCAATCAGCACACCCACGTCTTTCTCTGCTGGACAGCTTTCCAGCCACTCTTCCCCAAGCCTGTAGCGCTGCATGGGGTTGTTGTGACTGAAGTGCAGGACCCGGCACTTGGCCTTGTTGAATTTCACACAATTGTCCTTGGCCCATCGATCCAGCCTGTCCAGATCCCTCTGTAGAGCCTTCCTACCCCTGAGCAGATCAACCCTGCCTCCCAACTTGGTGTCATCTGCAAACTTGCTGAGGGTGCACTTGAGCCCCTCATCCAGATCATTAACAAAGTTATTAAACAGAACTGGCCCCAATACTGAGCCCTGGGGAACACCACTTGTGACCCGCCGCCAACTGGATTTAACTCCATTCACCACAACCCTCTGGGCTTGTCCAGCCAGCCAGTACCGGGAAGTCACTTCTCCAGCTATACAGTTGGCTTGTGAAGGAGACCCTTCCCTAGCTTGATCAGGATGCCGGTTGAGGTAGCTTCCCTGGGGTTGAGAGCCCTTACCTGGAGGGGTAAGTGAATATTGTTTATGCTTTATGTTTGTAAACACATGAGTGCTTGTGGCTGTCTGTGAATCACTTACAGTTGTAATAGTGTACTACTCTTGCTTTAAAAATTGCAGTAGTGCATTCCTCCATTGTAGCTGTAAACCCTGCAATAGTGGTGTGATAAGTCTGTAAGTGAAGTTCAAGTCATTTGCTTGAAGCTTGCAGTTAAGTCTTTTTCTGCCACAAATGGTCTTTTGGGCTCTGACAGAGTCTGATGCTGGCACAGGTTTGTATCAAGCCTAGAGGCCTCACTATTTGTGTGCTATAGGGAGGGATACTGAGGATGCTCAAGGGCCCTGGCCATGTTGCAGGAGTTGTCAGTGGTGTCCTCTCTCCCATGAGAGATGGTTGAAAAGCAACAGGCACCATTTCCTAACCTTGACACAAGGTTAGGGACAAACTTCTTGCCCTGCGTGAACTCACTCACCCAGCTCTGCTTTGCTGTATACACAGGACTTTTACCCGATTGCTGCAGCAGCAGAGCAACTGGGGAAGGGAAATTCCCCCTGTGGGGAGCACTTTTGGAACTCCATAAGTGAAGGAGAAAACAAGACATGATAAAACAAAGAAACCCATCTCACATGATGTACACTCCTGTTCCCCTCTTGATCCAGAGCAAAAAGCATCAGCGTGCAGAGAAGACTTGGTCTTTCCCTGGAGGCTGGGATGTAGGCTAGGATCAGGGATGCTGCCGTTTCATCTACCCTTGGGTCTGTCCCAATATGGAAGAGCACATCCCTGATAGCCCCTGATGGGTGTCTCTGCAATGCAGTAGATGAGCATGTTTGGCTGCTATGCAGAAGGCTGCTGCATCAAACACCTCAGGGATTGTGTCCTCTTGTCAGTGGAGCTGGGAGGAGGTGAAGTGGTCTCTATCTATGTCTCATTCTGTCCAATAGACAACTCATTCATGAAGGATCAGTCCTCATCTCCTTCCTGAGTCTGGACACTGGCCCTGCTTCTTCCTTCCTGCTTTTGTTGGTGGAAACACTTTCACCCCTGACAAAATGGGTCCACATTTCTGTCACTGAAAAGGTGTTCATGCATATTGTCCCACTGCCGAGGCTACACAAGTATGTGAGAAAATGCATGGCTACCTATGCTAATCTGTTTCTCCTTCTTGTGCTATCCCCAGTAAGTGGTACTTCAACCAAGATCTTGCAGAGCCTGAGAGCTTCTCTTAATGAGACTCATAATGATCCCATGCACTGATGCATTACAAGACTCTCGCCACTCCTACTTTGAGGGACATCCTGCATTAGCCACACACTTTCACACCCCCCAACCCTTCTCTGTGTCCTCAGAGGGAAACCTCAGTGCCCACCACACAGGAGGCTCCAGCAGCACTGGCTTTGGAGAGACAGTCCCCAGCATTTCTTGGTGGGATGGCAGTGTTGGCTGCTCTCACATCTCCAAGAGGAAAAGTGAATACCCCTCCAGAGGGGGGGCTCCCTTTGCCTATAATTGTGATGCTGCCCTGGTGAGACGTACTGCCCTACTTGGACCTAGGTATCATGGTCCTGCCCCGGGCATCAGGCCCTTCAAGGTGCACTAGGGAGTGTTTCAGTCTGTTATGTTGAAGATCCTGCTTTGAAGTCTCTAAGTAGCACCTCAGACCCTTGTCCTCATTGTGGGCCTAGCCAGAGCAACACTCAGCATGTTCTGTGCAGGGAGAAAGCACTCGGGATTTGGCCCTCTCAGATCTCAGCTTGAGTTCATTTTCTAGGAAAAGAAAATGTCAGTTTCTGAGAAGACAGCCAGGCTGGCCAGCCCTTTGGTGCCCAAAGCAGGTGTGACTTGGATCCTGAGGCAACCTTGGCTTTCAAATCACTTACCTCAGCATTTAATCCCAGTGCAGTGTTTGCAAGGAAAGCCCTGGGGCTCATGCATCTGCTGCACCAGCCCTAGTCAGGTCCTGAGAGCTGATGTTGTCTTTTTTTCAAGGTTCTTATTCACAAGAGAGAAAAAAAAAAAGTGCTCTGAAAGCTTCATGCTGCTGCATCAGTCCCACTTCACTACTTGCCCTGGAGAAGGGATCAAGTCCAGCAAAGGGCTGGTGCACATGCCTTTGCTCCTGGCTTCCTCTTAAAGGTGGTGCAGACAGCAAGATGTGCCCTGATTTTACAGACTACAAGCTATGTTTTTCATTTGGAGCTCAGCTGCTTAGCATTTGTGCTGACAACTGCCAATGTCTCAGCTGGATCAGTATGAAGTAGGGAATGCCTATTTTCTCCTTTACTTCACCATGTGTGCAAAAAGCCTGTGTGTGCCCAGGCAACAGTACCTGACATTACTGTATGTGTTTTGCTTCCATCTGGGTTTTGAAAAGTCCCTTCTGGGCAATAAATGGAGTATCTGTCTCCCATTGAGTTTTCTTTAAGTACTGAAGGCCAAATTAATTCCTTATCATGGTATATAGCCTCCAGCTATGTCTTACCCTAAAGGCCTGCAATGTTGCAGTCTTTATTGCTGTCTTCTGCATGTGGTTCAGATGTACATCACAGTGCCTGGGCCACTTAGCTGGGAAAATATCAGCCTCTAAACATGAACATTCAGGGTTCAAGTCCTTGTTCAGGAGACAGCCTGGCTATGTGATGCTTTTGCAGACTTGAGGAAAGCATGGCAACAACAAGCGCCATGCATTGAGGGTAGGATAACTTGGAAAACTGTCTCCACAGACAGAACTAAGCTCGGAGGAGTAAGGGCTAGCATTCACTGGGTTTGTTGCATTGGGAATTACCTGGAAGAGATAACAGGGGGCAATCCCAGAGGATGTGCCCTGAAAAGCAATTTGCTCCTGCCTTCCCTGGACTACTTGCAAAGTCTATGTTCCTGTGATATCTCTTCAGGCACACAACAGTCTATCATGCCCTCAGCTGGAAGGAGCCTTACTTATGTCTCTGGCATCTTGGGAAGGTGTTTGCATACTTGCTTTTGGCAGCTGCCAGGTACAGCAGCTCCTCCTCCCACCCCACAAAACCAAACCAAACCAAAATAATTATGGGAAATTAGTTTCTAAAGAGTTTCTGTTTCATTGTGAAGTTCTGCTCATTTTCCAAGTAAACCAGGCTGAACTCCTTAGACCTGGGGAGTGTGCAAAGTTGACGTGCATTCCAGAAACAGTACCTGCCTTGCACTTACATGCACATTTGATTTTCCAACTGAATGATCAAAAACCCATCCTGTGCTGAAACAGTGTAAATACAAGTGAGAGTGCAATGCTTTTGGCCACCCAGGGAGGCCTTTTATTACCCTCTGAGACCATCCTGTCAGCACATGGCTTGTCTCTGGGAACTGCTGACCATGGGCTCTTGCCTGCAGGCAAGAGTGTTACAGAGGTATATATGTGTTCATATGTATATGCACAGAAGTGTGTCTGCATACATGTGTGTCTCTACAGAAATATTTATAGAACTCATTGACCAAAACACATGTGAAAAGATTTAGATTCTCTGAAAACAATATTCTACCTTCAGAAAACTGAAATTGTTTAATGAAAATTTACAAGCTGACATATTGTGTTTTCATTTTTATACGTTATGTATGGCATATACGTAAAGACTAAAGTCTGTAGATTGTAGTAGTACAATATTTTGAAGAAGTTTTATACTTTTAGTAAGACTGATGAAAGACCCTTTCTGTCAGTATCTTTTATCTTAAAAATCTGTAATGTTTCTCAAATAGTTACAGCAAAATCATAGAGAGGAAGAAGTGTAGAATTATCAGAAAAATATGTAAAGGAAGTCAGCCAAGCAAGTTTTTCAAACATGAAGTCAGCCAAAAAAGTTTTTGTTTTTCACTGGTAGTAATTTAAGAAAGTTATTTGGAAAAAACAAAATTCAGACAATTAAAACAACTTTAAATAAACAAGATTATTATTATAAGACATAAGAGCACACTGAAAATGTAAATAAGCCACAATTCAGATGCATTTCTTCAGAATTTTTTATGAACTCTGAAACAGTTCTGTTAATATCTGTAAGGAAAATTGTTAGCTGAATAAAACAGGAAGAAATGTTTTCTTTCCTCTTTCTATTTCTCTGTCCCTTAAAGCAGTCTTTAAAATTTTATGTAAGCACAAGACATGGTAGCTATCTCAGCACAAATTTTGGTGGAGATCAATGCCCTTTATGGTTACATCATGTAACACTTAACATTTGTGAAAAAGAACCATGTTGGTAGAGGAACTCTCACCAGAAAGTGAGATTTGTGAGGTGGAGACTAATGGTATGAAATGTTGTCTTGCAACATTAGAGGATGGGCTGAAGGTGGGTTTAGCCTCCCTATCACATAGGTGGAGTTCATTTCATCTGCATGTAAGTCCCTACAATGCAAAGGTGGGACTTGATACTTTTCCCAATCACATTTATATAGGTGTCTTCAAGTAAGTTAGGTGTCTAAGCTACCATTAGAGTCAAAGGAGATTTTGAGCTTGATTAATTTACTTGAACATGTGTGTTTAGTGTTATTTGAGATGCTCAGGCATGTTCAGGACGTCCTTATGGGTCTTCCAGAGATGACACAGATATGGATGATAGCCCATAGATGACACTATGGCATATCCATGACCTCCTAAATTATAATCAGGAGTTCAGTTCCAAAAACTTACGGCATTTCAAATGACACTAGATGTCTGTCTGAGAATAGACAGACAGTGAGTCACTGGAATTCAGAGACTGATTCCTTTGTTTATAAAGAGACATGCATCACTTCATAGACTACACTGGCCATGGCCCAAACCATGTACATTGTAGCAGGTGTCTATGCTATTGGAGATGGCCACTGGCATTCTGCCTGCTCCCAAGCCACTACTGCAGAAGGCAACATGTCTTCTGTATGTCCCATGTCATATTTCCAAGCCTATGTGTATGGATGAAATGTCCCAGGTGATTTTAGGTGGTAGTAGATGCCTCTGAATATGCACAACTGAATTGAGCCAGCCAGATTAACTTGTCTCATAGAGTCATAACATCATAGAATCATAGAAAGGTTTGGGTTGGAAGGGACCTTTAAACATCATCTAGTTCCAACCCCCTGCCATAAGCAGGGACATCTTTCATTAGATGAGTTTCCTTAAAGCCCCATCCAACCTGACTTTGAACACTTCCAATGATGGCGCATCCACAAATTCTCTGGGCAACTTCTTCCACTCTCTCATCACCCTCATCATAAAACATGTCTTCTTTATGATGAATCTAAACCTACCTTCTGTCACTTTAAAATCATTGCCCCTTTTTCTGTCACTACAGGCCTTGATAAAAAGTCTTTCTCCACCTTTCTTACAAGTCCCATTTAAGTATTGAAAGGCTACAATAAGGTCTCCCCAGAGCCTTCTCTTCTCCAGGCTGAATAACACACCTCTCTCAGCCTTTCTTCATAGGACACGTGTTCCAGTCCTTGGATCATTTTTGTGGCCCTCCTCTGGACTGGCTTCAACAGGTCCATATTTTTCTTAAACTTGGGACCCTGGAACTGGATGAAGCACTCCAGGTTGTGTCTCATAAGAGCAGAGTAGAGGGGCAGAATTACCTCCCATGACCTGCTGGCCATGCTTCTTTTGATACAGCCCAGCGTACAATTGGCTTTCTGGGCTGCAAGTGCACATTGCCAGCTCATATCCAATTTTTCACTCACCAGGATCCCCAAGTCCTCTGCAGGGCTGCTCTCAATCAATTGATCCCCTAGTCTGTATTGATATTGATGGTTGCCCTGATCCAGGTGCAGGGCCTTGCACTTGGCCTTCTTGAACTGCATGGGTTTCACATGGGCCCACTTCTAGAGACTGTCAAGGTCCCTCTGAATGGCATCCCTTCCCTCTAGCATGTCATAGACATCTGGGAAGTAATTCTTATGCCTAAAGGTACGTGCCTGGGATCACATGAGACTTCCTCTGTATCCAAGATCTTCAACTGGTACTGGCAACTGTAACAATGGGGATGCACATGTTCTATAATGGCAGCTAGAAACTATGCACTTCAAATGCCACCAGATACTCCTATTTAGACACCTAATTACTTTTTTTGAACTCAGGTGAGCTGAATGCCTTCCTACCCTAAAGTCCTGTCAGTGATCTTTCCTATATCACTCTGGCAATGTGCTGGTTCTTCTTCTGAGGTGAAGTATTTGTGGATGGTTGTTCAGCTGAGGGGAACTGACCTAGGAGTTAGGGTGAAATAGCTTCTTTCTCATATTAAAGAGAGCACCTTTCACCTCTCTATTCCTAAGGCTGTAGATAACAGGGTTCAATATAGGGGTCACCAGAGAATAGAACAGAGAGAGCACTTTGTCCACATCCAGGGAATAACTGGATTTGGGACGTATATAGATGAACACAGCTGTCCCATAGAATAATGTCACTACAGTGAGATGTGAGAAGCGAGCGGAGAATGCTTTATACCTTCCTTTGGCAGACCTGATTTTGCAGATGGAGGAAATGATGAGGTCATAGGACACCAAAATGAGCAGAAAAGGCATCAGGGTGACAAAGGCAGCAGACAGAATGATCTGTAGCTCATTCTAGCAAGTGTCGCTGCATACCAGCATCAGCACTGGTTGGATCTCACAGAAGAAATGGTTGATCATGTTGGACACACAGAAGGGCAAAGAGAAGATAAATGTAGTGTGCCTAAGGACCACAAGGTTGCCACATATACATGAGGAAGCAGCCAGCTGCATGCATACCTTCTTATTATGATATCCATGTAATGCAGAGGGCTGCATATGGCTTGGTAGCAGTCATACGCCACAGCAGCTAAAAGGCAGCACTCAGTAGTCCCAAAGAACAGAAAGAAATACATCTGTGCAGCATAACCTGCAAAAGAGATGGACGTATCACTTGAGAAAAGATTGACCAGCATTCTGGTGCAGGCTGTAGCAGAGTTCCAGAAATTATAAGTTCCTGAGGAAGAAGTACATGGGGGTATGGAGGACAGGGTCCATGTTAATTACAAGAAGAATAATTAGATTTCCCAGCACCGTGACAATGTAAATACACAGAAATAGGATAAAGAAGATGACTTTCATATCTGGGCGATGAGAAAAACCCAGGATAACAAACATGACCACAGAAGTTTTATTTCCATTGGTCCCTTCTTCAGAGAATTCATCTTGGAACAATAAAGACACAGTGAAAACAATGAAACGGTATGGTACATTTCTTAAGACAAGCTGTCATGTTTTCCTCGTCGCGACAATCTAAGAGAAATGACGTATCACCAGGGACTCACCCTGGTGAGAAAACGGACCAACACAGATACTGTGGATCAAGCGATTTCTCCGTTTATTTGCTGCATAACATTCAGTTATATACCATAACCATGCTCAAGCCATCTACTGATTGGTTAACATGTGCTGTTCACGCACCTAAAGCAATAGTTTGATAGGATGAAGTCTTCTGATCACGCAAATGATTCCTCCTGTCTGTGTCTTGCCTGGTGTCCTGTTTTCCATCACATAGACCTGACTTCGTTTTACTTTTTGTGCTTGCTTCATCAACTTTGTAGCAACAGTTGTCCTTCACAGTATTCTTGAAGCCTGCTGCTTGCAGAGGCCTCTGGCTCACAGATTGAATAGTCCCATTGTGTCTGGCTTGTTCACTATGTGTCTATTTTTCTAATTATCCCACAACAAGCCAAATAGCTCTCTGTTGTTAGCAGTAGCTTACATGACATTCAGAGAGTCAGTTCCAGTCCTAAAGCAAGGCATCTACTGCTCTTTGAGAAGACTGATGATGTGCACCCTGGCCACCATCTGCCATGCAGGGAAGACAGGGTGAACTCCTGTGGATCTTGTGTCACATTTGTGAGCCTTCAGTGGATATGCTGGATAGCCCATGATATCTAAATCTATAGAGATGTGCTCAGGCTTCTCAATCAATTGTGAGATGTCTGTGTTTCAGATGCTGAAATCTTAGATGTCTTGATAAACAACGAGGACAAGTCTCACCCAACTCATCCAGCAGTCCATAAGCCTGTTTTTTCCATCCCTCCACCTATTGATATTAACCTGGTGTGATGTCTGTGTTATGTGCATGTTCTGTTAGAACAATAGCTGACCTTTGGAGGATTTTAGTTTAAATTAATAGTTTTATTCTGTTCTCAGTCACCTTGCATGGGAGCTTGGACACATAGGATAGTTACAAATCCTAAAATGAAAGAGATGACCAGTCATGGTGCACTCTCTCTTTTGAAAGCTTAGGAAGCATTGGAGGACAAGTTCAGATCTCTGTGTGTGTATGGACATTTTGGCATCCTATGATGTTTCGTGTGTCTCAGTTATCCAAATCAATTGCACAGGGTTTGCAGATCTTCATTAGGATTAAGAGAAGTCTCACTCTATGCACCTGGAAGTCTGCCAAGAAATGAAACTGGGTAACTGTTTACACACCTCCTAACTCCTAGGCACAGAATTCAGGGTAAACCAATACCAGTCATGACCAGATAAAATGGCTCAAGAAAAATGCTGTAACCTCTCAGGGTGCTTGCCTGCAAGCCTTTAGACTACTTTGTCCTCAGTAGAGAAAAGAAAGGCTTCATACCAGCCTCCTGAGTTGAAAGAGAAAATGGCCCAAAGAATGTGTAATTTTTTAAAAGCTTGTTCAGGATTACAATTTGCCTCAACTGATTTACACAGAGGTAAATTAAGGAGAAAATCAGTCTCCAGTGGTGGAAATAGGCACCTCCAGATGACAAATTTGCCTTGTTCTGAGGTAAAAGCCTAAAATGGACCCAAGAAGTTGCCCATTAGAAGAATGTATTTCTCTTCATCAACTGTCATTGGTGTCTCAATAGTCAGTTCAGGTACAGATGTCTATCAGTGTCTAAAATGAGGTGAAATCAGTTGTATTAGATGTCTCCAAGAATATATATGTTGAAAAGGAAGCACAAATCCAATGGTTGTGTGATTCTGTGTACTTGCATTATCAGAAGTAGAATTATTACAGGCAGTTATCTATATCACTGGGTCATATACTTTACAGTACAGCACAGTATGGTCCAACCTGTACTTTAAGGAGGAACCTAGTTTACTCAGGGAAGCAAAACCTCCAGAAGAAGTGAATAAAATCTTTGGGAAGGCAGGAAAGACAGGTAAGGCCTTTAGAAAGGAAAAGGTAACCCTTTATCTTTGGTACCCAAACTTAGGGAGGCTTTGAAAGGCACCTTCCTCTTTCCACTGATCATAAAGGAAGCCTCAATGACTTTCTGAGACAGAATGCTTAGCTTTCACATGATCCCATTCGTTAAGATGTATCCCACTCTTAGGTGAGCCCCTAGAAGTAAGGTACATCCAAAGCATGATTCAGACTACTGTGCAGGTAGGCTTCTGGTTTAGCACTTCTGAATTGGCCTCTCTGGTGACTGACTACTCCATTTTTCTTCATTGTTTATAGAGGGAGGCCACAGAGCTCAAGATCCCAGTATAAGTCCTCAAGTTGAGTGTTGTGGGAATCATCCCTTCCTCATTCTCATTGCCTCTATTTGGCCCCTCTACCTTTACTTTCCCAAATTTTTTTCCAGATCTTCTGTTCTACCCTTTAGCACACCTCTGTCTGCCTTTACTCCCCCTGGTAATTTCTTTTCAAAGAGAGCACTCCTTCACTTGCAGGTTATATTTCTAATAAAAATATGACTTGCTGTTAGTATGCATTTTCAAAAGAATCTCTGCATCCATATGTTTCATGTTTTTACAATTAACATGCATTAGAAACAGGTAAGCACTCTCTCTAATTCATGTCAGTTGTAAATTTTCTTTTTAACTTCCCTCAAAATTCCGCCTTGAGAATGCAGATGGCCAACTCTAAAACATCCTGTCAAATTTCAACATGCAGGATGTTTTCTTTTTCTCTTAAACTGAAGTAAATATTACATCATTTCCCATACTTAGAAAAAAAAAATCACCACAAATTACAACACTGCCCCCCCAACCAATCAGAAAAAGCACTTTAAAATAACATAGCATATGACAAGTTCTCAGGCATGGCTGTAATTTCTTATAATGAATTAGATTAAACTGACCTTAATATTTTCTGACGGGAACACGCTGTATCTGAGAAAAATAAAAGCAACCTTGACATTAGCTTCAGCTCATAGTCACTGATGCTGAGTTGTAAACTAGTGTACTAAGCCCTTAACAGGAATTTGGTGATATTTGAGTTCAAGAAACAACAGAAACTGTTCAGACTCAGTAGACCTCAGCTTATTTAGGATAACTCAATGACTATGGGAGAAATTCCAGTCAAGCTAAGATATTTTTTACCTGCCTCTGCAGTCCTTCTCTTGTTTCTGTGTTCAACTTACTAAATCGGGGGGAATTGAAATATTTGATATTTCTTCAGCAGCCTTAGAGACATGGTTCTTGTTGCATTGCAGGTGCTGTCTAAAATGAAATCTTAGAAAAGGCACATGGTCCACACCTGAGCTCTGCAGCAGCCTCTCCTGAAACCTGTGTGATCAAGCTGAAATGGGAGATAAACTGAGATTTACAGCTAATCTCAAAACACAACTTGTCTCTCCATCCTTTGGCTGTTGAAAGCATGGATCTCCAGGTACTCCAAACCTCTGAACTCCAAGTCCGCTAATGAGAAGCATTTCTGTGTCAAACTGCAAAATCCCATACCACTTTTAAGTTGGAAGGCCCTGCAGGGGATAAGAAGAAAGAAGGACATTTAAGAAGCAAAGCCCCCAGTGTGTCCTTTTGACTTATAGTCTGCCAAGGAAGTGAAAATCTTTCAATGTGGCCTGGAACAATCCACAGGTCCATCCTCTGAAAGAAGGAAAGAGAGGCTTAGAAATTACATGATTGGTTCCTCTGTGGCCAGAGAAATAATGGTTTGATTTTTTTTTCAGTCCAAGTGTATAGGCTTAAGGCACTCTCTTCACTCTGGGCCATCATTCATTTGCACCCAAATGCTGCTCCCTACTGAGAAAAAAAGTGCTTATGCCATGGAGGTAGCAGTCCCAGATCCATGTAGGAGAAGGTTTCTTGAGAGACTGTGGTGAAAAGACTCCCTCTAGTCACTCCATCCTGACTTACAGCTTTTCATTCACCAACCAGCATGGGGAAATGGGCCCTTCTGAGTTCCCTTTTGTCATTTGCCCTCCTCTGCTCTATGCCACTTGCCTTCCTGGACATGTGACAGACATAAGGGAACCTGGTTCCTAGCTCCTCATTATCACCTTCTGAGGCTGAGAAGATGACAGGTGCTTTGAGATGAGAAAAGCAGTGAGGACCCAAGGCCAGAATACCCTTCTGCATCCTACACATCCCTGGGCAGGAATCTGTCCATCAGCAGGCCACGGGGAGACAGGGAGACCCCTGGACTCTGAGTTGGGCTGTCTGAATGCACGTGTCAACAGTCTTTCAGGCATAGAAGCCATTTCAAGCTTTTTTTTTGTTTGGTTGGTTTTTTTTGGTTTAGTTTTGTCTTAGACACATTTCCTTACTTCCAACTTAGAAGCCATTAGATTCACTTATCTTCATACAAACACACTTGTCTTCCCTGATCTTCTGTCCCAGCTTCTGTTCTTTTCATTATCAGAGGAGAAAGTGCAGCTAAGGCATGCCAGCACATCTCCTTCTCCCCCTTCTCCCATCATAGTAGAGCATAGGTCAAGCCCTTCTTGAGCAATAACACAAACAAGCAAGACATTGGGTAGGGGCTACAATGAAGACAGAGTCTGATAGGAGACAGGAGTATTTCCTCTTTCCCACTATCACCTGATGAGCTGGTAGTTCTCTGATCATCTTTCTTCAGTGTTGGCACCTGAGCTGTTTGCCTTTGTCCCCAAACTATGGATCATCGGTGTAATTTCCACACAGACTTCTACAAAGGAGGCTGGCTTCCCTTGTGCTCTTTGATTCCTGGAAGAAGCCAGTAGTACCAGGTGTCCCGATCCAATATTGGGGAGGGTTCTTAAACGATCCCAAGAGTGAGATTAAGACACAAATGAGGTCAGATGCCGTACAACCTTCCAAGCTTTATTTCCTATAACAACCGATAACTGCGATAGGACAGAAGGAAGAAGAAAGGAAAAAGAGGCAGACCTAAGCAAGAAAACAGAAGAGAGATAGCAAGACTAGTTACCACCACCATGAAGCCAGCAACGTCCCGTTGAGTCGGTCCCGATGCAGGTGATGGAGAGTCCCAGTCAAAGTCTCAGTCCCAAGCGCTGTGGGTTCTTCTTCTGCTGCCAGCCAGGTGTCTTTCTTTCAGGTTCAGGTGTTACAGTTTTCAGGTGTCTCCCAGGTTTAGGTTTTTAGCTTTTTGAGAGGGGAGCATGCAGTTCTTTTATTGTGCCGGTCCCCACGATTTCTCCGAAAAGTCCACCCATTTCCACAGAACTCACTACCATATGTGCCACCCTGTGTTCCTCCATGGGCGCATGCCCAGGTATTCATGGTGGTTTCTTCACCTTGCTTGTGGGCAAGCACAGCTCGGTAGGTGCGGATATGGTGGTTTCTTCAGGGATATTTTATGTGTACTCCCCCACAACAACAGGATGTTGAGGCTCTTTGCAGCAGCAATGTTGAGACAACCAGCCAACACAGTCTCTTACACCAGGCTCTGTTCCTGGCCTGAAATTGTTCATGTAGGAATGAACTGAGCCTGGATTCAAGGGTGAGTTTACACTGCAAACATGGCCAGGGATGTAAGAAATGCATATTTCCTGTGGCCTTATCTCCTGGTGAAGCATTTAGTTACCACAGCACCTTGGACACCCATGCTGTGCTGTTCACACAGACAGAACACAGGGGGAAGACTGTCCCTTCTTCATTTTGAATCCAGGTCATCTTGAAACCGAACACAGAATCCTTCCTCCAGATCAACAAGCCACGTGGGGACCTCTGCTCTTGGTGGAATTCTTGACAAGGCTGGAGGGCAAACACTGCAATTTCAGCCCTGAGAATGGGAACCCTAGAGGGAAAGGTCAAGCCAAGGAGCTCTGCATTATTTGACTTAACAGGGGAGCCCCACAAAGATGGGTAGAAATCTCTGTCCTTGGTGCACTGGAGTGGGGCTTTCTTTTAGGACATGAAAAAGACAAAACTTGACCCTTGGCTGGGGGACCTGGGGGGATGTGGGAGTGTGGGGTGACCTTGAGATGAGGGCATGAGTGCTGTGTGTTTGCAGTGTGCATCAAGCTGGACCAGCTGGCATATAGGGCACTCATGGGGTGGGTAAGAGGGCTGGGGCCCGGGCAGGGGTACTGCACAGCAGGGGGGCTGTGCTGATGCTCAGGGCACCTGTGAATGTGTGTGAGCTTGTGAACCCAGAGAGTGTCATATGTGTGCCTTTACTAATGACCTCCTGTCTCATAGAATCATGGAATCATAGAAACATTTAGGTTGAAAAAGACTTTTAAGATCATCTAGTCCAACCGTCAACCATGATCACTAAACCACGTCCTGAAGTGCCTTGTCTATGCGCTTTTTGAATAACTCCAGGGATGGTGACTCAACAACTTCCCTGGGTAGCCTGTTCCAATGCCTGTCCCTGCGAGTCCCAGAGGAGGAGCAGATGTGTTTGTCTGTGCTTGGGTATGATGTAGCTTCTGTGTGTGGGTGCTGGTGACAGAAGTGCCTTGCCTGTGGCAGTCTATCTGACTGGTCATCTCAGTGTCCTTTGTGTGTGTGTGTGTGTGTGTGTGTGTGTGTATGCCTCTGGGACACATGCTCAGCTTTGTTACTGGTTGAACCTGCAGATGGAAAAGCAGCAGCTGCATCCCTCAGCCTGGGCAGGGACCCTGCGTCCCCAAGCAACTGGGCTGGGCTCCAGTGGCTGGGCAGGAGGATCCTGGGCCAGGGACACAGGAGAAGGCAACATCTCCTGACATCCTTAACAAAGGACACCACAGCCAGGTCAGGGAGGCACATGTTGTATTCCAGAAGATGGACTGTAACAGATAGAACTACTTTATTTGTTTGCTGATTTATTAGTTTCCATTTAGCTGCTCCTGTCATTCCTGGGGAATGCTCCTTGAAATAAACTGAAGTTTACCAGATTTCTATTTCCTCTTTAAGCAATGGTTAGAGAGAGGCAGAACCCAGCAGTGTGATTTTTCCTATCTGAGGGTGCATTTCTAAGATATATTATTTTTCTATAGAAGGCCCTATTCCATTCCCAAAACAGAAAAGCATGCCTTGACATCTACATTCATTTTGCCCATGTTCAGGGTATTGATTCAGCTGAGTCAATCTAGGCATCAGTCCTGGTTAGGAGCCATAGGAATGGGTTGGGATTCATCTCCCTTCAATACATTGCACAGAGACATGGGAAGTATGATTCCTCTTGCCAAAGTTCAGGTGTGCACAGAGAGGGTGCACAGAACAAAGTGCACAGCATATGAGCTCCTTGTCTAGGTTCCTAATGTAATCAATGGAGATGGAGGACAGGTTTTTATCACATATAAATTCTTGGTGACATCTGAGATGCTTTGGTGTCCCAAGGCATCTACAAGTGGTTGCAAGTTATGGTGGTAGAATTATGAGAGATCCACATTGTTCTAGTAATCAGCAAAGTGCTGGGGGGGATTCCCCTTGACCATTTCTAATTATACTAACTGCCTACTTTTAGGGCAAATGAATCTACCTTTGTCAGTAAAATCAATGGAACCTAAACAGCCATTTAGCTAACCTAACAACAGAGATGTTTGTCACAAAGAGACAGCTGGGTAGCTAGGCCTGTCTTTAGGCTCCATTCACTAGAACTCCATTGACTATGATAGAAGTTTGGGCATATGTAAATCCCAACAATGAAAACAACAAACTTAGCTTGGGACACTGAGTGTAATGGCCTAAAAGAGGCATCTAGTACCATGTAAGATGCCTGGGGTGTCCAGGACAGCTGTGATATTGAAATATTTATGGTTGTAATTTTTTACAAAAGTAGGAAACAAAAGATAAATAATCAATGTAAATCACTTGGGTAAGCAACTCTTGACAAGACAATGGAATAGAAGGAACAAATCGACCTAAAACTAGGAACCAGAAACTTCAGTGGGCTGGTTGCCCAAAGAAGCTTGGCTATGCAACATGAATCAACTAAAAATGTGCCCTTTAGGTGAACTTAACTAGTTATAATATGAAGACCACACCTCTAGAAGTTATGATACTCACCTCCACCTGAAGACCCTCACCCACTGCCATTGCAGTAAAATTAAAAGACGCTGCACCTTTAAATGAAGACAAGGACACTATACAGCAATCATCTTTAAGATATGGAATTATGGGCACCAGTAAAAGGTTGATAAACAGCGTGTATGGTAATTATGCTAATTTACAATGTATAAATGAATGACTGTTTTAGTGCTGGGTGTGCTAGCTTTTGCAGGGATACCCCCTAGCACCCTTTTCTGTCCAGAACCGGCAATAAATAGCTAGTACCCCGACTCTGTGTGTTATTGGCTTGCAGACCAGGTGAATGATCCCACAAGTTCTGGGAAAACAGCTCCATGGAGCAAACAACACAAGACCTAAAGGAAAGCCATGTCCTTCTGGAGCAGAAGCTAGGCAGACATCCCTGGGAATCTGTAATGGATTCAATGTCTGTGTGTCAGTTTATTCCACCTGCACCCAGGAGAGCAGTATGAATGGAAGGTACATAACACAAAATTCTCCACTTATGCGTCTATAATCTCAAATCCTCTGGTTCTCATCTCCCTTACCCTTTGCTTGCCTGCATGATGAAGCAAACAGGGAAAATGCTAAGGATGTTCATATGGTGTCTACGTAATAGGCTGTCCACAACCAGGGCATTTCTCAGGTGCACATTCTCTGCCTTAGAGATTGACTTCACCTCTGTCATAGGACTTATTTTGTGCAGCAAACACCTCTCCTGTCTTGGCTTTGTGGCCGAGTCCTATGTATCTGACAATGCAAAACCTATTAAAGAATGTTATGGCGAATGGTCAAAGACAATTGGTCTCTGGTCGTCTTATTAAATTCTTTCTTAACTATCCTGCTAATTTCACTCTCTGTGCTATGTGTGAATACTACAAACTCTAGGTGTCAGCAACTGAAGAGACTGTAGTGAGTAAATCAAGTGCCAGCAACTGGAGTCAGATAAAGGGTCATAGGGTGCACGTGTCTGTGGGGCCAGCAACTGGAGCTAGTGAGGGTCTAAGCACCAGTAATGAGAGGGACCATGGGTTGTAAGACCCATGGGGCTGGGATGCCAGAAACTGGGGGGATCAAGGTGCTTGTATTTTCAACTGACCTGATGCGTATGGGTGTACATGTGTAATCCACTCTCAGATTTCAAGCTGGACTAGCCAGTGGAGGAAACCCTGTATCAATCTTTCTCAGACTGTTTCTGAGCAAGATGTGGATATCCAGGATCCAGGCACACCACGACCCCATGCTGAAAGTCAAGGCATGTCTCACTGGGGCAAGAGGTGCTCGTGAGAGAAGATGATGGTGTGAGTGTATGCACCTGTTTGCTAGTGACCATAAAGCTGGGCTAGCTGGCAATTAAGAGAAGACCCACATAGCAGGTAAGACAGCCCAGGATATGGGCATGTATACAAGATAGACTAAGGGTCCATGCTTACATACAAGGGATCTGCAAATGCGGGTATGCTGGTGAATCCAGAGAGTTAGTGAGTGTTTTTGCTACACACCTTCAATCCCAATCAGCCAGAGGGGATGAAGGGGACTTGGATATTTATACTTATGTTTCTTGTGAGTTCTGGTAGTGTTTTATATATAGGTGCTGTTAAAGTCAGCGCCCTTCTCTGTGGCAGTTTGCATGGCTGACATTTTAGTGTCCTCTGTGTGTGTGCATGTGTGTGCCTCTCTAGGACACATGCTTGCTACTGAATGAAAACATGAATTGGAAAGCAGCAGCTGCATCTATTGGCCTGGGACAGAGAAACCTCTTGACCTCAGAGTGCACCAGACTGGCCTCCAGTGGCTGGGAAGGACAAATCTCTAGGTCCCAGAGTCCGCTGGTGTTGGCAGCTGTCGTGGTTTAACCCCAGCCAGCAACTAAGTACCACGCAGCTGCTCACTCACTCCCCCCCACACCCAGTGGGATGGGGGAGAAAATCGGGAAAAGAAGTAAAACTCGTGGGTTGAGAGAAGAACGGTTCAATAGAACAGAAAAGAAGAAACTAATAATGATAATGATAACACTAATAAAGTGACAGCAGTAATGATAAAAGGATTGGAATATACAAATGATGCACAGTGCAATTGATCACCACCCACTGATTGACGCCCAGTTAGTCCCCGAGCAGCGATCCCCCTGCCCCCACTCCCCCCAGTTTATAAACTAGACGTCATGTCACATGGTATGGAATACACCGTTGGCCAGTTTGGGTCAGGTGCCCTGGCTGTGTCCTCTCCCAACTTCTTGTGTCCCTCCAGCTTTCTCGCTGGCTGGGCTTGAGAAGCTGAAAAATCCTTGACTTTAGACTAAACACTACTTGGCAACAACTGAAAACACCAGTTTTATCAACATTCTTTGCATACTGAACTCAAAACATAGCACTGTACCAGCTGCTAGGAAGACAATTAACGCTATCGCAGCTGAAACCAGGACACATGCCCACTCCATCTGGCAGGGCAAGCTCATGGCTGGAGCTGAGCTGGCACTGGCACTTGCTCCAAGTCCAAAGCCCTTCTAGCTCCAGCCAGACTTTGCTAGATGCCCCTGCCCTCCCTGCTGATCCCCAGTGCATGAGAAAGGTCTGCTCTTGGCTTGTCCCTTCTGCAGCAGTGTGTCCTCCTGAAGAGCTTGTAATGTATGAGTGCATGTCAGCACTGAACATCTGAGCTAGTGGAGAGGCAAAGATGTGTTCTTGGCTTTGGGCCAAGGTAAGGGAGCAGGCCTGCTGTCCTGCAGTTTGTCACTCCATTAAGGTGGTCTTGAGTTCTGAGAAGCCCTGTTGGAAGGGGGAGATGCTTAAGGGCTGGTTGTTGCAAAGCAGAGGAGGAGAGGCGGGCAGGCTGCCTCACCTCTCCCAGGCAGTAGTCTGCCGGTCCTGGCTTCACTGTTTTGTCTCCTCCAATTCTGCTTTTGGCTCCCTTTGTGTACATGGGAGCCCTTTTTTTGTAGATGTCCAATTCCACCTTGGGGAATGCAGCAGGACCTGGCGTCTGTAAAAGAGGCAGGGAGGTTGTTGGGTACAAAAGGCAGGTGTTGATTCTTGCCACGTGCCCACATGGGCTGCGCTAGTTGAGCTGGCTGGCCAGAAGTGGTGTGAGAGGCATGGAGCAATTGGAACAAGGGCACCTCCTGTTCCCCTACAGAGAGGCAGTTTTCACAGAGGACAGGGAGATTCCCATTAGCGCCAAGGAGCTTTGCCCCATCAAATCTGTTAAGTGTTGGAAAGCGAGGGACTGCAGGTGTCAGTGTTGCTGTTCACAGCAGGAGAGCCATGGGACCCATGGCTTCTTGGATTTTGCTGCTGGTGCAGGAAAGTGTGCATTAAGAGAGGCTGCAGCAGGTGTTGGAGCCCTTCAGCCCTGAGGAGAGCAGCTGAGCTTCAGCTGCTGGCACGAGACAGCAGAGAAGTGTAGCTCACCTTGGAGAGGTCTTCAGCAAAGCCATTGTGCTTACTCTTCCCTTTCATGGAGTAGCATGGGCTGGCATGGGTGTAGGCTGTGTTGGGTCCCGCCAGCCTAGGCAGGGTGTAGGTACCAGGACCTGGAAAGGGAATGGGAAGAGTGTGTGAGTCCTGCAGGGAGAGGAGCAGCACCTGGGTGGGAGAGAAGCAGCCTGCCAAGCCTGCTGCAAGGAGCAGGAAGGATGTCTTGTCCCTCCTCCCAATGCCTCTGTCTTTTGTTGCACACAGCGTGTGTCAGCAGCTCCAAGCCTGAGTTGCCGGTTCTTTTGTGGGATGGGAGAAGCTGGTGCTCTGGGACATCAAGCAAGTTCATCAAGAGACCGTTGCATCCTGCTGTGTACGCTTTTCCCTAGACCTGTCAAAAAAGCTTTCCAGCAGACAGCTATATTCTCTGTATATAGCCAGAGAGGCAAATAAACTCCAATGGCGTAACTTGCAAAGAGCTACGTGATCTTAAACTTTACCTGTAGTGCCCTACTGGAGAACTGCAGAGCTGTGGACTCTCAGAGATACTGGGGCACAACTCTTGGCCTGCCTGGAATGTTCAGGGCTCTCTTGGATACCTGGGCAGAAGCAGAAAGCATTTTGGTTTTGGAGCAAGGCTGACTAGAGTTGCAAGTTTTCTTTTGCATACTCACACCTGGAAGCTAAACCAAAGAAGCTACACGTGCAGCTGAACAATTGCTTGGCGCAGCCACACCAACAGAGCTCTCCTACCACACACTTTGAGTCATTACTACACCAAAGTCAACATTTCCAGTGGAACCTAGCCACAAACTCTGAAACAACCTAATTCTGGGGTCACACCGATGCAAGTCATTTCTCCCTAAGAAATCCCAAAAACGGAAGTAATAAACCATGTCGTCATCTCTGCTACATCAGGTATCAGACTCCTTCTGTTGAGCTGTAAGTGCATTTCAGAAATAACAGAACAAACCCCAACAGAAAAGACAGAACCACAGCATACTCCTTAAAAAGAAAATCTGGACACCTGACTCTTAACCGTGACCAAGGGAAGATATGACACGCCCTTTCAAACACTCTGGATGTGGAGGTGGGACTAAACAGTGTTTGTGAATTAAGAACAGGCATGCTCATTAAGACAGGCTGGTTAAGTTTACCACCAAAGTTTACCACCAAACCTCTACACCAGCATTTGCTAACACTGTTCAACTTTGGGTACGCAGAGTGGCATTCGGTTAACGTGACAGCATCTCTCATAACAGCTAGCATTAACCTAACAACTCCACCTTCCTCGTGCATAAACGGAATAAAACTCAAACCACGCCCCCTTCTCCTTATGCTGGGTTAGAGTTTGTGACAGCAATTTGATGCCGTACTTGGGAAGAGCCCAAGGGCGCAGCCTAAGGAAACTGGAGCTTCCTGGGTCTCAGAGTAATTCTAGAGCTAAAGTGGTGATAGACATCAACTCTAGATCAGATAATACATGCCAACGCTCATCACTGACCCAAGACGGCAAGCTCCTCCTGTCCTACCCAAGGGTTTCAAAACCAACACGCTTCCTTCCTAAAGCGGGACGCTACCTTATTTACTTGTAATGCCATTCATATGTTCCTTGAGATGAGGCGAGAGGTAGGTTACGCAGGCCATCAAGCCACTCTCTGGAAGCACCAGAGCCTTTCGGGTACTGTTTGTCACCACGGTTTGCGTGAGAAGGAAACTAAAACACAGAACAGATGGCGAGAAATTTAGCCTACAACGGAGATAGCTACAGCCAGCAAGTACGACTGAGACCAAGTCCTTCTTCTCAGGGAAAAAGCATGCACCAAATAAATAATTGCCGAACAGACCGGTACAGTTCACGTTAAACCGGAAAAAACCCAGCAGATTTAAGGAACACAGCAGAAGAACTGACTACCACAATACTACTTTTGTATAGTACTAAAGCGTAAAGCCACTACATGTACATAAAAAGTGCGTGTATTACGTAAACGTATGGTTCCTTTAATCATTACATCATTATTTAAGTACATTTTCATATAAGCTAATGTCTATTTCTGTGTGTATAAATACCTATAAAACCCAAACCTTTGCTCTTCCTCTGGCCATACACACCTTTCACCTCAACATACATGAAGAAACATCCTAAAATCCACAAGTAATTATCTACAAAATTCCAGTGAAACCTGTAGCTAAGAAATATTTCAGGATGACTGCTACAAAATTCATCAGGAATGCAGACACCACCACCAGTTAAGGAACATTAAAAGCACAACGTTCCCAAATCTGACAACTCTTTTAGGACATGAATCCTAGTTTTGCCCCTTCCGTTCTTTGGTTTTTTTTTTTTTTAATTAGGTGGTGAAATAGTTTTTGCTGTTGGTATCCAACAGCACCCGTGCCGCGATTGAGAGACGGGACACAGCTTGATGCAAGCAAAGAGTGTCGTTTTATTGTATATAACACTCGTTTATATAGAAAATCAGAAGACGCGTTTTTTAAACTGATTGGTTATTATGCTCCAAAGTTCTTATCAGCGCGCGCTAATTGGTAGCTACTTAAACTTTAACAATTGGACTGTCAGCAACTAAGCTATTTTTACAAAAGACTCTAAGTTCCAGCCCTTTACTGAGCATGACTCACGGGTCAGTAATTCACCACATTGGTGCCTGTTTCCTTTATCAGGCCTCCCAAGGTTTATAGCCTACAAGTTCCAGCACATCCCCTTCTAACAAGGGAGCAGTGCCTGCCGTCCTGTCTGATTCCTTCAAATCTCTCCCCACACACCCAGTTCCTAAGTCAGCAGTCATCAAGATCGTCAACTAAAGGTGGTTGTTTCAACAGCTACCCTGTTCTGTTTACCAGGATGTGCTGAGGGTCGACAGGAGACGAGGATCGTGACCTCTGCTGGCACTTGCTCCACCACAACCGTGCTGACGTGATTTGACGAACGCCAGAATTTCGTCTGCCTTCAGTCGGTGCAGCCATCCCACGAGAGCCACTGCTGTCCGCCCTCAGGTGACACTGCTTATCCTCAAACACTCCGAGGGACTGCGCCCCTAAGCAGGGCATTGCTTTAGTCCTTAATCAGAGAAGCACAGCATCAAAGCAGAGCAATGAAAATGCTGTAGTTAACATTGACAAAGTTTGCAGCACATCAAATGCTTCCCATCCCGCTAACAACCTTGGACGTATGAACCGCTCATGAATACGACCTGCATTGCACGCGTACATACAGGCACGCGTGCGTGTATACACCTATGCTACTGCATTTCCCTCCTCCCCTCTATTTTCTAGCCTAGAAGCATCAAGCTCAAGGTCAAATGAAGCACTGGCAAGTAGGAAGGTACCAGTTCACCTCAGATCATCGGTTACCACCTTCGCACCCAAACTACCACTCAAACCACCACGAGTCGCAAAAACAACAAGTCTAACATTTAACAAAATTTACTGTCAAGTGCCAAAGCTGTCACAATCAGAAGCTGCACTAGGAAGGGAATTCTCAGATGCACATACCTACAGATCTCTCTAGATCTGTATCTCATATTGCCATCTATGTTATCGTGAGGCAGTACTTCAACCCGTGGGTTTTCAGCACAGCAACAACAGTCATAAGCAAGAGTGCCTCCAGTTACTTGGGGACGCTCTGACCTAAGCCGTTCCTGACGTTTTTCACCTCCTGGAACTGGAATCCAATTGTTGGCGGCTACGTCTGGTAACCTACGCCTCTGAAACTGACGCTGCTCGCCGCAGCGTTTATCAACCCCAGCAAGCACAGGGCAGCGCTGTGCCCGGATTCAGTACAGGCTCCTATCAAGGGAGCCACGTGGAAATACAGCTACAGCCTCCTTGCATGTAAAGGAGCCACGCCAAGTTCACTTCCCAGGCCTCGGTGATTCTAGAACTAAACCTGCCACCTTCAGATTTATGCTCAGATAATACATGCCAACACCCACGCCAGGCCCAGGGGAACTAACAAAGCAGCTCCCGTTTGTCTGTCATGGCGGACCACAGGGCAAGAGAGAAGGGGCTGGGGAGCACGCACCCGACCCCTAACTCCCCACACGGGGCGTGGCGGTTGCTACCCTTTGTAAAAGCACAGCCGTGCTGAAACAAGTTGACACTTACACAGTCACCTCTCCTCGTCCCAAACGAAGCTCTACAGGCCACATGTTTCTCCAAAAGAAACGTGCTTGGGGGGGGGCATCAGGTTTTCTTCTCACCTCCTGACGTGGCGTCCCCTTCAAAAAGCACCACCAAAACGTGAGGTCAGGGGTGGCGGCGGCGGCTTGGGGGGGGTACCGTGCCCCGGGGCAATTCGGGCAGCTCCTCAGCACTAAGTGCCTCTCTGGACACAGACCTTTCTCCGTCCACCCTCACCGCCTCGCTTCCCGGCCTGGCCAAACCCCCCCCAGGGAAGGGGCGTGAAGGAAACCTCCCGACCTCCCAGGCTGAGGCTAGGTGAGGTGAGGCGAGGCGAACCGAAGCACCAGCTCGCCACTGACCGTCCCCACCAGTGGGAGACCGAGATCGATCCCGCCGAGGGGGCCGGGGCCCCCCCACGGACGCCTCCCCGGGGACCCCGCCGCCAGGCCCGGCGCGACCCGGCCCCGGGCGGGCTCAGCCTCACCGGCGGCTCCACCGCACCGCTGGGACGAGTGACCGTAGCCGAAGCCCCGCCCCAGGGCTGCAGACACCGGCGGCCCCAGGCCGGGCCTTACCCGCGCCACGAGGAAGCAGCCCCCGCCTCCGCCGCCGAGAGCATCTCGCCGCGGGGCGGGGCGGGGCGGGGCGGGGCGAGGGGGAGCCCCGGCAGGGCCCCGCTGGAGCTGCCCGAGCCCTTCGCCGGACCCGCGCTTGCGGAGTGAGGCGGCGCCGCGGGCGGGCGGGACCCGGCGCTCAGGCGGGACGTCCTGCGTCTCGGCGCGGCAGGACCCCGCCCGGAAGCGGCGTCTGGAGAAGGAGCTCCCGGAGTTCGGCCCCGGAGCGGGCCGCTGCGGCCGCGACTGCGACTGCTCTTCCCTTCGAAAATAAACCTCTTTTCTCCCGCATTGTGAGCGGCCGCTCTGGCCGCGCTGTTTGCTACCGACGTTGTGCCCTGGCAGACGCGATCCGTGCCTGGCGGGAACGAGCACGGACAGTGCTGGTCTGGCGTAGAGCAATTAAACAAAAGGTCTCTTGCTTTGGGAGGGGCGCGGGGGTCTGGGGAGGGCTTTGAGGGGTGATGGGGGTGCGCTGGGTTTTTTTTGTTTGGGGGGGGGTGGTGTTTTAAACGCTTTTTTATATGCTTGTCCCGCATGTCGCAGAGTGGGTCTGCCGGCGGGTAAATGAGATGGCGGTTTACAGCCGCGAGGCGCTTCGTTAAGCAGCAGCACAAAACTGCGCAGCCGGTGACAGGGTTTCTGCGTGGGGGGGTGGGTGACAGGGACCGCGGGGAAGCCAGGGCGACCCGCCGAGCAGCTGCAAACGAATTCACGAAGGGCTCAGGTGGGCAGGGGCCTCTGGGGGCCACCTAGTCCTCCCCCCAGGTCGCGCAGAGCCAGTTGCCTTGGCCCACGTCCAGTTGGGTTTGGAGTATGTCCGAGAATGGAGACTCCACAACCTGTCGGGGCCGCTCTTTGTGCCAGCGTTTGACCCGCCCTTACGGGACAAGACAGATGGCTGTTTCTGTTGCGATGGGGCGTCCTGTCTTTTAGTTTGCGCACCTTGCCTCTTGCCCCGTTAGTGGGTGCCACCGAGGAGCGCCTGGCTGCCTCCACTTCCATCCCATGAGGTGTTCGTGCACATAGATGAGGTCTGCCTGAGCCTTCTCTTCTCCAGGCTAAACAGTCCCGGTTCTCTCGGCCTTTCTTCAGACTCCAGGCCCTCCCTTGTCGTCATAGTGGCCCATCCCCAGACTCTCTCTGGTACGTCCATGCCTCTTGTACTGGGGATCCCAGTACTGGACACAGCACTCCAGGTGTGGCCTCGTCAGCGCTGAGTGATTTCCCCAAGAAAGCTAGGGAAGGTGCCTTCTGCCAGCGCTGAAAAAAGGGCCTGTCCAGGGTAAAAAAACACCTCACACAAATTCCTCCTTCTCAGGAAACGTAGTTAAGTATGTATACTGATGGAAAGCAAGAATAGGTTTAAATGTACTGGATTTGGAATGAATGCGATGCTGTAAGTCATTCTTGAGGAAAAGCTACACGCTTTCACTTGAATCATCCTAACGGAACATTTACTTGCTTAAGAAGTGTAGTAGTGAAAGAGGCCACGCTCTCTGAAGCTGATACTCCATTACTGCTGGGTAGTATCTAAATCCTTAAACCCGACACACATGCAGACAGCAGCAACGCAGGCCTTGGTATTGCTGAGCTGGAAGGGCTGTTCAGCTGCTGGGGGCTGTAGCGTAGTGAGAACCGCAGTACAGCCATAACATCCTTCAGACACTGCGCAACTTACCTGAAATACAATTTAAATTATGTGACGAGCAAAGGGAATAAAAGCAACCACGCCTCTCTGCTTAGACATCGTTTTTTAATCAGAATGCAGCGATGACTGTCAGAAATAACGTTTTGATAATCTAATATTACAGTGAAAAACCGTTATGTTGTGAGGTTCTCATTTCTGCCCTTTACTTTGTTTGGGCGTTTGGGATAACAGACAAGTTTAGAACAGCATTGTTAGAACTGAAAATAAGGCAGTTTCCTACAGGTTCTTTTGCGTGGGATCAGTTAAAATGAAAACATGTTTAAAATTGAACAATCATAGTTCTTTTTTCCCCACTATGATAAAACCATGTACCTGTATTTCTCAAAAGCTGTACTTAACGTTTGTCCGTAAAGAAGTTTTGCTTAAGGCACAAGAAAACAAGTATTTTCTTCATAAATGTTACAGGTTTCCGTGAGGCACACAGAGATAAATGCACTGAATGCCAATTCCTGTCTTTGCTAGGTTCAGGTGAATAAGATGGTTAAGTCACTGAACAGAAGCCCTATGAAAACGAAAACTAGTTTTTGTTCATACTGACTCATGAAGGCATGTAAAATATAGATAATGTGCAAGTAGTAATCAAGCCACCGTTTGAGAAAACTAACACCAACCTGCGTTTTAATTGATGAGAATGTATGTTTTTGAAAGGTCCAGAAGCCAGTATGCATTCCCTTTCAATTTTTTTTAAAAGAGGCAAGTTTCTAAAGGCCACAAAACCACACTGTTGGCATATTTATTTTAGCAAGTGGTGACCTAGAGACTGTGGTATTCCTGAGGAAGCAGAATAGCTTTTTTAAATTTCCCTGGGATTTACTGATTTGATATCCACCCAAACCCTGGTGATAAAACAGTGGGACCAAATCTGTATCATTAACAAACAACACAGAAACACCAAAAATCCAATTCCTTGTTACATGCTGAATGCCTTCACAGACCTGACTTCCCCTCCCCCCCCCCCCCCCCAAAAAAAAACCCAGTTAAAAAATCAGAATTTTGGTCACTGTTTTGATCATACAAATTTTACAGGGAAGGTTTTTACCTCTTTTCCCACCAAAAGCCAATGATATGAGTGAAAGAGAGAGAGTGGGGAAAGACAACAACCAATCGCTTTGGAATTCAGGAACATTTAGAAAACGCCAACTTTGTTAGTGTCGTGGTTTCAGCCCAGCCGGTAACAAAGGACCATGCAGCCACTTGGTCACTCCTCCCGCCCCCCCTCCGGTGGGATAGGGAGGAGACGGAGGAGAGAAAAGAAAAAAAAAACACCTGGAACCTCGAGGGTTGAGATAAAGACAGTTTACTGGGACAACACAAAAAAAAAGGTTACAACAACAGCAACGGTACTAATGAAAGAGTATACAAAACGAGTGATGCACAGTGCAACTGCTCACCACCCGGAACCCGACGCTCCGCCACTTCCCCCACCAAAAGTCGAGAGAGCTCCCCCCCGGCTGCTCCCCATTTATATACTGAGCATGATGTCACATGGTATGGAATAGCTCCTTGGCTAGTTCAGGTCAGCTGCCCCGGCTATGCCCCCCACCTCCCAGGTTCCTGTAAAAATTAACTGTATCCCAGCTGAACCCAGGACAGTTAGTCAGAAGGAATGGATTGGGAGTACAGAACTAGTGCTTAATCTTGTACAAAATAAAAAGATTTTGAAGGAAAAGGGGTTTTTCCATGCCCTTCTAATTGTATTGAGAAATGCACTAAAACCCTCTTCCACAAGAACACAGAACACTGCAGCAGTGCCAGATGTGCTTGATGCATTTCTTTAAGCCTTATATTTGCCAACGTGTTCACGAGCTATGATCATCCTTTGAATCTGAGCAGTTCCCTCATAAATCTGAAAAAAACCCAACTGCAATAATGTCAGCTGATGATTTTTTAAACTATTTTAAGAGATCTCTCTATGCTTGTAAACCTTCATAGCACTAATCCAGTGTGGATTAGGATGTGCAGAAAGACAGAGAAAACAAAAAATTTGAGTATGACTTGGTGAACTACAGTGGGCTAAATGCGATAAACCACATACAAGATACTGAGAGACAGTCTTGTTCTCTCAGATGCTCTCATCAAAATTCAGTAAGGTTCTCATGAAATTAACAGACATAGTGGGTGCAGAAGGATGGGGAAAATGTCTTACGTGGGGAAGAAAATACATAATTTAGGTTTTACAAAGTAGGTTTTGAAACAGTGGGTGCAGGGGAGGAGGTGACCTGTGCTGAAAGTGTTGTATTTTCTTTAACTAGCCTTTCAAGGCCATAGCAAATGTTCGCTTTCATCCATTTATTCCCACTGCTTCTTCTTAAATAGTACTCTCTTCAACACAGTATTTCTTTTTTCTTTCTTCCTTCCTTTTTTTTTTCTTTTTAAACCACGTATTCTTGCATAGAAACATTCTGCGTCGTCCCTCTGTTCTGCTTGGCTTGCTTGCAGCAAAGTTGGAGTTACACAACAAAAGACGTGTATGGGTCTAACGCAGAAAGAAGGCCATATGCTCCACAGGTACTGTGCAACGTGATTCAAGGGCAACGTAGTTTAGGGGTTTAAGTGTTTCAGCTCCCAGTTCTGCCAAAACTTGCTTTGGCAAATTGATCCAGTGCATGCAAATTCACTTTCTCTGTCGTCATAAAATGGGGATAATCTTCCCAAGAACCTTACAAAGCTTTTAAAAAATAAAGACGCTATAACCTGTGGTCACTCTGGTGTTTTGGTTCAGAGGAAATGGTTCATTCTCAGAGTGAATTCTCTGAGTGCTGCGGCTTACCCCATGTCTAAATTACTTGCTGATGAAGAGAGCAGTGAAACTCAAGTGTAAAGACATCAAAACCCAGAGCCTTCTTAAGTAACCACGAGAAAGGTTTTGGTTTACAAGTCAATGGGAGTAGTGTCAAGCATCATTGACAATTAAAGAAGGGAAGTTCTCCGAATCTGAGAAACTAAATTAGATTTTCTGTCATAGTAGCCTAGATTTGTAGCCAGGCAGAAACCCAGAGCAAGGCATGAACGTGTAAGAATGTTACCAGTAAACACAGGAGCAGAATTGTGTCATACTGAGAAATATCAAAGATACAGAAGAAAAGAACAGGTGGAAAACAAAGTTTCTGTACGTGAAACAAATGGCCAAAAGCATATACCATCTGGATTTGGGCAGTAATATAGGGAAGCGTAACCAAGAGACATTGGATGAAATAATTGTAAAGACAAAAGCCTTTCCTGTGTTCTTTTGGGGATGAAGGGGAGCAGAAAAAAACGCCAAAATCTAATAATAAATGTGATTAATTTGAACAATTAAAAAAAAAAGTCTACTTAGCCATGCATTCATGATGGATCAGTGCAGTGGAAAATCTAAATAACTGGGATCCTGTAAAATCATTGTCAACTTTCAAAGAAACTTCTAAGCCTCCCACCCTTTTTCTCTAGAAAAGCATGGCACCTGACAGGAAAAAAGCCCAACCATAACAAAGCTCAATTACTCATTCATTTCCTCACTTGCAGGAGTGCAATTAGGACTAAGAACCTTTAGATTCCAAAGCAGTAATTTTCTATCCTTAGATAGAGAAAAAATTCTTGGCTAGTGAGAATAGTTTTAATTTTAAAGTCAGCTGTAAGAGAAACTTCAACTACCTAGAATCTTAACAGCTGTTCTAACTAACATTACAGATCATTGTCCCCATGCATTTCTTGATATCTATTTTGGTATGTTTTATCTAGTCATTATTAATGTCAGGAAGAGGTGAAAAGACAAAGATTACTGGTTTTGCTAAACATAATTAAACGATTCTTGCTGAATAAAGAAAGAACTGTAGCATAGTACATGCTAAGAGAAGAATTATGACATGGAATAATTTCTTGGTCGTAATACTGCAGAAAAAGATCTGGGTGACTATGGGCTAAACATGAGTAAATATGAGCATGTTTTGTTCTTGGGGGAGGGGGGGACAGAAACAAACTAATCACTCCAGGCTGTGCCATGCTTCTGTTAATACAACATATGCAAGGTAATTAATCTGCAATACCCAGTGCTGGTGGCACCTCAACTGAAGTAATCTGCCCAGTTTAGGATACCAGAGTTCCAGACAGAAGGTTTAGAGCACAGCAAGAAGTGAAGAAGAGAACAGCGTCATACATAAACCATCTATCTCTACCTACAGAATACCAAAGCAAGCATTGGTATTTTGATCACTGTTTTCTACAGTGCTTTTTTCTAAGAGTTCCAAAGCTTCAAAATGAAGAGTCCAAGAATTTCAAAGAGTTACCACATCAAAAAAGCAAAACCACACCACTAAGTTTCTTTCTCTTGTGTAGGTTAAGTTGTTGATCTAATGCAAAGAGTTTTGTATGCAAGAAGTTGCCTGATTTGAATGCCCTTTCTTTAAATGGAAGGATTATTGCTCTCATCCTCCAATTTGTTTTAGTATGTGTACATCATGATTTCAAATAAGTAGCCATTAAGTTTATTTGATAGAAAACGTTTGCATGACTGTAAAGGTCACATTCTCTCTTTTACTCACCTGGTAGATTTTAGCATCTCTCATGAGTTTTTCTACAGGATATTCAGTATTATATGCATTTCCTGCAAAAATCTGCACTGCATCTGTAGCTACTTGGTTTGCAACATCGCCCGTGAGAATGCCTTTGCAATGGAAGCGTAGTAGGTACTCCTGCAACCAGCATCGACTTCCCATGCAGCTCTTTGGTAAGCCATCCTAGCCAGTTCCACTTTCATTGCCATTTCAGCAGGCATGAAAGACACCGCTTGGTGCTACGAATGATGAAATAAGCCAAGTTAACATTGCCGGCTTAAAATTCTATGACATCCAAGAAGAATATAGTCATCTTAATTTCTTAATTTGCAAATCCAACACACTCAGGAAATGGTACTTGAGGAATTCTGCAGAATTTGGATCAGGATCTCAACTGTAAGTTGAATTAGACTTTCAAGTTTTTAATTCTAAAATCCACTTAGGCACAGGGATTAAGTATTGAATGATCAAGTTGTGCTTTACTTTTCATGAGATCTGTACTTAGCTTGCTGTTTATTTGTATTTCTTAAACCCTGCTAAGTGGCGTGATTAGCAATGGTTTCTATTCATATTAATACTGTGAGTCTTGTTTCATGTACCTCACAGAGGTTTTTTCCTTCCCTGAAAATCCCTGTTCATTAGAGTTGAAGAACTTAAGTCTGTACCTGAGTTTCAGGGGTTTGGGTGGAGTTTTCTTTTTGATATATTTATTTTTATATATTTAACTTACTTCAACAATTGGTTTCCCAAGGGTTTTCCTCTCAAAAGTGTATTTAGTAGCTTCATAGAGCACTCTTTTTGCTAACCCAACAGCACCAGCTGCTACCTGAATTAAATATAGCACAGAATGAAAATCAGAAATGCCTATTGTATTTTTTAAGTAACTTATTTCTGATACTTATGGGTGGTCTGGTCTTATCAGAAGCTCCCATTGTGATTGTAAAGCCAGCTCCCTCAGCTATTAATACATTTTCTTTTGGAACTCGTACATCTTCAAAGACAATACCTCTGGTATCAGAGCAGCGCTGACCCATATTCATTTCCTGAAAAGGGATGCTTACAGAGGTGCAACTAAATTGGATTCTTCCAAGGTACAACACATTTCCATTCTTTAGTTTACTCAAAGCATAAAATAAGCCTTTTTTTCCCCCAAACACTTAATTTTTATCTAAAAATCACCATATCTACAACAAATGACAGCTTTGCATTTACAGACCAGCATGCCCTTAATATGTCACAGCTGGGCAGTTTACTTTCTCTGTATGTGATATCAATTCTGTAGCTGTAATCACTCACTTGTCTTTTTTTCTAGTTCATCTATATCCTTTGAGATGGGGGAGGAAAAAGTAAAGAACCTAACATGCAGGCAATAGTAGAATATAGCTATACTACAAACAAACAAACAAACAAATAAATAAATGAGATTTTCAAGTTTTCGAATTCCTTTCCTAATGTTCAATGTCTAGTTTTGCCTGCTACTAAAACCAGTACTTTCTTTAGTTCTTTCTTTGTTTTCTTTCTTCCCTCCCCGCCCCCCGCCAAAAGAGAACTAGCACCAGTGTCTCCGAGGCCTGTTCCTTGAGCAGGAGGAGCTAAAATTAAAGCACACTGTGTGTTTATGGTTAAAGTTTTCCACCTTGCTTCTTACACTTTCAAGGCATGCTAGTTCACATTAATTGGCACTTGTCAATTGAATGGTTCTCAAACATTCTTTTGCAGCTGTGCAAAGTGCCCTTACTTTAGACCATTCTGCATAGTTCCTTATCTGAATGAATAAAAATATAGTTATTAAGTGTGTCTTATGAATAGCTTCTGTATACTGTGAAATTGAAAAGATCATTGAAAAAGTTCAGTTGCTTCACAGTCTTTTTTCTTTAATGGCAATTTGTTGCATTATTGGTTTAGCAGCGAATAATAATTCCTGGCTTGTCAAATAAGAGGTGTACTCTTCACCTTTCTTCCAATTTGGATTCCAGGGCTGTTTGCTTCCACAATGAATCCAGTAAAGGCTTTGCTTGCAGGAGCTTTTGGATCTGGATCGGTACAAGCTAGCAAAACATACCTAGAACATGTTAAATTTTTTATGTGTGTTTGTACCATATAATAAATCTATCATTAAGTTAACAACTCTTTTTCCTTGGGCCTTCTAAAAATAAACTGAGAAGGAGCGAGAGAAAGGAAGCTTCAGTGCATCTCTTACCACAAAAGTCAAGATGTAATTAAATTCCTTCCCATCAACATGCAAAGGTTCTCCTCCTTTTCCATGTATTCTAAGTCTTTTAATATTACCATCAGCTTCACAAAGAGTACAGAAGAAACCTATTCACAGCATATATGCAGAAATCAATGCTTAGGAAATAGAGGATTGAATGCAAAATGTTAAGTTATCCCCTGATTTCAAAGTTCTTAAATTTGTTCTTCCAAGTGTAAGTTCTAAGTAGGTTTTTTTCTGTTAGAAATTAAACAGTTGTAAATCACATTTATGCTGTTCAGCAATATCAGTAGATAACAGGTAGATTCTCTTTGATGGTTCTGCCTTGAACAAGGAAACAAATAACAAGAAAAGTCAGCTTTATACGTGAATGCAGAAAGTTTTTCGTCTTGAATTAAAAAGAATTTATGTCTTGGGGGTGAGCATGATCTTATTATGTGAGACATGATGAAAGAGGTCTATATTGTAAAGCACCTTCATCGACACCACAGCAAAATCTGGATTCTTTGACACCTGGAAAATGTCTTCCCTTAAGAAAATAAAATGTAACACCACAATCCTAGACTTTTTCTATCTTCACCAAAAGTGAGAGGTGTTTCTAGCAGCATCAGAAGCAACTGATCTCAGTCACCACACCCACAAAGCAAGGTCCCCTGTAACAGGAGCCTAGTGAGTACTTTGCAAGTTAACTCTTACTGTTGCTGCCGTTCCCTGAAGAGAAAGGGGAATTAATTTTGTTTGATAGCAGCAAAAATGGAGAGGCATACTTCAATGGCGTTGTCATGTTGCTGCTCGGTTTCCTTCTCGGGCATTGCGCAGCACTGAGACTGCTTCCTTCTACCTTGTGCTGATAAGCTGGTCACTGATTGAAGCGTAGTGTGGTGAACAGTAGTGTCTAACTTGGGGACACACACACAGGTCAGTATAGAACAGAATAACAGAAAATGTAATGTGAGTCAAAAGTCAACACACCAGTTTGCTTTCCCACCATTTGTGATCCATATCTTCTGGCCATTAATAACATACTCTTCTCCTTTCTTCTCAGCCTTTGTTTTTATACCAGCCACATCAGAGCCTGCTCCAGGCTCTGTTACACACTAAGCCTAAAAGAAAATGCAAAATCTTGAGGAATAGAAGTTCTGTCTTTAAGCAACCGCAAATTATTGCAGAATTATGTGCACCAAACTGATCCGTAATAAAAGTTTTAAGTGAACTGCATGGAAAACCCCAAACCCCAAAATACTACATCAAAAAACACAACAACTGTCTGAGCAAGAATCCAAATGTGTATGGGTTAATTTTCCTTATAAATCCACAATAATAAAATTGTCTTTTAACACTCAACAGAACCATTCTGCAACGTTAATAAGTCATCACTTCCTTATGCTTCACAAACTTTGATATGAAAGCTGAGGACCTCTGAAAATAAGAGCACAGAGTAACATTTTATGGTGCCCTGGCTTCAGCTGGGATAGAGTTAATTTTCTTTCTGGTAGCTGGTATAGTGTTATGTTTTGGATTTAGTATGAGAATAATGTTATCATTTCACATACCTGCGCATATACCACTGCAGATGCCATTGCAGGTGCAAATACGATTGCAGATAGCTTTGCAGGTGAACGTATGATTGAAGACGGAGATCCCAGTGGAGATGCTGATGCCACTGCAGATACCCTTGGAGAAGCCATTGCAGATGCAGGTAGATATGCAGACGCTGTTGCTGCAGAAGTTATCATTGCAGAGGCTGCTGATGGTGCAGATAGCATTGCTGATGCCATAGCAGATGCAGATACCATTGCGGATGTAGATGCCGTTTCAGACAGTTACCATTGCAAATGGCGTTGTGGATTCAAGTAGTGTTGCAAAAACCATTGCATAGACCATTGCAGAGGCACATACCTTTCCTTATAATAATGTCACAGATGCAGACACCAAAGCCCATACTGATAGCATATTTCCATACATTCTGTATGGTATGTCTAAATATTTTGATGGTTTTAATGTTTTGTACTGGTCATGGAAACTGGTTTAGCTGCTAGGTGACTGTAAAAGTGAGATTTGGTAAATAATTATTAGAAATCTTATACCAACACTATGATTGAAACAATAGACAAAAGTATAGCCAAGCAATTAACTAGTAGAGGTAGTTACTCATAAGTTTTGCAGTTCTTTGCTCTTATGACTAGATGTTCCTGTACACTAGATGAGAACAATGTTGAAACTGACCGCATATGATTGAAACTGCGTTAAGCTTCAAGATCAAAGAACAAGGACAAGAATAAAGACTTCAAGGACAGCCAACAAGAACTTCAAATGGGTCGGTGGTCATAAAAGCAGCCCTTTGACTCAAATGGAGCCTTCATTGCGCATGATCGGATGTAGGCAGTACTATGATAATCAGTTATAATCATTTTTATGTATATGTATACTAATCTGATTAATATGCAATTAGTTATTCTATATAACCTGTTTGTGCTAAAGCTGTGGTATGCATGCGAGGTGGAACTATCCCCCGTGCATCCTGCGCTGCAATAAAGAATACCTGCTTTCTAAAACTCCAAAACGAGTCTTGGAGAGTTTCTTCGACCGACTTTTCAGTATCAATACCATTACAGATGCAGACACCCTTCTAGGTGCAGATAGGACTGCAGCTGCCATTCTGCAGAGACCATTGCTAATGCAAAGGCAGGTGCAGGTACAATAGGAGATGCAGAGGCCACTGCAGACACTCGTAACTTTACACATGCCTTTGCATTCTGATCCTGTGGCAATTGTCAGTAGCATTAGACGTACGGACTGATGCAGATACAAGTACCATTACAGATGCCATTACCAATACTATTACAGACCCCAGTACTGGTACAGATAGAGACAGCAACAGCGTTGCAGAGCATCACACACATTATGGGACCCATAATGGTACAGATACCATTAGAGATATCATTGCCGGTAGAGGTAGAATTAGTCATATACATACAGAAACAAAATACACATATGTCCTGGTTTCAGAGCTGAGATAGAACTAATTTGCTTTCTAGTAGCTGGTACGGTGCTATGTTTTGAGTTCAGTATGTGAAGAATGTTGATAACAATGAAGTCTTCAGTTGTTGCTAAGTAGCGTTTAGTCTAAAGTCAATGATTTTTCAGCTTCTCGTGCCCAGCGAGCAAGAAGGCTGGAGGGGCACAAGAAGTAAACAATGAGTAAACAATCTAGGAGGTTCCTGGAGTGTGTGGAAGATAACTTCTTGACACAGCTGGTGGGTGAGCCAACCAGGGGAGTAGCCTTGCTAGATCTGTTGTTTACGAACAGGGAAGGATTGGTGGGAGGTGTGATGGTTGGAGGCCGTCTTGGGCTTAGCGACCATGAAATGATAGAATTTTCAATTCTTGGTGAGGCAAAGAAGGTGGTCAGCAAAACCACCACTATGGACTTCCGGAGGGCTAACTTTGGCCTCTTCAAGGCACTGGTTGAGAGAGTTCCTTGGGAGACAGTCCTGAAGGGCAAAGGGGTCCAGGAGGGATGGACATTCTTTAAGAAGGAAATCTTAATGGCTCAGGACTGGGCTATCCCATGTGCTGCAAATCGAACCGCTGAGGAAAATGACCGGCCTGGCTGAATGGGGAGCTTTTGCTAGGACTCAAGGAAAAAAGGAGAGTTTATCATCTCTGGAGGAAAGGGCGGGCAACTTGGGAGGAGTACAGGGATCTTGTTAGATCATACAGGGAGAAAATTAGAAAGGCAAAAGCTCAGCTAGAACTAAATCTGGCCACTATCGTAAGGGACAACAAAAAATGTTTTTACAAATATGTTAACAGTAAAAAGAATCCCAAGGAGAATATCTTTCCTTTAATGGATACAGAAGGGAACGTAGCAACCAGTGATGAGGAAAAGGCTGAGGTACTTAATGCATTCTTTGCCTCAGTCTTTAATAGTGAGTCCAGTCATCCTCAGGGTACTCCACCCCTTGAGCTGGAAGGTAAGGATGAAGAGCATAACATATCCCTCTTAATCCAGGAGGAATTAGTTAGGGACCTACTACGCCATCAGGACACTCAGAAATCTATGGGACCTGATGGGATCCATCCAAGAGTACTGAGGGAGCTGGCAGAGGTCCTTGCCAAGCCACTCTCTATCATCTGTCAGTGTTCCTGGTCAACAGGGGAGGTCCCAGAGGACTGGAGGCTTGCCAATGTGACTCCCATTTATAAGAAGGGTCGGAGGGAGGATCCGGGGAACTACAGGCCTGTCAGCCTGACCTCGATACCGGGGAAGATTATGGAATGGTTTGTCTTGAGAGCGCTCACATGGCAAGTCCAGGAGAAGAAGGGGATCAGGCCCAGTCAGCATGGGTTTACGAAAGGCAGGTCCTGCTTGACCAACCTGATCTCCTTCTATGACCGGGTGACCCGCCTAGTGGATGAGGGAAAGGCTGTGGATGTTATCTATCTCGACTTCAGCAAGGCCTTTGACACTGTCTCTCATGTCATACTCCTTGAGAAACTGGCATCTCGTGGCCTGGATGGGTGCACTCTTCACTGGGTGAAAAACTGGCTGGATGGCCTAGCCCAGAGGGTTGTGGTGAATGGGGTGAAATCCAGCTGGCGGCGGGTCACAAGTGGTGTTCCCCAGGGCTCGGTGTTGGGCCCTGTTCTGTTTAATATCTTTATCAATGATTTGGATGAGGGGATTGAGTGCACCCTCAGCAAGTTTGCAGATGACACCAAGTTGGGAGGCAGGATTGATCTGCTTGAGGGTAGGGAGGCTTTACAAAGAGATCTGGATAGGCTGGATTGATGGGCTGAGGCCAATCGTATGAAGTTCAACAAGGCCAAGTGCTGGGTCCTGCACTTTGGTCACGGCAACCCCATGCAGTGCTACAGGCTTGGGGAAGAGAGGCTGGAAAGCTGTCCGGCAGAGAAAGACGTGGGTGTGCTGATTGACATGAGCCAGCAGTGTGCCCAGGTGGCCAAGGCGGCCAATGGCATCCTAGCCTGTATCAGAAATAGTGTGGCCGGCAGGAGCAGGGAGGTGGTTGTTCCCCTGTACTCGGCACTGGTGAGGCCTCACCTCAAGTACTGTGTTCAGTTTTGGGCCCCTCACTACAAGAAAGACATTGAGTTGCTGGAGCGTGTTCAGAGAAGGGCAACCAAGTTGGTGAGGGGCCTGGAGCACAAGTCTTATGAGGAGCGGCTGAAGGAACTGGGGTTGCTTAGTCTAGAAAAGAGGAGGCTGAGGGGAGACCTTATAGCTTTCTACAGCTACCTGAAAGGAGGTTGTAGTGAGGTGGGTGTTGGTCTCTTCTGTCAGGTGGCTGGAGATAAGACGAGAGGAAATGGCCTCAAGTTGAGGCAAGGGAGGTTTAGATTGGATATTAGGAAAAATTTTTTACTGAGAGGGTTGTCAGGCATTGGAACAGGCTGGCCAGGGAAGTGGTTGAGTCACCATCCCTGGAGATATTCAAAAAGCGAGTGGACAGGGTACTTCAGGACATGGTTTAGTGGGCATGGTTGATGGTTGGACTCGAAGATCTTAAAGGTCTTTTCCAACCTAAATGATTCTATGATTCTAAGTTGGGAGGGGACACAGCCAGGGCACCTGACCCAAACTGGCCAAAGGGTATTCTATACCACATGGCATCATGCCCAATATATAAACTGGGGGGACATGACCTGGGGCGATCGCTGCTTGGGAACTATCTGGGCACCAGTCATCAGGTGGTGAGCAATTGCATTGTGCATCACTTGTTTTGTATATTCCAATCCTTTTATTAGCATTGTCAAGTTATTACTGTTGTTATTATCATTATTAGTTTCTACCTTTCTGTTCTACTAAACTGTTCTTATCTCAACCTGCAACCTTTACCTTTTTTCCCCCGATTCTCTCCCCCATCACACTGGGTGTGGGGGTAGTGAGTGAGTGGCTGCATGGTGCTTAGTTACTGGCTGGGGTTAAACCATGACAACAAAACAAAACTTGCAAAAAGCATCGCAAGTCCAGGTGCAGCTACAGATACAGGTACCATTACAGATACCATTAGAGACACAGATAGTGGTACAATCACAAGTCCCTTTCTGCGTTGGATGAGATGAGCAGCCAACTTTATTGTGCTGGGGGATAGGGGCCAGCACTTGGGGCTGGCGCATGCCTGGTCAGCAGTGTCTTCCAGGCCGGCTGTAAGGTTTTTGTGCCCGCCGCTGTAACCGTGAGCGGTGTCAGATCCGGTCTGGCCCAGGGTGGCTGGAGCAGCTGCTTCTCGCAGGCACTGGGGGGCCTTGGAACAGGCCCAGTGCCAGCTGTCTGTCAGTGCTGGGGCTGCTGCTTTGCAGTGCTGGGAACCTGCAGGACGGTCCCAATGCCAGCTGGCTGGCAGTGCCGAAGGCACTGCTTTCAGCACTCGGGGCTGGCCCATGGCTGGTCCTGCAGTGATTGCCAGGCCGGCTGTATGGCTTTTGTGCCTGCCTTTGAAACTGTGAGTGGTAGTGGATCCGGTCTGGCCCAGGGTGGCTGGAGCAACTGCTACTTTCAGGCACAGGGGAGCTGCAGGATGGCCCCAGTGGCACCTGTTTGATGGTGCTGGGCCTGCTGCTCTCATAGCCCAGGGAGCTGTGGGACAGCCCCGATGCCGCCTGGCTGGTGGTGCTGGGGCTGGCAAGCCCTGAATTTTTTCTTCGGCAGCCGAGCCCTTGTCGAAAATTTTTCCTTTGGCAGCTGAGCCCTCGTCAAAAATTTTTTCTACAGCAGCCGAGCCCTTGTCAAAAAAAAATTCCCCGGCAGCCAAGCCCTCATTGAAAAAATGTCCTCAGCAGTCGAGCCTGTGTTGAAAATTTTTTCTTTGGCAGCCGAGCCCTCGTCGAAAAAAAGTCCCCGGCAGCTGAGCCCTCGTCGAAAATTTTTTCTTCGGCAGCCAAGTCCCCGTTGAAAATTTTTGTTCAGCAGCCGAGTCGTCGTCGAAAAATTTTTGTTCGGCAGCCGCGTCGTTGTTAAAAATTTTTTCTTTGGCAGCCGAGCTCTTGTCGAAAATTTTCTCTTCGGCAGCCGAGTTGTCGTTGAAAAAGTTTTGTTCGGCATCTGAGTCCTCGATGAAATTTTTTTCTTGGGCAGCTGAGCCCTCATCGAAAATTTTTACTTCGGCAGCCGAGCCCTCATCAAAAAAAAGTCCCTGGCAGCCGAGCCCTCCTCAAAATTTTTTTCCTAGGCAGCTGAGCCCTCGTCGAAAATTTTTTTTTGGCAGCATAGCCCTCCTCGAAAAATTTTTCTTTGGAAGCCGAGCCCTCATAAAAAATTTTTTCTTCGGCAGCCGAGCCCACGTCAAATATTTTTTATTCGGCAGCTGAGCCCTCCTTGAAAAATTTTTCTTTGGCACCCGAGCTCTCATCGAAAAAAAAAGTCCCCGGCAGCCGAGCCCTCATCGAAAATTTTTGTTCAGCAGCTGAGACCTCGTCAAAAATTTTTTCTATGGCAGCCGAGCTCTTGTCGAGAAAAAAGTCCCCGAAAAAGACTTTTGAAGGGGGCTCAGCTGGCGCCCAAAATATTTTCGACGGGGGCTCAGCCTGCCCCGAATAAATTTTCAAAGGAGGCTCGGCGTGCCTGAAAAAAACTTTTGAAGGGGGCTCGGCTGGCCCCGAAAAAATTTTCGACAGGGGCTCGGCTGGCCCTGAAAAAATATTCTACGGAAGCTCAGCTGGCACCAAAAAAATTTTCGACGAGGGCTCGGCCGGCGCTGAAAAAATTTTTGACTGGTGCTCGGCAAGCACCGAAATTATTTTAGATGGGGGCTCGGCTGGCCTGCAATAAAATATTTGGCGGGGGCTCGGTCGGCCCTGAAAAAATTTTCGATGGGGGCTCGGTCAGCCCTGAAAAAATTTTCCATGGGGGCTCGGCCAGTGCCACAAATATTTTCAATGTGGCTCGGCCAGCCCCAAAAACATTTTCGACAGGCGCTTGGCTGGCCCTGAAAATATTTTCGATGGGGGTTCGGCCGGCGCCGAAAAAATTTTCGACGGGGGCTTGGCCGGCCCTGAAAAAATTTTCGACGGGGGCTCAGCCGGCACCAAAAATATTTTCACTGGGGGCTAGGCTGGCACCAAAAAAATTTTCGACGGGGGATCGACCAGCACCGAAAATATTTTCGACAGGGGCTCTTTCAGCGCCGAAAAATCTTTTGATGGGGGCTCAGCCAATGCCGAAAAAAGTTTCAACGGGGGCTCAGCCATCCCCATAAAAATTGTCGACGGGAGCTCAGTCGGTGCCGAAAATATTTTCGACGGGGGCTCGGCCAGCCCCGAAAGAACTTTTGATGTGCGCTCGGACAGAACCGAAAATATTTTTGTATGGGGATCAGCCGGCCGGTAAAAAATTATCGACAGGGGCTTGGCCGGCACCGAAAATATTTTCGATGGGGAGTCAGCCAGCACCGAACATATTTTCGACAGGGCTCGGCCACCCTGAAAATATTTTCGACGGGGGTCGGCTGGCGCCGAAAGAATTTTTGACGTGGGCTCAGCCGGCGCCGAAAGAATTTTCGATGGGGGCTCAGTCGGCGCAGAAAAAGATTTTGATGGGGGCTTGGCTGGCCCTGAAAATATATTTGATGGGGGCTCAGCTGGCCCTGAAAAAATTTTCGACGGGGGCTCGGCCAGCACCAAAAAAACTTTTGATGGGGGCTCGTCCATCCCTGTAAAAATTGTCAATGGGGGCTCAGTCTGTGCTGAAAATATTTTTGATGGCAGCTCAGCTGGCCCCGAAAAAATTTTCAGAGGAGGCTCGGCCTGCCCAGAAAAAATTTTTGAATGGGGATCGGCTGGCTGGTAAAAAATTATCGACGGGGGCTCAGCCTGCGCCGAAAATATTTTCGATGGGGAGTCAGCAAGCACCGAACATATTTTCAACAGGGCTCAGCCGCCCCGAAAAAATTTTCGATGGGGGTCGGCTGGCGCTGAAGGAATTTTCGACATGGGCTCAGCTGGTGCTGAAAGAATTTTCGACGTGGGCTCGGCCGGCCCCAAAAAAATTTTCTAAGGGGCTCAGTCACCCCTAAAAAATTTTTGAAAGGGGATCGGCCGGCTGGGAAAAAGTTTTCGATGGGGGCTCGGCCGGCACTGAAATTATTTTCAATGGGGGCTCATCTGGCGCCGAAAAAGATTTCGACGGGGGCTCAACTGGCCCCAAAAAAATGTTCGACAGGGGCTTGGCTGGCGCCGAAAACATTTTCGACGGGAGCTTGGCTGGCCCGTAAAAATTTTCAACGGGGGCTCAGCTGGCCCCTAAAAAATTTTTGATGGGGGCTCAGCCGGCGCCGAAAACATTTTCAACAGGGGCTCGGCCGGTCCTGAAAAAATTTTCGATGGGGGCTCTACCAGCAACGAAAATATTTTCGACGGGGGCTCGTCCGGCTCCGAAAAAATTTTTGACGGGGGCTCAGCCGGCACTGAAAATATTTTCGATGGGGGCTAATCCAGAGCCGAAAAAGATTTCGACGCGGGCTCGACCAGCCGTGAAACAATTTTTGATGAGAGCTCGGCTGGCCCAGAAAAATTTTCGATGGGGGCTCAGCTGGCGCTGAAAATATTTTCGATGGGGGGTCAGCCAGCAGCGCACATATATTTGACGGGGCTTGGCCAGCCCCAAAATAATTTTCGACGGGGCTCTACCACTCTGAAAAAATTTTCGATGGTGGTCGGCCGGCCCCGAAATAATTTTTGATGGGTCTCGGCCCTCCCCGAAAATATTTTTGACGGGGGCTCAGCCAACCCCGAAAATATTTTCGATGGGGCTTCATACGGTGGAGAAAAAAAATTTGTCTTGGCTTGGCCGGCCACGAAAAATTTTTGACGGGGGCTTAGCCAGCCCTAAAAAATTTTCGACAGGGGCTCGGCTGGCCCTGAAAAAATTTTTGACCGCAGCTCAGCCAGCGCCGAAAACATTTTCTACGGGGGCTCAGCCGGCCTCTAAAAAATTTTCAATCGGGGCTCAGCTGGCTCCGAAAACATTTTCAATGGAGGCTCAGCCGGCACCAAAATAATTTTCGATGGGGGCTCGACCTGCACCGAAAATATTTTCAACGGGGGATCGGCCGGCCCCAAAAAAACTTTTCACAGGTGCTCGGTGGGCACCGAAAATATTTTTGACAGTGTCTTGGCCGGCCCAGAAAAAATTTTCAATCAGGGCTCGGCTGGCCCTGAAAAAATTTTCAAAGGGGGCTCGGCCGGCGCCCAAAAACTTTTCAATCAGAGCTCGGCTGGCCCCAAAAAAATTTTTGATGGAGGCTCAGCCGGCACCGAAAATATTTTTGACGGGGGCTTGGCCAGCCCTGAAAATATTTTTGATGGGGCCTCATCTGGCGGAGAAAAAGAATTCGACAGGGGCTCAGGCAGCTCAGAAAAAAATTTTGACGGGGGCTAGGCTGTAACTGGAAATACTTTCGACAAGGCTCGGCTGGCCCCAAAAAATTTTTGACAGGGGCTCAGCCAGCCCCTAAAAAATTTTCGATGGGGGCTTGGCCGGCGCCGAAAAAATTTTCGAGAGGGGCTCAGCCAGCACCAAAAATATTTTCGATCATGGTTTATCTGGTGCCAAAAAAGATTTCGACGGGGGCTCATCCAGCTCCGAAAAAACTTTTGACAGGGATTTGGCTGGCACCGAAAAAATTTTCTACGGGGGCTTGGCCAGCGCCAAAAAGATTCTTGATGGGGGCTCGGCCGGCCTGTGAAAAAATTTTCGACAGGGGCTCAGTTGGCACCGAAAATACTTTCAAAGGGGCCTCGGCCGGCCTGGAAAATATTTTCCACAGGGGCTCGTCCGGCTCCAAAAAAATTTTCGACGGGGGCTGGCCAGCCCCTAAAAAATTTTTGATCGTGGCTCAGACAACGCCGAAAACATTTTTGACAGGGGCTCGGTCGGCTCCGCAAAAATTTTCTACAGGGGCTCAGCTGGCGCCGAGAGTATTTTCGATCGGGCTTGGCCGGCACTGAAAATATTTTCAATCGGGGCTCATCCGGCACTGAAAGAGATTTTGACGGGGGCTAGGCTGGCCCCGAAAGATCTTTTGAAGGGGGCTCTGCTGGCACCAAAAATATTTTTGATGTGGGCTCGGGCGGCTCCAAAAAAATTTTCGACAGGGGCTCAGTCAGCCCCCAAAAAATTTTTGATGGGGGCTCGACCGACCCCGAAAAATTTTTGACAGGGTCTCGGCCGGCCCCGCAAAAATTTTTGATGGGGGCTCGGCCGGTGCCAAAAGAATTTTCGGAGTGGTCTTCTCTGTCCCCATAAATATTTTTGATGGGGGCTCAGCCGGCGCCGAGAATATTTTTGATGGGTGCTCGGACGGCCCTGAAAAAATATTTGATGGGGGCTGGACCAGCCCCGAAAATATTTTTGATGGGGGCTTGGCTGGCCCCGAAAAAATTTTTGATTGGGGCTCAGCCAGGGCTGAAAACATTTTCGATGTGGGCTCGGTTGGCCCTGAAAAAATTTTCGACAGGGGCTCGGCCGGCGCAGAAAATATTTTCAACGGATGCTCGGACGGCACCGAAAATATTTTCGATGGGGGATCAGCCGGCGCTGAAAATATATTCGACGGGGGCTCGGCCAGCCCCGAAAAAATTTTCGACCGGGGCTCGGCTGGCCCCGAAAAAATGTTTGACGGCGGCTCAGCCGTCCTTGTAACAATTTTCAATGGGGGCTCATCTGGCAGCAAAAAAGATTTCGACGGGGGCTCGGCCGGCCCCGAAAAAATTTTCGATGGGGGCTTGGCTGGTCCCAAAACAATTTTCGATGGGGGCTCTGTCGGCGCCAAAAAAACTTTTCACGATGGCTTGGCCAGCAGTGAAAATATTTTCGATGGGGGCTCGGCCGGCGCCGAAAGAATTTTCGATGGGGGCTCAGCCGGCCCCTAAAAAATTTTCAATGGGGGCTCGGCCGGCTCCAAAAACATTTTCGATGGGGGATCGGTCGACCCTGAAATATTTTCGACGGGGGCTCAGCTGGGTCCGAAAAAATTTTCAAAGGGAGCTCAGCCAGCCCTTAAAAAATTTTCGATGAGGGCTCTGCCGGCACCAAAAAAACTTTTGATGGGGTCTCAGTTGGCACAGAAAATATTTTTGACGGGTGCTTGGCCAGGTCCGAAAAAATTTTCGATGGGAGCTCAGCCGGCCCCTAAAAAATTTTTGATCAGGGCTCAGCCGCGCTGAAAAAATGTTCGACAGCGGCTCAGCCATCCTCATAAGAATTTTCGATGGGGGCTCATCCGGCGGCGAAAAAGATTTCGACGGGGGCTCGGCCAGCCCCGAAAAATTTTTCAATGGGGGCTCGGCCAGCCCCAAAAATATTTTCAACAGGGGCTCGGCCGACCCTGAAAAAATTTTCAATGGGGGCTCAGCCTGCTTCGAAAATATTTTCAACAGGGGTTCGGCCTGCGCCGAAAAAATTTTCGACGGGGGCTTGGCCGGCACTGAAAATATTTTCGACAGGTGCTCTGCCATCCCTTAAAAAATTTTTGATGGGGGCTCTGCTGGCACTGAAAAAATGTTCAACGGCAGCTTGGCCGTCCTCGTAAAAATTTTCGAGATGGGCTCAGCTGGCCCCGAAAATATTTTTGACAGGGGCTTGGCTGGCGCCGAAAAATTTTTGATGGGGGCTCGGCCGGCACTGAATATATTTTCAATGGGGGCTAATTCAGTACTGAAAAATTTTCGACGGGGGCTCGGCTGTCACTGAAAATATTTTTGATGCGGGGTAATCCGGCGCCAAAAAGGATTTCTACGGGGGCTTGGCCAGCCCCGAAAAAATTTTCGATGGGGGCTCTGGGGGCCCCGAAAAAATTTTCGACAGGGGCTCTGCCAGCCCATAAAAAAATTTCAACGGGGGCTCAGCCGGCCCCGAAAACATTTTCGATGGGGGCTCGGCCAGCACTGAAAATATTTTTGACAGGGGCTTGGCCAGCCCTGAAAAAATTTTCAACAGGGGATCGGACGGCGCCGAAAGAATTTTCGATGGGGGCTAGCCGGCCCCGAAAAAAGTTTCGACGGGTGCTCGGCCGGCACTGAAAATGTTTTTGATGGGGGCTCGGCCGGCCCCAAAAAAATTTTCGATGGGGGCTTGGCCAGCCCCAAAAAAATTTTCGATGGGGGCTCGGCCGGCACTGAAAATTTTTTCGACAGGTGGTCAGCCAGCCCTTAAAAAATTTTTGATGGGGGCTCTGCCGGCACCAAAAAAACTTTTGATGGGGTCTCAGTTGGCACAGAAAATATTTTCGACGGGGGCTCGGCCTACCCCGGAAAAACTTTCGACGGGTGCTCGGCCGGGTCCGAAAAAATTTTTGATGGGAGCTCAGCCGGCCCCTAAAAAATTTTTATCGGGGCTCAGCCGCACCGAAAAAATGTTTGACGGGGGCTCGGCCGTCCTTGTAAAAATTTTTGAGATGGGCTGAGCTGGCCCTGAAAATATTTTCAACAGGGGCTTGGCTGGCGCCGAAAAAATTTTCGACTTCGGCTCGGCCGTCACTGAAAATATTTTCAATGGGGGGTAATCCGGTGCTGAAAATTATTTCGACGGGGGCTTGGTCGGCCCCAAAAAAATTTTTGACTGCGGCTCGGCCGGCACCGAAAAATTTTTGACAGGGGCTCAGCTGGCAGTGAAAATATTTTCAATGGGGGCTAATCCGGCCCTGAAAAAGATTTCGACGGGGGTTCGGCCGGCCCTGAAAAAATTTTCGAGAGGGCTCGGTTGTCCCGCAAAAAACTTTCAATGGGGGCTTGGTCAGCCCTGAAAAAATATTCGACGGGGGCTCAGATGGCCCCGAAAAAATTTTCGACGTGCGCTCAGCTGGCCCTGAAAAAATTTTCAGCGGGGGCTCGGCTGGCCCCGAAAATATTTTTGATGGGGTCTTGGCCGGCCCCCAAAAAATTTTCGAGGGGGGCTTGGCCAGTCCAGAAAAAATTATCGATAGGAGCTCGACTGGCACTGAAAATATTTTCGATCATGGCTTATCTGGTGCCGAAAAAGATTTCAACGAGGGATCGTCCAGCCCCGAAAAAACTTTTGACACGGACTCAGCTGGCACCAAAAATATTTTTGACGGGGGCTCGGCCGGCCCCGAAAATATTTTCGATGGGGGCCCGGCTGGCACCGAAAAAACTTGACGGGGGCTCTGTGGGGAGAGATTTGAAGGAATCAGACAGGGCGGCGGGCACTGCTCCGTTGTTAGTAGGGGATGTGCTGGAACTTGTAGGCTATAAACCTTGGGAGGCCTGATAAGGGAAACAGAGAGGCGCTGATGTGTTGGGGAATTACTGACCCATGAGTCATGCTCGATAAAGGGCTGGAACTTAGAGTCTTTTGCAAAAATAGCTTAGTTGCTGACAGTCCAATTGCTAAAGTTTAAGTAGCTACCAATTAGCGCGTGCTGATAAGAACTCTGGAGTATAATAACCAAATCAGTTTAAAAAAACCCGCGTCTTCTAATTTTCTATATAAACGAGTGTTATATACAATAAAACGACACTCTTTGCTTGCATCAAGCTGTGTCCCATCTCAATCGTGGCAGGGCTTGGCTGGCGCCGAAAAAACATTTAACGGGGGTTCGGCCGGCGCCGAAAATATTTTCGATGGGGGCTCAGCCGGCACTGAAAATATTTTTGACGGGAGCTCAGCCGGCCGGCGCCGTAACAATTTTCGAAGGGGGCTTGGCGGGCACTGAAAATACTTTCGACGAGGCTCGGCTGTTTCCGAAAAAGTTTTCGACGGGGGCTTGGCTGGCCGCAAAAAAATATTTGATGGGGGCTCGGCTGGCCCCAAAAAAATTTTCGATGGGGGCTCTGCCAGCACCAACAACATTTTTGACAGGGGCTTGGACGGCCCCGAAACAATCTTCGAGAGGGGCTCGTCCGGCCCCGAAAATATTTTCAATGGGGGCTCTGCCGGCCCCGACAAAATTTTCAACAGGTGCTCAGCTGGCCCCGAAAAAATTTTCGAGAGGGGCTCAGCCAGTGCTGAAAAAATTTTCAGTCAGGGCTTGACCGGCCCTAAAAAGTTTTTGAGAGGAGGTCAGCCGGTGACGAAAAGATTTTCATTCGGGGCTCGACCGGCCCCGTAAAAATTTTCAATGGGGGCTCGGCCGGCACCGAAAATATGTTCGATGGGGGCTCGGCTGGCCCCGAAAAAGTTTTCGACGGGGGCTTGGCTGGCCCTGAAAAAATTTTCAACAGGTGCTCAGCTGGCACCAAAAATATGTTCGACGGGGTCTCGGCCATCGCTGAAAAGGTTTTTGACGGGGGCTCGGCTGGCCCCGAAAATATTTTCGACGGGGGCTTGGCCAATGCCGAAAATGTTTTTGAAGCAGCTTAGGCCGGCACAGAAAATATTTTCGATGGGGGCTCGGCCGGCCCTGAAAATATTTCTAACAAACAGGGACTTGGCCAGTCCCGAAAAAATTTTCGACGAGGGCTCGGCCGTTGCCGAAAAAGTTTTCGATGGGGGTTCGGCTGGCCCCAAAAATATTTTCGACGGGGGCTTGGCTGGCGCCGAAAAAACTTTTGATGAGAGCTCGGCCGGCACCGAAAATTTTTTTGACATGTCTTGGCTGGCACCAAAAAAAGTTTTGAGAGGGGCTCAGCTGGCGACGAAAGAATTTTCAACGTGGGCTCAGCCGGCAACAAAAACATTTTCGATGGGTCTAATCCGGAGCGAAAAAGATTTTGACTGGTGCTCAGCCGGCCCCGAAAATATTTTCTACGGGGGCTAGGCTGGTGCCGAAAGATTTTTTGACAGGAGCTCATCCAGCCCCAAAAAAATTTTCGACAGGGGCTCAGCCGGCCCGAAAATATTTTCGACCGGGACTCGGCCGGTGCCGAAAATAATTTCGATGACGCTTGGCCGGCTATGAAAAAATTTTCGACGGGGGCTTGCCCAGCCCCAAAAATATTTTCGACGGGGGCTCAACCAGTGCCAAAAAAATTTTCGATCGGGGCTTGGCCGGCCCCAAAAAAGTTTTCGAAGGGGGCTTAGCTGACAACGAAAATATTTTCGATGTGGGCTCAACCGGCACCGAAAATATCTTCGACAGGGGCTCGACTGGCGCTGAAAAAATTTTCGATCAGGGCTCGACCAGCCCCAAAAAAGTTTTCGAGAGGAGGTCAGCCGGCTACGGAAAAATTTTCGATCAGGGCTCGATGTGCCCTGAAAAAATTTTTCGACGGGAGCTCAGCCGGCGCTGAAAAAATTTTCAACAGGGGCTCGGCCGTCCTTGTAAAAATTTTCGACTGGCGCTGTGCTGTTCCCGAAAAAATTTTTGATGGGGGTTCGGCTGGCGCCAAAAGTATTTCCAACGGGGGCTTGGCCAACCCCAAAAAAATTTTCGATGGGATCTCGGCCGTCGCCGATAATTTTTCGACAGGGGCTCAGGCGGCCCTGAAATAATTTTTGACAGGGGCTTAGCTGGCCTGAAAAATATTTTCGACGGGGGCTCTGCTGGCTCCGAAAATATTTTTGATGGGGTCTAGGCCGGCCCCGAAAATATTTTCAACAGGGGCTTGGCCGGCCCCGAAAATATTTTCGATGGGGGATCGGCCGGCACTGAAAATATTTTCAAGGGGGGCTCAACGGGCCGGCGCCGTAACAATTTTCGAAGGGGCCTTGTCCAGCACCGAAAATACTTTCAACGAGACTCGGCTGGCCCCGAAAAATTTTCGATGGGGGATCACCTGGCCCCTAAAAAACTTTTGACGGGGGCTCGGCCGGCCCCGAAAAAAGTTTCGATGGGGGCTCGGGCGGCACCGAAAATATTTTCGATGGTGGCTCAGCCAGACCCAAAAAACTTTTCGGTTGGGGCTCGGACGGCGCCGAAAGATTTTTCGATGGGATCTCAGCTGGCCCCTAAAAAATTTTCAACAGGGGCTCTGCCAGCCCCTAAAAAATTTTCAACGGGGGTTCTGCCAGCCCTGAAAATATTTTTGACGGGTGCTCGGCTGGCACTGAAAATCTTTTGACGAGGGATCGGCCGGCACCAGAAATATTTTTGATGGCGGCTTGGCCAGCCCCGAAAATATATTCGATCGGGGCTCGGCTTGCGCTGAAAAAATTTTCCACAGGGGCTCGAGTGGCCCCGGCAAAATTTTTGAGAGGGCTCTGCCGGCGACAAAAAAATTTTCGATCAGGGCTCGAACGGGCTCCGAAAAAATATTTGAGAGGGGCTCGGCTGGCGACAAAAAAATTTTAGATAGGGGCTCGACCGGCCCCGAAAATATTTTTGACGGGGGCTCAGCCAGCCTCGAAAGAATTTTCAAAGAAGGCTCGGCTGGCAACGAAAATATTTTCGATGGGGGCTCAGCCGGCAACAAAAAAATTTTCAATCAGGGCTCAACCAGTCCTGAAAATGATTTCGAGAGGGGCTTGGCCGGCGACAAAAAAATTTTCGATTGGGGCTCGACCGGCCCCAAAAAAATTTTCGACGGGGGCTTGGCCGGCCCCGAAAATATTTTCGATGGGGGCTTGGCCAGCAACAAAAATATTTTTGATGGGTCTAATCCAGAGCCAAAAAAGATTTTGATGGGGCCTCGGCCGTCCCCGTAAAAATTTTCGACATGGGCTCAACCGGCGCCGAAAAAATTTTTGATGGGGCCTTGGCTGGCACTGAAAATATTTTCGACGGGGGCTTAGCCGGACAGCGCCATAACAATTTTCGAAGGGGGCTCAGCCGGCACTGAAAATTCTTTCGATGAGTCTCGGCCGGCCCCGAAAAACTTTCAACAGGGGCTCAGCCGGCCCCTAAGAAATTTTCAATGGAGGCTCGTCCGGCACCAAAAAAATTTTCAACGTGGCTCGACCAGACCCGAAAAAGTTCTCAACGGGGGCTCGGCCGGCCCAGAAAATATTTTCGATGGTGGCTCAGCCGGCACCGGCAATATTTTCAATGGGGGCTTGTCTGGCCCCAAAAAAATTTTCAACGTGGGCTTGACCAGACCCGAAAAAGTTCTCGACGGGGGCTCGACCGGCTCCGAAAAAATTTTTGAGAGGTGCTCGGCCAGCGACAACAAAATTTCCGATCAGGGCTTGACTGGCCCCAAAAACATTTTTGAGAGGGTCTCGGCTGCCGCCGAAAAAATTTTTGACAAGGGCTTGGCTGGTGCTGAAAAAATTTTTGACGGGGGCTCGGCCGGCACCGAAAAAATTTTTGACGGGGTCTTGGCTGGCCCTGAATATATTTTTGATGGGCGCTCGGCCGACACTGAAAATGTTTTTGATGGGGGCTAATCTGGCGCTGAAAAAGATTTCGATGGGGGCTTGGCCGGCCCCAAAAATATTTTTGACGGGAGCTGACCCTACAGGGTAGGCCCGGTATACCTATCTGACATTCCGAGGTAGAACCAGTTCCCCCACTGGTACTCCAGGGTTGTACCGGAACCCTTAATGTTGCGCCGGAGTATACCTTCTGTCCCTACAGGCGCGCTGGTTTAGACCCGGCCTCCCTACCTGACCCGCCAGGGTAGGCCCGGTATCCCTACCGGATGCTTCGCGGTAGGCCTGGCGCCCCTACCGGACGTTCTGGGGTAGTACCGGTACCCCCACCGGTATTCTGCAGTAGTATCGGTATACCCACTTGGTACTCCCGGGTTGTACCGGAACCCTTACTGGTGCGCTGGGGTACACCTGCTGTCCCTACGAGCGTGTGGGGTTAGACCCGCCCTTCCCACCTGACCCTCCGGGTTATGCCCGGTGTCCCTACCCGACATTCTGGGGTAGAACCGGTTCCCCCACTGGTACTCTGCGGTTGTACCGGAACCCTTTGTGATGCGCCGGAGTTCACCTGTTGTCCCTACGGGCGCGCCCTGTTAGACCCGGCCTCCCTTCCTGACCCTCCAGGGTAGGCCTGGTATCCCTACCTGATGCTCTGGGGTAGGCCTGGCGCCCCTACCCGACGCTCCGGGGTAGTACCGGTACCTCTACTGGCACGTAGGGGTACACCTGCTGACCCTAGGGGCGCGCGTGTGTAGACCCGGATTCCCTACCTGACCCTCCGCGTTAGGCCCGGCATCCCTACCCGACGATACGGGGTTGAACTGGTTCCCCCACTGGTACTCTGGGTTTGAACCAGAACCTTTTATGATGCGCCGGAGTACACCTGTTGTCCGTACAGGCACGCTGGGTTAGACCCGGCCTCCCTTCCTGACCCTTCAGGGTAGGCCTGGTATCCCTACCTGATGCTGCGGGGTAGTCCTGCCGCCCCTACCCAATGCTCTGGAGTAGTACCGGTACCTCTACTGGCACTTAGGGGTACACCTGCTGACCCTAGTGGCGCGCATGGGTAGACCCGGCCTCCCTACCTGACCCTCCGTGGTAGGCCTGCTATCCTTACCCGACGATCCGGGATAGTACTGGTACCCCCCACCGGTATTCTGCAGTAGTATTCGTACAACCACCGGTACTCCCGGGTTGTACCAGAACACTAACTGGTGCTCCGGGGTACACCTGCTTTCGCTATGGGCGCGCGGGGTTAGACCCGCCCTTCCTACCTGACCCTCTGGGTTAGGCCTGGCATCCCTACCCGATGTTCCGGGGTAGAACCGGTTCCCCCACCGGTACTCTGGGGTAGTACCGGAACCCCTACTGGTGCTCTGGGGTACACCTGCTGTCCCTACTATCGTGCGGGTGTAGACCCACCCTTCCTACCTGACCCTATGCGTTAGGCCCGTTATCCCTACCCGACTCTCTGGGGTAGTACCCGTTCCTCTATTGGCGCTTAAGCGTACACCTGTTGACACTACGGGCGTGCGTGGGTAGACCCACCCTTCCTACCTGACCCTCCGGGGTAGGCCCAGTATCCCTACCCGACGTTCCATGATAGTTCCGGTGCCCCCATTGGTACTCCCAGGTTGTACCAGAACCCTTACTGGTGCGCCAGGGTACACCGGCTGTCCCTACTAGTGCGGGGGGTATACCCGCCCTTCCTATCTGACCCTCCGGGTAAGGCCCGGTATCCCTAACTGATGCTCCGGGGTAGGCCTGGCGTCCCTACCTGACCCTCCGTGGTAGCCACGGTATCCTTACCCAATGAACCGGGGTAGTACAGGTACCCCCACCGGTACTCTGGGGTAGTATCTGTACACCCACCGGTACTCTGGGGTATTACCGGAACCCCTACTGGTGCTCCGGGGTACATCTGCTGTCCCTTCTAGTGCGCGGGTGTAGACCCACCCTTCCTACCTGACCCTCTGCTGAGGCTTGTTATGCCTACCCAAAGCTCTGGGGTAGTACCGGTACCTCTACGGGTGCTTAAGCGTACACCTGCTGACATGACGGGCGTGCATGGGTATACCCGGCGTCCCTACCTGGCCCTCCATGGTAGGCCCGTTATCCCTACCCGATGTTCCGGGATAGAACCGGTTTCCCCACCGGTACTCTGGGGTTGTACCAGAACCCTTTGTGATGCACCGGAGTACACCTGTTGTCCCTACGGGTGCGCGGTGTTAGACCCGGCCTCCCTTCCTGACCCTTTAGGATATGCCTGGTATCCCTACCTGATGCTGCAGCGTAGGCCTGGCGCCCCTACCCAATGCTCCGGGGTAGTACCGGTACCTCTACTGGCACTTAGGGGTACACCTGCTGTCCCTACGGGTGTGCGTGGGTAGACCCGGCCTCCCTACCTGATCCTCCAGGGTAGACCCAGTATCCTCACCCGACGCTCCGGGGTAGTACTGGTACCCCCACCGGTATTCTGCGGTAGTATCGGTACAACCACCGGTACTCCCGGGTTGTTCCAGAACACTAACTGGTGCTCCGTGGTACATCTTATTTTGATATGGGCGTGCGGGGTTAGGCCCGCCCTTCCTACCTGACCCTCCACATTAGGCCTGGTATCCCTACCCGATGTTCCGGGGTAGAACCGGTTCCCCCTCCGGTACTCTGGGGTTGTACTGGAACCCTTTGTGATGCGCAGGAGTACATTTGTCGTACCTACTGGCGCACAGTTTTAGACCCGGCCTCCCTTCCTTACCCTACTGGGTAGGCTCGGTATCCCTACCTGATGCTCCACGTTAGGCCTGGCGCCTCTACCTGATGTTCTGGAGTAGTACTGGTACCCCCACCAGTACTCCGCAGTAGTATCGGTATACCTACCGGTACTACCGGGTTGTACCGGAACCCTTAATGGTGCGCCGGGCTACACCTACTGACCCTACGGGCGCACGGGGTTAGACCCGCCGTTCCTACCTGACCCTCCGGGTGAGGCCCGGTATCCCTACCTGATGCTCCGGGGTAGTACCGGTACCCCCACCGGTACTCCAGGGTAGCACCGGAAGCCCTACTGGTGTGCCGCGGTACACCTGCTGTCCCTACTAGTGCTCGGGGTACGACCTGGCCTCCCTATCTGACCCTTTGTGGTAGGCCCGTTATCCCTACCTGACGTTCCGTGGTAGTATCGGTACACCTACCGGTACTCCCGGGTTGTAACCCTTACTGGTGTACCAGGGTACAACTGCTGAGCATACGGGCACGTGGGTTTAGACCCGCCCTTCCTAGCTGACTCTCCAGATTAGGCCCAGTATCCCTACCTGATGCTCTGGGGTAGTACCAGTACCCCCACCGGTACTCTGGGGTAGTACTGGAACCCTGTAGTGGTGCGCCGGGGTACACCTGCACACCTGCTGTCCCTAATAGCACGCGGGTGTAGACCCGCCCTTCCTACCTGACCCTCCACGTTAGGTCCGGTATACAATATACAATAAGGCATGTTGTTCTAAAACCTCTCTGAAGGACTCAATGTCCGCTGGTCCTCTAAGGTGTAATACTCTATTAGTCAGAATCTGTCGGATCAGTGGCTCCAGCACCCGCCAGTGCCGTCCCAGTTGCCATTGGGACAAAGTCTTCAATTTCTCAAGGACTTTCCAGTGAAACGCCTCCCTTTTTTTTTTTTTTTTTTTTTTTACTCTCCTCCAACGCCTCTCCCTCTCGTCTGCAGAGGCTACTGCAGGCGGCTCCGCGTCTATCGTGGGCGCAGTTGGTTTCACCGTCTCTGGTTCCGAGAGGCGGGATGGATTAAAGGACAGTGGCGGGGGGGGCGGATGGTTCTGCCCGGGGGCCGGCCGCGGCCGCGCCTGGCGGCGGCCATTCCATGGCCGGCTGACACGCACCGCTGCAAGGCGGCAGAGGGGGGGGCGGAAAGGAAGGGAGGAGGGAGGGGCGGAGGGAGCGCCGGAGGGGGCGCAGCTGATGGCTCAGCAGGCACAGGCTCAGGCAAAGGCTCAGGAGGCTCCGTCCGCTCTCCCGGCAAGGGCGCCTGATTTCCCCCCGCGGGGGGGGTGTTTCCTCTGCCACAGTCTCCAACCCCCGCTGCCTCCCAGTTATCCCCTCCGCGGGTGGCCGTTCCTCCCACTCTCTCACCGAACGGTACAAATCTCCCTTAACGTCCCCGCCTGGATCCCAGTCCAAGAGGCACTCCCCCAAGTCCTTCCGAACCTCCCGCCGTAACTCCTCCCATGGACACTGTGGACGGGGCTCGTCCGTCCCCGCTGGTACCGTCCCTATCGGAAAAACCTCCATCTCTGCCGTACTCTCCGTGTCCACGCTCTCAGTCCGAGATGGACCGCTCTGTGAGCCCCACTCCACAGCCGCCCACTCTGAGTTTGACTCACTGTCTCTGGGGGCACTGCCCCCCCTTGTTTTTGAACCGGCTCTTCATCCGCAAACAAAACAGCTCGCGCCGCCGACCAACACTCCCCAGCTTTCCGTCCTGCCCTAACTACCTCCTCCACTCTCCCCCACGCTTGTAATCGTTCTGCAGCTCCGCGCTCACCCGCAAGTGCCGACTGGAGCAACAGCTCCCGAATCTCTCCCCCATTTGGGGGACTTAATACTTCTTTGGGAGAACTCATCCCTCCCCGGCGCAGCACCCATTGGATGCATTCGCCCGTGGGGCCCCTCCTAATCGTTCCGTGAGCACCCACCTCATCAGCCAATACTTTCAACACCTGAATCACTTGCGCAAGTTCCATCGTTGCCTAGTGCGACCAATCACGTCGGGGTCACCATTATGTAGCGTTCGCCGCATATCAAGGTGCCGCGATTAGATCACTGGTCGGCCCGGACCAGGGAAAGAGACAGATAGCACACACAGTGTGAGCGCCAACTTCCTCCTTTTATTGCACGGTCAATTCCTTTTATACTAACAAGGATAGGCGGGATTACAGACACATCATAAGGCTGTGACTAACCCTCTAACTTTCTGTGACATCGCGAGATCTTCCGAACGCCGAACCCTACAAGGAAAGGCTTGATCTAGAAGCTGGTCCTTCGATAAAGAAATTGGAGGAAGGAGTGAGGGAACTTAAACAGGAAGCAGAAACTACCTGGTCCCTGACGTCCTCAGAACTTTGGGACTTGCGGAAAGATTACAGCCGCCAGCCAGGTGAGCGGATTGCTGCCTGGCTGCTCCGATGCTGGGATAACAGGGCTGATAGTCAGCAACTGGAAGGCAAGGAAGCCCAACTGCTAGGATCCCTCGCTAGAAACCGGGGAATTGAAAGAGGAATTGGAAAAGAGGCAGCAGTTTGCAGTCTCTGGAGCCGGCTCCTCTCAAGTGTGAGGGCAAGATATCCATTCAAGGAAGATCTTGTCAATTCCTCAGAAAAGTGGACTACTGCAGATGAAGGCATCCAGTACCTGAGAGAGTTAGCAGTGGTGGAAGTCATCTACAGTGATCTAGATGATGAGGAAGTCTCCAAAGATCCAGAGGATGTCCTGTGCACACAGGCCATGTGGAGAAAGGTGATTCAAGGTGCCCCAGCATCGTATTCTAACAGCTTGGCAGCAATGTATTGTCCAGATATGGAAACACCAACTGTGGAGAAAGTGTCATCTTGGCTCCAAAACTTTGAGGAAAATCTCTGTGTCTCCTCATCCCTACAGGACAGTGCCTTGGCTGTTAGGGACGCTCCAGGAAATCAGTCCTCTCCTGCCCCAGTCAGAGGGAAAGGGAGCCCAAGGCATATGCCATGTGGTACACTCTGGTTCTTCCTGCGTGACCAAGGGGAGGACATGAGGAAGTGGGATGGTGAACCCAACTTTAAGCTGGAAGCCCGCGTACGTGAACTGAGAGGGAAGACAGCTGTTAAGAAGGGGTCACCCAAGAAGAAGGCTGTCAGCGTAGTTGCTGTAGAGGCCCAAGAAAGCACTCAGCGATCCTCCAGGCATAGAAGAACTGAAACCACCTCCCTTGATTCTGGTGAGGGGACTTCTGGTCTGGTACTGCAAGGATCGGACAGTGAATATTCTGATGAGGAACAGCAATAGAGGGTCCCTGCCTTCGGCCAGGAGGAGGAAAGGGATGACCGGATATACTGGACTGTGTGGATTCGATGGCCTGGCACATCAGACCCACAGAAGTATAAGGCTTTGGTAGACACTGGTGCACAGTGTACACTGATGCCATCAGGATACAGGGGCATAGACCCATCTGGATCTCTGGAGTGACAGGGGGATGCCAAGAATTGACTATACTGGAGGCTGAAGTGAGCTTGACAGGGGACAAGTGGGAAAAGCACCCCATTGTGACCGGCCCAGAGGCCCCTTTTATCCTTGGCATAGACTACCTCAAGAGAGGGTACTTCAAGGACCCAAAGGGGTACCGATGGGCTTTTGGTGTAGCCACTGTAAATGCAGAGAAGATCAAACAGCTATCTACCCTGCCTGGCCTCTCGGAAGATCCCTTCACTGTGGGATTGCTGCAAGTTGAAGAACAGCAGGTGCTAATCGCTACCAGGATGGTGCACCGTCAGCAATATCGGACAAACCGAGACTCCCTGGCTCCCATCCATGAGCTGATTCATCAACTAGAGAGCCAAGGAGTCATCAGCAAGACTCATTCACCTTTTAATAGTCCTATATGGCCAATGCAAAAGTCTGATGGAGGGTGGAGGTTAACAGTAGATTATCGCGGCCTGAATGAAGTGACACCGCCACTGAGTGCTGCTGTACCAGACATGTTAGAGCTCCAATGTGAACTGGCATCAAAGGCAGCCACATGGTATGCTACAATTGATATTGCCAATGCATTTTTCTCCATTCCTTTGGCAGCAGAGTACAGGCCACAGTTTGCTTTCACGTGGAGAGGTGTCCAATACACCTGGAATCGACTGCCCCAGGGGTGGAAGCACAGCCCTACCATTTGTCACGGACTAATCCAAACGGCACTGGAACAAGGCGATGCCCCTGACCATTTACAATACATAGATGACATCATCATGTGGGGCAACGAGGCAGAAGAAGTGTTTGAGAAGGGAAAAAGAATAATTCAGATTCTTCTGAAAGCTGGTTTCGCCATGAAGAAAAGCAAGGTCAAGGGACCTGCACAGGAGATTCAGTTCTTGGAAATAAAATGACAGGGTGGATGCCCTCATGTCCCTATGGATGTGGGTAACAAGATAGTAACTATGTCTCCACCAGCTAACAAGAAAGAAACACAAGCTTTCCTAGGCCTTGTGGGGTTCTGGAGAATGCATATTCCAGGTTATAGTCAGCTTGTGAGCTCTCTCTATCGAGTAATGTGGAAAATGAACTATTTTGAATGGGGTCCTGAACAACAACAAGCCTTTGAGCATATCAGACAGGAAATAGCTCGTGCAGTAGCTCTTGGGCCTGTCCGGACAGGACCAGATGTACAAAATGTATTCTACACTGCAGCTGGGGAGCATGATCTCACCTGGAGCCTGTGGCAGAAAACACCAGGAGAAACCCGAGGTCGACCATTAGGGTTTTGGAGCCGGGGGTACCGAGGATCAGAAGCCCACTACACCCCAACTGAAAAAGAGATACTAGCAGCATATGAGGGGGTTCGAACCACTTCAGAAGTTGTTGGTACAGAAGCATATCTCCTCTTGGCACCACGATTGCCCGTGCTACACTGGATGTTCAAAGGAAACATCCCCTCTACACATCATGCAACCAGCGCTCCATGGAGTAAGTGGATAGCATTGATCACGCAACGGGCTCGACTGGGGACCTGAGCAGGACGCAAATGGTATGGAATAAGGGCTGGAGATTGTATTGGGTCTGGATGAGATGGAGTTAATACTCCCCATAGCAGCCCTCATAGCACTGTACTCTGCATCAGTAGTTAGAAAGGTGTTGAGAGCACACCAGTGTTTTGGCTACTGCTGAGCTGTGCTGGCACAGAATCAAGGCTGTCTCCCCAACATTTTTTCCCTCCCCTCAATGGCAGGCTGGGGTGGGGCAAGATCTTGGAAGGGGACACAACCAGGACAGCTGACCTAAACTAACCGAGAAGCGGCTAGACATCGCCTGCTGATGGGAAATAGAGAATAACATCATTTGTTTTTTCTTTGCTTTCGCGCGTGCGACATTTGCTATTACTGTATTAAACTGTCCTTATCTTGACCCACGAGCCTTTTGTTATATTTTCTCCCCACCGTCCAGATGAGGAGGGGGAGTGACAGAGAGGCTTCGGTGAGCACCTGGCATTCAACCAGAGTCAACCCACCACATACCGGAACCATCTGTGATGCGCCGGAGTACACCTGTTGCCCCTACAGGCGCGCGGTGTTAAACCCGACCTCCCTTCCTGACCCTCCGGGTGAGGCCCGGTATCCCTACCTGATGCTCCGGAGTAGTACCGGTACCCCCACCGGTACTCCGGGGTAGTACCCGTAACCCTCATCGGTACTCCCGGGTGGTACCAGTACCCCCACCCACTACTACAGAGTGCAACTGCCGTCCCTACGGGTGCACGGGGTTAGACCCGCCATTCCTACCTGACCCTCCGCATTAGGCCCGGTGTCCCTACCCGACGTTCCGGGATAGAACCGATTCCCCCACCAGTACTCTGGGGTTGTACAGGAAACCTTTGCGATGCGCCGGACTTCATCTGTTGTCCCTACAGGTGCGCAGTGTATACACCCGGCCTCCCTTCCTGACCCTCCAGGGTAGTCCTGGTATCCCTACCTGATGCTCTGGGGTAGGCCTGGCATCCCTTCCCAACGCTCCGGGGTAGTACCAGTATACCCACCTGGTACTCCGGGGTAGTACCCATAATGCTCATTGGTACTCTGGGGTGGTACCAGTACACACAGCCGGCACTCCGGGGTACAAATGCTGTCCCTATGGGCGCCCACGGTTAGACCCGCCCTTCCTACCTGACCCTCCACGTTAGGCCCGGTGTCCCTACGCAATGTTCCGGGATAGAAGCGCTTCTCCCACCAGTAATCTGGGTTTGTACCGGAAACCTTTGTGATGCGCCGGAGTTCACCTGGTGTCCCTACGGGCGCGTAGTGTTAGACCCCGCCTCCCTTCCAGACCCTCCAGGGTAGGCCTGGTATCCCTACCTGATGCTCCGGGGTAGGCCTGGCGTCCCTTCCCGAGGCTCCGGGGTAGTACCGGTACCCCCACTCAATTCTCCAGGGTATTACACGTAATCCTAATTGGTACTCCGGGGTAGTACCCATGCCCCCACCCGGTACTCTGGAGTAGTACCCGTAACCCTCATCGTTACTCTGGGGTGGTACCAGTACCCCCACCCGGTACGCCGGGGTAGTACTGGTAGCACCACTCGGCACTCCGGGGTGGTGCCAGTACCCCCACCCAGTACTACGGAGTACAACTGCTGTCCCTACGGGCAGGCGGGGTAGACCCGCCCTATCTATCTGACCCTCCGACTTAGGCCCGTTGTCCCTACCCGACGTTCCGGGATAGAACCAGTTCCCCAAACAGTACTATGGGTTTGTACCGGAAATCTTTGTGATGCGCCGGAGTTCACCTGTTGTCCCTACGGGCGTGCGATGTTAGGACCGGCCTCCCTTCCTGATCCCCCAGGGTAGGCCTGGCTTCCCTTCCTGACGCTCCGGGGTAGTACGGGTAACCCCACCTGGTGCTCCGGGGTGGTACCTGTAACCCTCTACGGTACTCCGGGGTGGTACCAGTACTCCCACCAGGTACTCCGGGTAGTACCCGCAACCCTCATCGGTACTCCGGGGCAGTACCAGTAACCCTCACCAGGTACTCCGGGGTGGTACCAGTACCCCCACCTGGTACTCCGGGGTAGCACCGGTACCACCACTTGGCACTCCGGGGTGGTACCAGTACCACCACTCGGCACTCCGGGGTGGTACCAGTACCCCCACCCAGTACTACAGGGTATAACTGCTGTCCCTACGGGCGTGCGATGTTAGACTCGCCCTTAGTACCTAACCCACTGCATTAGGCCCGGTGTCCCTCCCCGACGTTCCGGGATAGAACCTGTTCCCCCAACAGTACTATGGGGTTGTACCAGAAACCTTTGTGATGCGCCGGAGTTCACCTGTTGTCCCTACGGGCGCGCCCTGTTAGACCCGGCCTCCCTTCCTGACCCTCCAGGGTAGGCCTGGTATCCCTACGTGGTTCTCCAGTGAGGCCTGGCGTCCGTTCCCGACGCTTCGGCGTAGTACCTGTACCCCCACTCCGTACTCTGCGGTAGTACCCGTAATCCTCATCGGTATTCCGGGGTAGTAACCGTAACCCTCATCGGTACTCCGGGGTGGTACCAGTACCCCCACCCGGTACTCCGGGGTAGCGCCGGTACCACCACTCGGCACTCCGGGGTGGTACCAGTACCCCCACCTAGTACTACAGGGTACAACTGCTGTCCCTAGGGCTGCGCGGGTTAGCCCCGCCCTTTATATCTGACCCTCCGCGTTAGGCCCGGTGTCACTAACCGACGTTCCAGGATAGAACTGGTTCCCGCAACAGTGCTATGGGGTTGTACCGGAAACCTTTGTGATGCGCCGGAGTTCACCTGTTGTCCCTACGGGTGCGCGCTGTTACGCCCAGCCTCCCTTCCTGACCCCCCAGGGTAGGGCTGGTGTCCCTACCTGGTGCTCTGGGTAGGCCTGCAATCTGTTCCCGACACTCCGGGGTAGTACCCGTAATCCTCATCGGTACTCCGCGGTAGTACCCGTAATCCTCATCGGTACTCCGGGGTGGTAGCAGTACCACCACTCGGCACTCCGGTGTGGTACCAGTACCCCCACCTAGTACTATAGGGTACAAGTGCTGTCCCTACGGCTGCGCGGGTTAGACCAGCCCTTTCTATCTGACCCTCTGCGTTAGGCCCGGTGTCCCTACCCGACGTTCCGGGATAGAACTGGTTCCCCCAACAGTACTATGGGGTTGTACCGGAAACCTTTGTGATGCGCCGGAGTTCACCTGTTGTCCCTACGGGCGCGCCCTGTTAGACCCGGCCTCCCTTCCTGACCCTCCAGGGTAGGCCTGGTATCCCTACCTGGTTCTCCGGGGAGGCCTGGCATCCCTTCCCGACACTCCGGGGTAGTACCGGTACCCCCACTCGGTACTCCGCGGTAGTACCCGTAATCCTCATCGGTACTCTGGGGTAGTAACCGTAACCCCACCTGGTACTCCGGGGTAGTGCCCGTAACCCTCATCGGTACTCCGGGGTGGTACCAGTACCCACAACCGGTACTTAGGGGTAGCACTGGTACCACCACTCGGCACTCCGGGGTGGTACCAGTACCCCCACCCAGTACTACAGGGTACAACTGCTGTCCCTACGGCTGCGCGGGTTAGACCAGCCCTTTCTATCTGACCCTCCGCGTTAGGCCCGGTGTCCCTACCCGACGTTCCGGGATAGAACCGATTCCCCCACCAGTACTCTGGGGTTGTACGGGAAACCTTTGTGATGCGCCGGACTTCATCTGTTGTCCCTACGGGTGCGCAGTGTATACACCCGGCCTCCCTTCCTGACCCTCCAGGGTAGTCCTGGTATCCCTACCTGATGCTCCGGGGTAGGCCTGGCGTCCCTTCCCAACGCTCCGGGGTAGTACCAGTATACCCACCTGGTACTCCGGGGTAGTACCCATAATGCTCATTGGTACTCTGGGGTGGTACCAGTACACACAGCCGGCACTCCGGGGTACAAATGCTGTCCCTATGGGCGCCCACGGTTAGACCCGCCCTTCCTACCTGACCCTCCACGTTAGGCCCGGTGTCCCTACGCAATGTTCCGGGATAGAAACGCTTCTCCCACCAGTAATCTGGGTTTGTACCAGAAACCTTTGTGATGCGCCGGAGTTCACCTGGTGTCACTACGGGCGCGCAGTGTTAGACCCCGCCTCCCTTCCAGACCCTCCAGGGTAGGCCTGGTATCCCTACCTGATGCTCCGGGGTAGGCCTGGCGTCCCTTCCCGAGGCTCCGGGGTAGTACCGGTACCCCCACTCAATTCTCCAGGGTATTACCCGTAATCCTAATTGGTACTCCGGGGTAGTACCCATGCCCCCACCCGGTACTCTGGAGTAGTACCCGTAACCCTCATCGTTACTCTGGGGTGGTACCAGTACCCCCACCCGGTACTCCGGGGTAGTACCGGTAGCACCACTCGGCACTCCGGGGTGGTGCCAGTACCCCCACCCAGTACTACGGAGTACAACTGCTGTCCCTACGGGCAGGCGGGGTAGACCCGCCCTATCTATCTGACCCTCCGACTTAGGCCCTGTCGTGGTTTAACCCCAGCCAGCAACTAAGCACCACGCAGCCGCTCACTCACTCCCCCCCCATCCAGTGGGATGGGGGAGAAAATTAGGAAAAGAAGTAAAACTCCTGGGTTGAGATAAGAACGATTTAATAGAACAGAAAAGAAGAGACTAATAATGATAATAATAACACTAATAAAATGACAACAGTAGTAATAAAAGGATTGAAATGTACAAATGATGCACGGGGCAATCGCTCACCACCCGCCGACCGACACCCAGCCAGTCCCCAAGCGGCGAAAAAAACCCTGCCCCCCCCACTTCCCAGTTCCTAAACTAGATGGGACGTCACATGGTATGGAATACACTGTTAGCCAGTTTGGGTCAGGTGCCCTGGCTGGGCATGAGAAGCTGAAAAATCCTTGACTGTAGTCTAAACACTACTGAGCAACAACTGAAAACATCAGTGTTATCAACATTCTTCACATACTGAACTCAAAACATAGCACTGTACCAGCTACTAGGAAGACAGCTAACTACATCCCAGCTGAAACCAGGACAGTATCCACCCCTTATTCTATACCATTGACGTCATGCTCAGTTCCCATACCTTTAGTTACATTCTGATCAATCATCACCACCTTTCCATCCCTTTGAGACATATGAACAATGATATATATATATATATATAAGTATACACACACAGAGATATCAGTTCTTTAGTTCTTTATGTTCATAAAATGTTTGTTGAGTTCATTTAGTTTCTGACTCTGGGCTCCATCTGTCATACCAGTCTGTCTGAGCAGGAGGGATGGTGCAAAGTCCTCTCAGTCGGTAGAGCAGAATTGGGCTTCAGTGCGGTGTGACGAGCAGATGACATTTGGCGCAGCAGGAGGATGGTGCGCACCGTTGGACTGTTGCATGCTGGAGTCAGTTCTGGATCCACCTCTACTGCGCTTTGCTCAGTTTTATCACAGTTCTTTCTTGCTTGATCTAAGTGATTCTTACTATAGTACTATGGATATAGCATATAACAATTATAGTAATGATAACATACAGTAGCAGGATTATATAGCAACTAATATCATACAGTTTAATTCTGGCTATTTTCACCTAAAATCAAATCCCCTTGAGGCACACATCGGACTTCCCCATCTTTTCGCATCACCCACCAAGTGCACCCAGGCCCTTGAGCAAAAGCAATCCCACGAATGGGTTTACCTTTGCCTGAGGCAGGAGTAACCCAGACTGTTTTCCCTAACATGTTTTTCATGTGCACTACAGGGACTTTATCCCCTTCTACAGTATGTAAAAATTCTGATTGGGCAGGGCCACTCCGATTGGCAGATCCTCTGGTGTTGACTAACCAGGTGGCTTTTGCTAAATGTATATCCCAATGTTTGAAAGTTCCGCCCCCACATTGCTCTCAATGTAGTCTTTAACAGTCCATTGTATCGCTCAATTTTCCCAGAGGCTGGTGCATGATAGGGGATATGATACACCCACTCAATGCCGTGCTCTTTGGCCCAGGTGTCTATGAGGTTGTTTCGGAAATGAGTCCCATTGTCTGACTCAATTCTTTCTGGGGTGCCGTGTCGCCACAAGACCTGCTTCTCAAGGCCCAGGATAGTGTTCCGGGCAGTGGCATGGGGTACAGAATATGTTTCCAGCCATCCGGTGGTTGCTTCCACCATTGTAAGCACATAGCGCTTGCCTTGGTGAGTTTGTGGGAGTGTGATATAGTCAATCTGCCAGGCTTCCCCATATTTACATTTCAGCCATCGCCCTCCATACCACAGGGGCTTTAACCGCTTGGCTTGCTTAATTGCAGCACATGTTTCACATTCATGGATAACCTGTGTGATAGTGTCCATGGTCAGGTCCACCCCTCGATCTCGAGCCCATCTATATGTTGCATCTCTTCCCTGATGGCCTGAAGTATCATGGGCCCATCGAGCCATAAATAGCTCACCCTTATGTTGCCAGTCCAGGTCCACCTGAGACACTTCAATCTTGGCAGCCTGATCCACCTGTTCGTTGTTTCGATGTTCTTCAGTGGCCCGACTCTTGGGTACGTGAGCATCTACATGACGTACTTTTACAACCAGATTCTCTAGCCGGGACGCAATATCTTGCCACAGCGTGGCAGCCCAAATGGGTTTACCTCTGCGCTGCCAGTTGCTCTGCTTCCATTGCTGTAACCACCCCCACAGGGCATTTGCCACCATCCATGAGTCAGTAGAGAGATAGAGCACTGGCCACTTTTCTCTTTCAGCAATATCTAACGCTAGCTGGATGGCTTTCACCTCTGCAAACTGACTCGATTCACCCTCTCCTTCAGCAGTTTCTGCAACTTGTCGTGTAGGACTCCATACAGCAGCTTTCCACCTTCGATGCTTTCCCACAATGCGACAGGATCCGTCAGTGAACAGGGCATATTGCCTCTCATTCTCTGGCAGTTTATTATACAGCAGGGCTTCTTCAGCACGTGCCACCTCCTCCTCTGGTGACATTCCAAAATCTTTGCCTTCTGGCCAGTCCGTGATTACTTCTAAAATTCCTGGGCGACTGGGGTTTCCTATGCGAGCCCGTTGTGTGATCAGTGCGATCCACTTACTCCACATGGCATCAGTCGCGTGATGTGTAGAGGAGACCCTCCCTTTGAACATCCAGCCCAGCACTGGCAGTCGGGGTGCTAAGAGGAGCTGTGTCTCAGTACCAACCACTTCTGAGGCAGCTCGAACTCCTTCATACGCTGCCAATATCTCTTTTTCAGTTGGAGTGTAGCGAGCCTCGGATCCTCGATATCCTCGACTCCAAAACCCCAGGGGTCGGCCTCGGGTCTCCCCAGGTGCTTTCTGCCAGAGGCTCCAGGTAGGGCCATTCTCCCCAGCTGCAGTATAGAGCACATTTTTAACATCTTGTCCTGTCCGGACTGGTTCAAGGGCTACGGCATGAACAATCTCCCGTTTAATTTGTTCAAAGGCTTGTTGTTGTTCAGGGCCCCATTTAAAATCATTCTTCTTCCGGGTCACTTGATAGAGAGGGCTTACAATCAAACTGTAATTTGGAATATGCATTCTCCAAAACCCCACGACACCTAAGAAGGCCTGTGTGTCCTTTTTATTAGTCGGGGGAGACATAGCTGCTATTTTATTAATCACATCCATTGGGATCTGACGACGTCCATCTTGCCATTTTATTCCCAAAAACTGGATCTCCTGTGCAGGTCCCTTGACCTTACTTTCTTTTATGGCAAAACCGGCTTTCAGAAGGATTTGGATTATTTTCTTCCCTTTCTTAAAGACTTCTTCTGCTGTGTTGCCCCATACGATGATGTCATCAATGTATTGCAGGTGTTCCGGAGCTTCACCTTTTTCCAGTGCAGTCTGGATTAGTCCATGGCAAATGGTGGGGCTGTGTTTCCACCCCTGGGGCAATCGATTCCAAGTGTACTGGACACCCCTCCAAGTAAAGGCAAATTGTGGACGACACTCTGCTGCCAGAGGGATTGAGAAAAACGCATTAGCAATGTCAATTGTGGCATACCACTTGGCTGCCTTTGACTCTAGCTCGTATTGAAGTTCTAGCATATCTGGAACGGCAGCACTCAGCGGTGGTGTAACTTCATTCAGGCCACGATAGTCAACTGTTAGTCTCCACTCCCCATTAGACTTCCGCACTGGCCATATGGGACTATTAAAGGGTGAGCGGGTTTTGCTGATCACTCCTTGGCTCTCCAGTTGGCGAATCAACTTGTGGATGGGAATCAGAGAGTCTCGGTTGGTGCGATATTGCCGCCGGTGCACCGTCGTGGTAGCAATTGGCACTTGTTGTTCTTCAACCTTGAGCAACCCCACAATCGAAGGGTCTTGAGAGAGACCAGGCAGGGTAGACAGCTGTTCAGTGCCCTCCATCTCCAAGGCAGCTATACCAAAAGCCCATCGATACCCCTCCGGGTCCTTAAAATACCCCCTCCTGAGATAGTCTATGCCAAGGATACACGGAGCCTCTGGACCAGTCACAATGGGGTGTTTCTGCCATTCATTTCCAGTTAGGCTTACTTCAGCTTCCAATACAGTTAATTCTTGGGATCCCCCTGTCACACCAGAAATACAAATGGATTCTGTCCCTTTATAACTTAATGGCATTAGGGTGCACTGTGCGCCGGTGTCTACTAGAGCCTTATACTCCTGTGGGTCTGACGTGCCAGGCCATCGAATCCACACAGTCCAATAGACCCAGTTATCCCTTTCCTCCACCTGGCTGGAGGCAGGGCCCCTCTAATTCTGGTTAGAGTATTCAGTATTCACTTCTCGTAAAATTGGCTCAGAAGTCCCTTCAAGAGGATCAGAAATGAAATCAGCCCTTCTACTCTGTTTGGAAACTGGAGCGGCATTTTTCCTGGTAGAATCCCCTTTTGTGGTGGTTTTTCCTCGCAGTTCACGTACCCGTGCATTTAGGACCGAGGTAGGTTTTCCGTCCCATTTCCTCATGTCCTCTCCCTGATCACATAGGTAAAACCACAGGGCACCTCGCGGTGTGTACCTTCTATATTCTCTCTCTTGGGAAGAGGAGCGCTCACTCCTAATAGCTGAGACATTGGTCCTTACACGTGTGGAGTAGGACATATCCTCTTTGATTTGTTGGACATCCTCGGACAGCTTCTCCACAGCTGCAATGCAGGCTTGTAGGGAGGAGGAGAGATTTTCTTCGTATTGACGGAGTTGGCAAGCCACTTCCTCCACTGTCGGTGCCTCTTCATCCTTCCAGGCCATTATTGCCAATGCGTTGGCATAGGATGATGGTGCGCTCCGTACAAACTTCCGCCACATGGGTCGTGTGCATTGGACTTCATCTGGATCTTTGGGTAATTGTGGGTTGTCCGGGTCATGATGGATCGTCTCTAGCACAGCTAATTCCCTCAGATATTGAATACCTTTTTCCATGGTGGTCCACTTGCTTGATTGACATATAACATCTTCCTTAAAGGGGTACCTTTCCTTCACACTTGACAGGAGTCGCCTCCAGAGGCTGATGGCTTGTGTCCCTCTTCCAATTGCCCTGTCAATGCCACCTTCCCTGGCAAGCGATCCCAGCTGCTTGGCTTCCCTACCTTCTAATTCCAAGCTATTAGCCCCATTGTCCCAGCATCGGAGGAGCCAGGTGATAATATGCTCACCTATGCGGCGGCCAAAGTCTTTTCGTAGATCCCGCAGCTCACTCAAGGATAGGGACCGGGTTATTACCTCTGGTTCTGCCTCTTCCTCCGGTTCCCGTGATGACCCTGGTTCATCTTCATCCTTCGCTAAGCGAACTGATTTTTTTGTATATTTCTTTTTCTGTACGGGGGCAACTGATGCTGGTGCAGGTTGGTCCGCTGGTTCAGTTACAGTATCGCTCACTGGGTTTTGGATAACCGCAGTGTCTGTCGCCGAGGTTTGGGTAGCAGCAGTGCTCGTCACTGGGGCTGGAGGGACTGCAGTGCCCGTTGCTGAGGTTTGGGTGGCTGCTGTACTCATTGCCGGGGCTGGAGGGGCTGCAGTGCCTGTTGTTGAGGTTTGGGTAGCCCGAGTTCTCGTCGCCGGGGCTGGAGGGGTCGCGGTGCCTGTCGCCAAGGTCTGGGTGCCTGCAATGCTCCTTGCCGGGGCTGGAGGGGCCGCAGCGCCCGTTGCCAAGGTTTGGGTGGCCGCGGTGCTCACCATTTTGTTGTTAGGTCCAGAGACTTTCTCTTCCCCTTGAGGGTACTGAGTGGTGTCAAACAGGGCTCGATAGGCATGGGCCAGGCCCCAGCACGTTGCAGTGATTTGTATCTCTCTGGAGCTGCCAGGGTGACAGCATACCTTTTCCAAATATTTTACTAGTTCTTCTGGATCCTGCACTTGTTCAGGGGTGAATTTCCAAAACACTGGAGGTGCCCACTTTTCTAGGTATTTGCCCATACTACCCCACACACCCTGCCACTCATAATTATCCAGCCTTGGGGCAGATCTCTGGGTGATCTTCTTAAATAGCTGTTTAACCTTAAACGAGAGCTGAACCACATTCAGAAGTATGCTAATTCCTAGCAGTAGGGCTAGGACCGTGCTAGTCCCAACATTCCAGAAGTATTCAAATTTTTAAAAATTCTCAAACACCATTGTAACTGGACCGAAGGAGAAAGGAGAGGGGAAGAAAGGTACCCCACCCACAGACTGGTTTTCCATGGAGGAAAGGTAAATGGTATAATTATTAATAGTTTCCCACAGATGGCTCCCGCAGTATAAAGGTGACAATGCTAAGTGCAAATACCGGATTAATCCCACAGCTGATGACTTTATCATACCATAAACCAGAGTTATACCATACATCAAAGCGAAAACCTTAATCCACCTCCCACGGATGATAAGCAGTAGAAGAGGAACTACATACAGCAAGCGAGGTGATACATAACAGAGCCTTAAAAACCAGAGCAACAACTCTAAGAATGCATAAATCAACATAATGAATGCTTAGGACAAATTTGTTTTAACAAGCTCTGGTCAGGTTTGTCGTTATCTCAACCCTTCGTGCCCCACGTTGGGCGCCAAAAGGACTGTCGTGGTTTAACCCCAGCCAGCAACTAAGCACCACGCAGCCCCTCACTCACTCCCCCCCCATCCAGTGGGATGGGGGAGAAAATCAGGAAAAGAAGTAAAACTCCTGGGTTGAGATAAGAACGATTTAATAGAACAGAAAAGAAGAGACTAATAATGATAATGATAACACTAATAAAATGACAACAGTAGTAATAAAAGGATTGAAATGTACAAATGATGCACGGGGCAATCGCTCACCACCCGCCGACCGACACCCAGCCAGTCCCCAAGTGGCGAAAAAAACCCTGCCCCCCCCACTTCCCAGTTCCTAAACTAGATGGGACGTCACATGGTATGGAATACACTGTTGGCCAGTTTGGGTCAGGTGCCCTGGCTGGGCATGAGAAGCTGAAAAATCCTTGACTGTAGTCTAAACACTACTGAGCAACAACTGAAAACATCAGTGTTATCAACATTCTTCATATACTGAACTCAAAACATAGCACTGTACCAGCTACTAGGAAGACAGCTAACTACATCCCAGCTGAAACCAGGACAGGCCCGTTGTCCCTACCCGACGTTCCGGGATAGAACCAGTTCCCGAAACAGTACTATGGGTTTGTACCGGAAATCTTTGTGATGCGCCGGAGTTCACCTGTTGTCCCTACGGGCGTGCGATGTTAGGACCGGCCTCCCTTCCTGACCCCCCAGGGTAGGCCTGGTGTCCCTACCTGGTGCTCCGGGTAGGCCTGGCTTCCCTTCCTGACGCTCCGGGGTAGTACGGGTAACCCCACCTGGTGCTCCGGGGTGGTACCTGTAACCCTCTACGGTACTCCGGGGTGGTACCAGTACTCCCACCAGGTACTCCGGGTAGTACCCGCAACCCTCATCGGTACTCCGGGGTAGTACCAGTAACCCTCACCAGGTACTCCGGGGTGGTACCAGTACCCCCACCTGGTACTCCGGGGTAGCACCGGTACCACCACTTGGCACTCCGGGGTGGTACCAGTACCCCCACCCGGCACTCCGGGGTAGTACTAGTACCCCAGTTAGTACTACGGAGTACAACTGCTGTCCCTACGGCTTCGCAGGTTAGACCCGCCCTTTCTATCTGACCCTCCGCGTTAGGCCCGGTGTCACTAACCGACGTTCCAGGATAGAACTGGTTCCCGCAACAGTGCTATGGGGTTGTACCGGAAATCTTTGTGATGCGCCGGAGTTCACCTGTTGTCCCTACGGGTGCGCGCTGTTACGCCCGGCCTCCCTTCTTGACCCCCCAGGGTAGGCCTGGTGTCCCTACCTGGTGCTCTGGGTAGGCCTGCAATCTGTTCCCGACACTTCGGGGTAGTAGCCGTAATCCTCATTGGTACTCCACGGTAGTACCCGTAATCCTCATCGGTACTCCGGGGTAGTAACCGTAACCCCACCCGGTACTCCGGGGTAGTGCCCGTAACCCTCATCGGTACTCCGGGGTGGTACCTGTACCCCCACCCGGTACTCCGGGGTAGTGCCCGTAACCCTCATCGGTACTCCGGGGTGGTGCCAGTACCCCCACCCAGTACTACAGGGTACAACTGCTGTCCCTACGGCTGCGCGGGGTTAGACCCGCCCTTTCTATCTGACCATCCGCGTTAGGCCCGGTGTCCCTACCCGATGTTCCGGGATAGAATCGATTCCCCCAACAGTACTCTGGGGTTGTACGGGAAACCTTTGTGATGCGCGGACTTCATCTGTTGTCCCTACGGGTGCGCAGTGTATACACCCGGCCTCCCTTCCAGACCCTCCAGGGTAGGCCTGGTATCCCTACCTGGTTCTCCGGGGAGGCCTGGAGTCCGTTCCCGACGCTCCGGGGTAGTACCTGTACCCCCACTCGGTACTCCGCGGTAGTACCCGTAATCCTCATCGGTACTCCGGGGTAGTAACCGTAACCCCACCCGGTACTCCGGGGTAGTGCCCGTAATCCTCATCGGTACTCCGGGGTGGTAGCAGTACCACCACTCGGCACTCCGGGGTGGTACCAGTACGCCCACCTAGTACTATAGGGTACAACTGCTGTCCCTACGGCTGCGCGGGTTAGACCAGCCCTTTCTATCTGACCCTCCGCGTTAGGCCCGGTGTCCCTACCCGACGTTCCGGGATAGAACTGGTTCCCCCAACAGTACTATGGGGTTGTACCGGAAACCTTTGTGATGCGCCGGAGTTCACCTGTTGTCCCTACGGGCGCGCCCTGTTAGACCCGGCCTCCCTTCCAGACCCTCCAGGGTAGGCCTGGTATCCCTACCTGGTTCTCCGGGGAGGCCTGGCATCCCTTCCCGACACTCCGGGGTAGTACCGGTACCCCCACTCGGTACTCCGCGGTAGTACCCGTAATCCTCATCGGTACTCTGGGGTAGTAACCGTAACCCCACCCGGTACTCCGGGGTAGTGCCCGTAACCCTCATCGGTACTCCGGGGTGGTACCAGTACCCACAACCGGTACTCCGGGGTAGCACTGGTACCACCACTCGGCACTCCAGGGTGGTACCAGTACCCCCACCTAGTACTACAGGGTACAACTGCTGTCCCTACGGCTGCGCGGGTTAGACCAGCCCTTTCTATCTGACCCTCCGCGTTAGGCCCGGTGTCCCTACCCGACGTTCCGGGATAGAACCGATTCCCCCACCAGTACTCTGGGGTTGTACGGGAAACCTTTGTGATGCGCCGGACTTCATCTGTTGTCCCTACGGGTGCTCAGTGTATACACCCGGCCTCCCTTCCTGAGCCCCCAGGGTAGTCCTGGTATCCCTACCTGATGCTCCGGGGTAGGCCTGGCGTCCCTTCCCAATGCTCCGGGGTAGTACCAGTATACCCACCTGGTACTCCGGGGTAGTACCCATAATGCTCATTGGTACTCTGGGGTGGTACCAGTACACACAGCCGGCACTCCGGGGTACAAATGCTGTCCCTATGGGCGCCCACGGTTAGACCCGCCCTTCCTACCTGACCCTCCACGTCAGGCCCGGTGTCCCTACGCAATGTTCCGGGATAGAAACGCTTCTCCCACCAGTAATCTGGGTTTGTACCGGAAACCTTTGTGATGCGCCGGAGTTCACCTGGTGTCCCTACGGGCGCGCAGTGTTAGACCCCGCCTCACTTCCAGACCCTCCAGGGTAGGCCTGGTATCCCTACCTGATGCTCCGGGGTAGGCCTGGCGTCCCTTCCCGAGGCTCCGGGGTAGTACCGGTACCCCCACTCAATTCTCCAGGGTATTACCCGTAATCCTAATTGGTACTCCGGGGTAGTACCCATGCCCCCACCCGGTACTCTGGAGTAGTACCCGTAACCCTCATCGTTACTCTGGGGTGGTACCAGTACCCCCACCCGGTACTCCGGGGCAGTACCGGTAGCACCACTCGGCACTCCGGGGTGGTGCCAGTACCCCCACCCAGTACTACGGAGTACAACTGCTGTCCCTACGGGCAGGCGGGGTAGACCCGCCCTATCTATCTGACCCTCTGACTTAGGCCCGTTGTCCCTACCCGACGTTCCGGGATAGAACTGGTTCCCGCAACAGTGCTATGGGGTTGTACCGGAAATCTTTGTGATGCGCCGGAGTTCACCTGTTGTCCCTACGGGCGCGCCCTGTTAGACCCGGCCTCCCTTCCAGACCCTCCAGGGTAGGCCTGGTATCCCTACCTGGTTCTCCGGGGAGGCCTGGCATCCCTTCCCGACACTCCGGGGTAGTACCGGTACCCCCACTCGGTACTCCGCGGTAGTACCCGTAATCCTCATCGGTACTCTGGGGTAGTAACCGTAACCCCACCCGGTACTGCGGGGTAGTGCCCGTAACCCTCATCGGTACTCCGGGGTGGTACCAGTACCCACAACCGGTACTCCGGGGTAGCACCCGTACCACCATTCGGCACTCCGGGGTGTTAGCAGTACCCCACCTAGTACTACAGGGTACAACTGCTGTCCCTACGGCTGCGCGGGTTAGACCAGCCCTTTCTATCTGACCCTCCGCGTTAGGCCCGGTGTCCCTACCCGACGTTCCGGGATAGAACCGATTCCCCCACCAGTACTCTGGGGTTGTACGGGAAACCTTTGTGATGCGCCGGACTTCATCTGTTGTCCCTACGGGTGCGCAGTGTATACACCCGGCCTCCCTTCCTGACCCTCCAGGGTAGTCCTGGTATCCCTACCTGATGCTCCGGGGTAGGCCTGGCGTCCCTTCCCAACGCTCCGGGGTAGTACCAGTATACCCACCTGGTACTACGGGGTAGTACCCATAATTCTCATTGGTACTCTGGGGTGGTACCAGTACACACAGCCGGCACTCCGGGGTACAAATGCTGTCCCTATGGGCGCCCACGGTTAGACCCGCCCTTCCTACCTGACCCTCCACGTTAGGCCCGGTGTCCCTACGCAATGTTCCGGGATAGAAACGCTTCTCCCACCAGTAATCTGGGTTTGTACCGGAAACCTTTGTGATGCGCCGGAGTTCACCTGGTGTCCCTACGGGCGCGCAGTGTTAGACCCGGCCTCCCTTCCAGACCCTCCAGTGTAGGCCTGGTATTCCTACCTGATGCTCCGGGGTAGGCCTGGCGTCCCTTCCCGAGGCTCCGGGGTAGTACCGGTACCCCCACTCAATTCTCCAGGGTATTACCCGTAATCCTAATTGGTACTCCGGGGTAGTACCCATGCCCCCACCCGGTACTCTGGAGTAGTACCCGTAACCCTCATCGTTACTCTGGGGTGGTACCAGTACCCCCACCCGGTACGCCGGGGTAGTACAGGTAGCACCACTCGGCACTCCGGGGCGGTGCCAGTACCCCCACCCAGTACTACGGAGTACAACTGCTGTCCCTACGGGCAGGCGGGGTAGACCCGCCCTATCTATCTGACCCTCCGACTTAGGCCCGTTGTCCCTACCCGACGTTCCGGGATAGAACTGGTTCCCGCAACAGTGCTATGGGGTTGTACCGGAAATCTTTGTGATGCGCCGGAGTTCACCTGTTGTCCCTACGGGCGTGCGATGTTAGGACCGGCCTCCCTTCCTGACCCCCCAGGGTAGGCCTGGTGTCCCTACCTGGTGCTCCGGGTAGGCCTGGCTTCCCTTCCTGACGCTCCGGGGTAGTACGGGTAACCCCACCTGGTGCTCCGGGGTGGTACCTGTAACCCTCTACGGTACTCCGGGGTGGTACCAGTACTCCCACCAGGTACTCCGGGTAGTACCCGCAACCCTCATCGGTACTCCGGGGTAGTACCAGTAACCCTCACCAGGTACTCCGGGGTGGTACCAGTACCCCCACCTGGTACTCCGGGGTAGCACCGGTACCACCTCTTGGCACTCCGGGGTGGTACCAGTACCCCCACCCGGCACTCCGGGGTAGTACTAGTACCCCAGTTAGTACTACGGAGTACAACTGCTGTCCCTACGGGCGGGAGGGGTAGACCCGCCCTTTCTACCTGACCCTCCGCGTTAGGCCCGGTGTCCCTACCCGACGTTCCGGGATAGAACCGGTTCCCCCAACAGTACTATGAGGTTGTACCGGAAACCTTTGTGATGCGCCGGAGTTCACCTGTTGTCCCTACGGGCGCGCCCTGTTAGACCCGGCCTCCCTTCCTGACCCTCCAGGGTAGGCCTGGTATCCCTACGTGGTTCTCCGGTGAGGCCTGGCGTCCGTTCCCGACGCTTCGGCGTAGTACCTGTACCCCCACTCCGTACTCTGCGGTAGTACCCGTAATCCTCATCGGTATTCCGGGGTAGTGCCCGTAACCCTCATCGGTACTCCGGGGTGGTACCAGTACCCCCACCCGGTACTCCGGGGTAGCGCCGGTACCACCACTCGGCACTCCGGGGTGGTACCAGTACCCCCACCTAGTACTACAGGGTACAACTGCTGTCCCTACGGCTGCGCGGGTTAGACCCGCCCTTTCTTTCTGACCCTCCGCGTTAGGCCCGGTGTCACTAACCGACGTTCCAGGATAGAACTGGTTCCCGCAACAGTGCTATGGGGTTGTACCGGAAACCTTTGTGATGCGCCGGAGGTCACCTGTTGTCCCTACGGGTGCGCGTTGTTACGCCCGGCCTCCCTTCTTGACCCCCCAGGGTAGGCCTGGTATCCCTACCTGGTGCTCTGGGTAGGCCTGCAATCCATTCCCGACACTCCGGGGTAGTACCCGTAATCCTCATCGGTACTCCGTGGTAGTACCCGTAATCCTCATCGGTACTCCGGGGTAGTAACCGTAACCCCACCCGGTACTCCGGGGTAGCACTGGTACCACCACTCTGCACTCCGGGGTGGTGCCAGTACCCCCACCCAGTACTACAGGGTACAACTGCTGTCCCTACGGCTGCGCGGGGTTAGACCCGCCCTGTCTATCTGACCATCCGCGTTAGGCCCAGTGTCCCTACCCGATGTTCCGGGATAGAATCGATTCCCCCACCAGTACTCTGGGGTTGTACGGGAAACCTTTGTGGTGCGCCGGACTTCATCTGTTGTCCCTACGGGTGTGCAGTGTATACACCCGGCCTCCCTTCCAGACCCTCCAGGGTAGGCCTGGTATCCCTACCTGGTTCTCCGGGGAGGCCTGGAGTCTGTTCCCGACGCTCCGGGGTAGTACCTGTACCCCCACTCGGTACTCCGCGGTAGTACCCGTAATCCTCATCGGCACTCCGGGGTGGTAGCAGTACCACCACTCGGCACTCCGGGGCGGTACCAGTACCCCAACTAGTAATATAGGGTACAACTGCTGTCCCTACGGCTGCGCGGGTTAGACCAGCCCTTTCTATGTGACCCTCCACGTTAGGCCCGGTGTCCCTACCCGACGTTCCGGCATAGAACTGGTTCCCCCAACAGTACTATGGGGTTGTACCGGAAACCTTTGTGATGCGCCGGAGTTCACCTGGTGTCACTACGGGCGCGCCGTGTTAGACCCGGCCTCCCTTCCAGACCCTCCAGGGTAGGCCTGGTATCCCTACCTGATGCTCCGGGGTAGGCCTGGCGTCCCTTCCCGAGGCTCCGGGGTAGTACCGGTACCCCCACTCAATTCTCCAGGGTATTACCCGTAATCCTAATTGGTACTCCGGGGTAGTACCCATGCCCCCACCCGGTACTCTGGCGTAGTACCCGTAACCCTCATCGTTACTCTGGGGTGGTACCAGTACCCCCACCCGGTACTCCGGGGTAGTACCGGTACCACCACTCGGCACTCCGGGGTGGTGCCAGTAACCCCACCCAGTACTACGGAGTACAACTGCTGTCCCTACGGGCAGGCGGGGTAGACCCGCCCTATCTATCTGACCCTCCGACTTAGGCCCGTTGTCCCTACCCGACGTTCCGGGATAGAACTGGTTCCCGCAACAGTGCTATGGGGTTGTACCGGAAATCTTTGTGATGCGCCGGAGTTCACCTGTTGTCCCTACGGGCGTGCGATGTTAGGACCGGCCTCCCTTCCTGACCCCCCAGGGTAGGCCTGGTGTCCCTACCTGGTGCTCCGGGTAGGCCAGGCTTCCCTTCCTGACGCTCCGGGGTAGTACGGTTAACCCCACCTGGTGCTCCGGGGTGGTACCAGTACTCCCACCAGGTACTCCGGGTAGTACCCACAACCCTCATCGGTACTCCGGGGTAGTACCGGTACCACCACTTGGCACTCCGGGGTGGTACCAGTACCCCCACCCGGCGCTCCGGGGTAGTACTAGTACCCCAGTTAGTACTACGGAGTACAACTGCTGTCCCTACGGGCGGGAGGGGTAGACCCGCCCTTTCTATCTGACCCTCCGCGTTAGGCCCGGTGTCCCTACCCGACGTTCCGGGATAGAACCGGTTCCCCCAACAGTACTATGAGGTTGTACCGGAAACCTTTGTGATGCGCCGGAGTTCACCTGTTGTCCCTACGGGCGCGCCCTGTTAGACCCGGCCTCCCTTCCTGACCCTCCAGGGTAGGCCTGGTATCCCTACGTGGTTCTCCGGTGAGGCCTGGCGTCCGTTCCCGACGCTTCGGCGTAGTACCTGTACCCCCACTCCGTACTCTGCGGTAGTACCCGTAATCCTCATCGGTATTCCGGGGTAGTGCCCGTAACCCTCATCGGTACTCCTGGGTGGTACCAGTACCCCCACCCGGTACTCCGGGGTAGCGCCGGTACCACCACTCGGCACTCCGGGGTGGTACCAGTACCCCCACCTAGTACTACAGGGTACAACTGCTGTCCCTAGGGCTGCGCGGGTTAGCCCCGCCCTTTCTATCTGACCCTCCGCGTTAGGCCCGGTGTCACTAACCGACGTTCCAGGATAGAACTGGTTCCCGCAACAGTGCTATGGGGTTGTACCGGAAACCTTTGTGATGCGCCGGAGTTCACCTGTTGTCCCTACGGGTGCGCGCTGTTACGCCCGGCCTCCCTTCTTGACCCCCCAGGGTAGGCCTGGTGTCCCTACCTGGTGCTCTGGGTAGGCCTGCAATCCGTTCCCAACACTCCGGGGTAGTACCCGTAATCCTCATCGGTACTCCGCGGTAGTACCCGTAATCCTCATCGGTACTCCGGGGTAGTAACCGTAACCCCTACCGGTACTCCGGGGTAGTGCCCGTAATCCTCATCGGTACTCCGGGGTGGTAGCAGTACCACCACTCGGCACTCCGGGGTGGTACCAGTACCCCCACCTAGTACTATAGGGTACAACTGCTGTCCCTACGGCTGCGCGGGTTAGACCAGCCCTTTCTATCTGACCCTCCGCGTTAGGCCCGGTGTCCCTACCCGACGCTCCGGGATAGAACCGATTCCCCCACCAGTACTCTGGGGTTGTACCGAAACCTTTGTGATGCGCCGGAGTTCACCTGTTGTCCCTACGGGCGCGCCCTGTTAGACCCGACCTCCCTTCCAGACCCTGCAGGGTAGGCCTGGTATCCCTACCTGGTTCTCCGGGGAGGCCTGGCATCCCTTCCCGACACTCCGGGGTAGTACCGGTACCCCCACTCGGTACTCCGCGGTAGTACCCGTAACCCTCATCGGTACTCCGGGGTGGTTCCTGTACCCACAACCGGTACTCCGGGGTAGCACCCGTACCACCATTCGGCACTCCGGGGTGTTAGCAGTACCCCACCTAGTACTACAGGGTACAACTGCTGTCCCTACGGCTGCGCGGGTTAGACCAGCCCTTTCTATCTGACCCTCCGCGTTAGGCCCGGTGTCCCTACCCGACGTTCCGGGATAGAACCGATTCCCCCACCAGTACTCTGGGGTTGTACGGGAAACCTTTGTGATGCGCCGGACTTCATCTGTTGTCCCTACGGGTGCGCAGTGTATACACCCGGCCTCCCTTCCTGACCCTCCAGGGTAGTCCTGGTATCCCTACCTGATGCTCCGGGGTAGGCCTGGCGTCCCTTCCCAACGCTCCGGGGTAGTACCAGTATACCCACCTGGTACTCCGGGGTAGTACCCATAATGCTCATTGGTACTCTGGGGTGGTACCAGTACACACAGCCGGCACTCCGGGGTACAAATGCTGTCCCTATGGGCGCCCACGGTTAGACCCGCCCTTCCTACCTGACCCTCCACGTTAGGCCCGGTGTCCCTACGCAATGTTCCGGGATAGAAACGCTTCTCCCACCAGTAATCTGGGTTTGTACCGGAAACCTTTGTGATGCGCCGGAGTTCACCTGGTGTCACTACGGGCGCGCAGTGTTAGACCCCGCCTCCCTTCCAGACCCTCCAGGGTAGGCCTGGTATCCCTACCTGATGCTCCGGGGTAGGCCTTGCGTCCCTTCCCGAGGCTCCGGGGTAGTACCGGTACCCCCACTCAATTCTCCAGGGTATTACCCGTAATCCTAATTGGTACTCCGGGGTAGTACCCATGCCCCCACCCGGTACTCTGGCGTAGTACCCGTAACCCTCATCGTTACTCTGGGGTGGTACCAGTACCCCCACCCGGTACTCCGGGGTAGTACCGGTACCACCACTCGGCACTCCGGGGTGGTGCCAGTAACCCCACCCAGTACTACGGAGTACAACTGCTGTCCCTACGGGCAGGCGGGGTAGACCCGCCCTATCTATCTGACCCTCCGACTTAGGCCCGTTGTCCCTACCCGACGTTCCGGGATAGAACCGGTTCCCGCAACAGTGCTATGGGCTTGTACTGGAAATCTTTGTGATGCGCCGGAGTTCACCTGTTGTCCCTACGGGAGTGCGATGTTAGGACCGGCCTCCCTTCCTGACCCCCCAGGGTAGGCCTGGTGTCCCTACCTGGTGCTCCGGGTAGGCCTGGCTTCCCTTCTTGAAGCTCCGGGGTAGTACGGTTAACCCCACCTGGTGCTCCGGGGTGGTACCAGTACTCCCACCAGGTACTCCGGGTAGTACCCGCAACCCTCATCGGTACTCCGGGGTAGTACCGGTACCACCACTTGGCACTCCGGGGTGGTACCAGTACCCCCACCCGGCACTCCGGGGTAGTACTAGTACCCCAGTTAGTACTACGGAGTACAACTGCTGTCCCTACGGGCGGGAGGGGTAGACCCGCCCTTTCTATCTGACCCTCCGCGTTAGGCCCGGTGTCCCTACCCGACGTTCCGGGATAGAACCGGTTCCCCCAACAGTACTATGAGGTTGTACCGGAAACCTTTGTGATGCGCCGGAGTTCACCTGTTGTCCCTACGGGCGCGCCCTGTTAGACCCGGCCTCCCTTCCTGACCCTCCAGGGTAGGCCTGGTATCCCTACGTGGTTCTCCGGTGAGGCCTGGCGTGCGTTCCCGACGCTTCGGCGTAGTACCTGTACCCCCACTCCGTACTCTGCGGTAGTACCCGTAATCCTCATCGGTATTCCGGGGTAGTAACCGTAACCCTCATCGGTACTCCGGGGTGGTACCAGTACCCCCACCCGGTACTCCGGGGTAGCGCCGGTACCACCACTCGGCACTCCGGGGTGGTACCAGTACCCCCACCTAGTACTACAGGGTACAACTGCTGTCCCTAGGGCTGCGCGGGTTAGCCCCGCCCTTTCTATCTGACCCTCCGCGTTAGGCCCGGTGTCACTAACCGACGTTCCAGGATAGAACTGGTTCCCGCAACAGTGCTATGGGGTTTTACCGGAAACCTTTGTGATGCGCCGGAGTTCACCTGTTGTCCCTACGGGTGCGCGCTGTTACGCCCGGCCTCCCTTCTTGACCCCCCAGGGTAGGCCTGGTGTCCCTACCTGGTGCTCTGGGTAGGCCTGCAATCCGTTCCCGACACTCCGGGGTAGTACCCGTAATCCTCATCGGTACTCCACGGTAGTACCCGTAATCCTCATCGGTACTCCGGGGTAGTAAACGTAACCCCTACCGGTACTCCGGGGTAGTGCCCGTAATCCTCATCGGTACTCCGGGGTGGTAGCAGTACCACCACTCGGCACTCCGGGGTGGTACCATTACCCCCACCTAGTACTATAGGGTACAACTGCTGTCCCTACAGCTGCGCGGGTTAGACCAGCCCTTTCTATCTGACCCTCCGCGTTAGGCACGGTGTCCCTACCCGACGTTCCGGGATAGAACTGGTTCCCCCAACAGTACTATGGGGTTGTACCGGAAACCTTTGTGATGCGCCGGAGTTCACCTGTTGTCCCTACGGGCGCGCCCTGTTAGATCCGGCCTCCCTTCCTGACCCTCCAGGGTAGGCCTGGTATCCCTACCTGGTTCTCCGGGGAGGCCTGGCATCCCTTCCCGACACTCCGGGGTAGTACCGGTACCCCCACTCGGTACTCCGCGGTAGTACCCGTAATCCTCATCGGTACTCCGGGGTAGTAACCGTAACCCCACCCGGTACTCCGGGGTAGCACTGGTACCACCACTCTGCACTCCGGGGTGGTGCCAGTACCCCCACCCAGTACTACAGGGTACAACTGCTGTCCCTACGGCTGCGCGGGGTTAGACCCGCCCTGTCTATCTGACCATCCGCGTTAGGCCCACTGTCCCTACCCGATGTTCCGGGATAGAATCGATTCCCCCAACAGTACTCTGGGGTTGTACGGGAAACCTTTGTGATGCGCCGGACTTCATCTGTTGTCCCTACGGGTGTGCAGTGTATACACCCGGCCTCCCTTCCAGACCCTCCAGGGTAGGCCTGGTATCCCTACCTGGTTCTCCGGGGAGGCCTGGAGTCCGTTCCCGACGCTTCGGGGTAGTACCGGTACCCCCACTCGGTACTCCGCGGTAGTACCCGTAATCCTCATCGGTACTCCGGGGTAGTAACCGTAACCCCACCCGGTACTCCGGGGTAGCACTGGTACCACCACTCTGCACTCCGGGGTGGTGCCAGTACCCCCACCCAGTACTACAGGGTACAACTGCTGTCCCTACGGCTGCGCGGGGTTAGACCCGCCCTGTCTATCTGACCATCCGCGTTAGGCCCACTGTCCCTACCCGATGTTCCGGGATAGAATCGATTCCCCCAACAGTACTCTGGGGTTGTACGGGAAACCTTTGTGATGCGCCGGACTTCATCTGTTGTCCCTACGGGTGTGCAGTGTATACACCCGGCCTCCCTTCCAGACCCTCCAGGGTAGGCCTGGTATCCCTACCTGGTTCTCCGGGGAGGCCTGGAGTCCGTTCCCGACGCTTCGGGGTAGTACCTGTACCCCCGCTCGGTACTCCGCGGTAGTACCCGTAATCCTCATCGGTACTCCGGGGTAGTAACCGTAACCCCTACCGGTACTCCGGGGTAGTGCCCGTAATCCTCATCGGCACTCTGGGGTGGTAGCAGTACCACCACTCGGCACTCCGGGGTGGTACCAGTACCCCCACCTAGTACTATAGGGTACAACTGCTGTCCCTACGGCTGCGCGGGTTAGACCAGCCCTTTCTATCTGACCCTCCGCGTTAGGCACGGTGTCCCTACCCGACGTTCCGGGATAGAACTGCTTCCCCCAACAGTACTATGGGGTTGTACCGGAAACCTTTGTGATGCGCCGGAGTTCACCTGGTGTCCCTACGGGCGCGCAGTGTTAGACCCCGCCTCCCTTCCAGACCCTCCAGGGTAGGCCTGGTATCCCTACCTGGTTCTCCGGGGTAGGCCTGGCGTCCCTTCCCGAGGCTCCGGGGTAGTACCGGTACCCCCACTCAATTCTCCAGGGTATTACCCGTAATCCTAATTGGTACTCCGGGGTAGTACCCATGCCCCCACCCGGTACTCTGGAGTAGTACCCGTAACCCTCATCGTTACTCTGGGGTGGTACCAGTACCCCCACCCGGTACGCCGGGGTAGTACAGGTAGCACCACTCGGCACTCCGGGGCGGTGCCAGTACCCCCACCCAGTACTACGGAGTACAACTGCTGTCCCTACGGGCAGGCGGGGTAGACCCGCCCTATCTATCTGACCCTCCGACTTAGGCCCGTTGTCCCTACCCGACGTTCCGGGATAGAACTGGTTCCCGCAACAGTGCTATGGGGTTGTACCGGAAATCTTTGTGATGCGCCGGAGTTCACCTGTTGTCCCTACGGGCGTGCGATGTTAGGACCGGCCTCCCTTCCTGACCCCCCAGGGTAGGCCTGGTGTCCCTACCTGGTGCTCCGGGTAGGCCTGGCTTCCCTTCCTGACGCTCCGGGGTAGTACGGGTAACCCCACCTGGTGCTCCGGGGTGGTACCTGTAACCCTCTACGGTACTCCGGGGTGGTACCAGTACTCCCACCAGGTACTCCGGGTAGTACCCGCAACCCTCATCGGTACTCCGGGGTAGTACCAGTAACCCTCACCAGGTACTCCGGGGTGGTACCAGTACCCCCACCTGGTACTCCGGGGTAGCACCGGTACCACCACTTGGCACTCCGGGTTGGTACCGGTACCACCACTCGGCACTCCGGGGTGGTACCAGGACCCCCACCCAGTACTACAGGGTACAACTGCTGTCCCTACGGGCGGGAGGGGTAGACCCGCCCTTTCTACCTGACCCTCCGCGTTAGGCCCGGTGTCCCTACCCGACGTTCCGGGATAGAACCGGTTCCCCCATCAGTACTATGAGGTTGTACCGGAAACCTTTGTGATGCGCCGGAGTTCACCTGTTGTCCCTACGGGCGCGCCCTGTTAGACCCGGCCTCCCTTCCTGACCCTCCAGGGTAGGCCTGGTATCCCTACGTGGTTCTCCGGTGAGGCCTGGCGTCCGTTCCCGACGCTTCGGCGTAGTACCTGTACCCCCACTCCGTACTCTGCGGTAGTACCCGTAATCCTCATCGGTATTCCGGGGTAGTAACCGTAACCCTCATCGGTACTCCTGGGTGGTACCAGTACCCCCACCCGGTACTCCGGGGTAGCGCCGGTACCACCACTCGGCACTCCGGGGTGGTACCAGTACCCCCACCTAGTACTACAGGGTACAACTGCTGTCCCTAGGGCTGCGCGGGTTAGCCCCGCCCTTTCTATCTGACCCTCCGCGTTAGGCCCGGTGTCACTAACCGACGTTCCAGGATAGAACTGGTTCCCGCAACAGTGCTATGGGGTTGTACCGGAAACCTTTGTGATGCGCCGGAGTTCACCTGTTGTCCCTACGGGTGCGCGCTGTTACGCCCGGCCTCCCTTCTTGACCCCCCAGGGTAGGCCTGGTGTCCCTACCTGGTGCTCTGGGTAGGCCTGCAATCCGTTCCCGACACTCCGGGGTAGTACCCGTAATCCTCATCGGTACTCCGCGGTAGTACCCGTAATCCTCATCGGTACTCCGGGGTAGTAACCGTAACCCCTACTGGTACTCCGGGGTAGTGCCCGTAATCCTCATCGGTACTCCGGGGTGGTAGCAGTACCACCACTCGGCACTCCGGGGTGGTACCTGTAACCCTCTACGGTACTCCGGGGTGGTACCAGTACTCCCACCAGGTACTCCGGGTAGTACCCGCAACCCTCATCGGTACTCCGGGGTAGTACCAGTAACCCTCACCAGGTACTCCGGGGTGGTACCCGTAACCCCACCTGGTACTCCGGGGTAGCACCGGTACCACCACTTGGCACTCCGGGGTGGTACCAGTACCCCCACCCGGCACTCCGGGGTAGTACTAGTACCCCAGTTAGTACTACGGAGTACAACTGCTGTCCCTACGGGTGGGAGGGGTAGACCCGCCCTTTCTATCTGACCCTCCGCGTTAGGCCCGGTGTCCCTACCCGACGTTCCGGGATAGAACCGGTTCCCCCAACAGTACTATGAGGTTGTACCGGAAACCTTTGTGATGCGCCGGAGTTCACCTGTTGTCCCTACGGGCGCGCCCTGTTAGACCCGGCCTCCCTTCCTGACCCTCCAGGGTAGGCCTGGTATCCCTACGTGGTTCTCCGGTGAGGCCTGGCGTCCGTTCCCGACGCTTCGGCGTAGTACCTGTACCCCCACTCCGTACTCTGCGGTAGTACCCGTAATCCTCATCGGTATTCCGGGGTAGTGCCCGTAACCCTCATCGGTACTCCGGGGTGGTACCAGTACCCCCACCCGGTACTCCGGGGTAGCGCCGGTACCACCACTCGGCACTCCGGGGTGGTACCAGTACCCCCACCTAGTACTACAGGGTACAACTGCTGTCCCTAGGGCTGCGCGGGTTAGCCCCGCCCTTTCTATCTGACCCTCCGCGTTAGGCCCGGTGTCACTAACCGACGTTCCAGGATAGAACTGGTTCCCGCAACAGTGCTATGGGGTTGTACCGGAAACCTTTGTGATGCGCCGGAGTTCACCTGTTGTCCCTACGGGTGCGCGCTGTTACGCCCGGCCTCCCTTCTTGACCCCCCAGGGTAGGCCTGGTGTCCCTACCTGGTGCTCTGGGTAGGCCTGCAATCCGTTCCCAACACTCCGGGGTAGTACCCGTAATCCTCATCGGTACTCCGCGGTAGTACCCGTAATCCTCATCGGTACTCCGGGGTAGTAACCGTAACCCCTACCGGTACTCCGGGGTAGTGCCCGTAATCCTCATCGGTACTCCGGGGTGGTAGCAGTACCACCACTCGGCACTCCGGGGTGGTACCAGTACCCCCACCTAGTACTATAGGGTACAACTGCTGTCCCTACGGCTGCGCGGGTTAGACCAGCCCTTTCTATCTGACCCTCCGCGTTAGGCCCGGTGTCCCTACCCGACGTTCCGGGATAGAACCGATTCCCCCACCAGTACTCTGGGGTTGTACCGAAACCTTTGTGATGCGCCGGAGTTCACCTGTTGTCCCTACGGGCGCGCCCTGTTAGACCCGGCCTCCCTTCCAGACCCTCCAGGGTAGGCCTGGTATCCCTACCTGGTTCTCCGGGGAGGCCTGGCATCCCTTCCCGACACTCCGGGGTAGTACCGGTACCCCCACTCGGTACTCCGCGGTAGTACCCGTAACCCTCATCGGTACTCCGGGGTGGTACCTGTACCCACAACCGGTACTCCGGGGTAGCACCCGTACCACCATTCGGCACTCCGGGGTGTTAGCAGTACCCCACCTAGTACTACAGGGTACAACTGGTGTCCCTACGGCTGCGCGGGTTAGACCAGCCCTTTCTATCTGACCCTCCGCGTTAGGCCCGGTGTCCCTACCCGACGTTCCGGGATAGAACCGATTCCCCCACCAGTACTCTGGGGTTGTACCGAAACCTTTGTGATGCGCCGGAGTTCACCTGTTGTCCCTACGGGCGCGCCCTGTTAGACCCGGCCTCCCTTCCAGACCCTCCAGGGTAGGCCTGGTATCCCTACCTGGTTCTCCGGGGAGGCCTGGCATCCCTTCCCGACACTCCGGGGTAGTACCGGTACCCCCACTCGGTACTCCGCGGTAGTACCCGTAACCCTCATCGGTACTCCGGGGTGGTACCTGTACCCACAACCGGTACTCCGGGGTAGCACCCGTACCACCATTCGGCACTCCGGGGTGTTAGCAGTACCCCACCTAGTACTACAGGGTACAACTGCTGTCCCTACGGCTGCGCGGGTTAGACCAGCCCTTTCTATCTGACCCTCCGCGTTAGGCCCGGTGTCCCTACCCGACGTTCCGGGATAGAACCGATTCCCCCACCAGTACTCTGGGGTTGTACGGGAAACCTTTGTGATGTGCCGGACTTCATCTGTTGTCCCTACGGGTGCGCAGTGTATACACCCGGCCTCCCTTCCTGACCCTCCAGGGTAGTCCTGGTATCCCTACCTGATGCTCCGGGGTAGGCCTGGCGTCCCTTCCCAACGCTCCGGGGTAGTACCAGTATACCCACCTGGTACTCCGGGGTAGTACCCATAATGCTCATTGGTACTCTGGGGTGGTACCAGTACACACAGCCGGCACTCCGGGGTACAAATGCTGTCCCTATGGGCGCCCACGGTTAGACCCGCCCTTCCTACCTGACCCTCCACGTTAGGCCCGGTGTCCCTACGCAATGTTCCGGGATAGAAACGCTTCTCCCACCAGTAATCTGGGTTTGTACCGGAAACCTTTGTGATGCGCCGGAGTTCACCTGGTGTCACTACGGGCGCGCAGTGTTAGACCCCGCCTCCCTTCCAGACCCTCCAGGGTAGGCCTGGTATCCCTACCTGATGCTCCGGGGTAGGCCTTGCGTCCCTTCCCGAGGCTCCGGGGTAGTACCGGTACCCCCCCTCAATTCTCCAGGGTATTACCCGTAATCCTAATTGGTACTCCGGGGTAGTACCCATGCCCCCACTCGGTACTCCGCGGTAGTACCCGTAACCCTCATCGTTACTCTGGGGTGGTACCAGTACCCCCACCCGGTACTCCGGGGTAGTACCGGTACCACCACTCGGCACTCCGGGGTGGTGCCAGTAACCCCACCCAGTACTACGGAGTACAACTGCTGTCCCTACGGGCAGGCGGGGTAGACCCGCCCTATCTATCTGACCCTCCGACTTAGGCCTGTTGTCCCTACCCGACGTTCCGGGATAGAACTGGTTCCCGCAACAGTGCTATGGGCTTGTACTGGAAATCTTTGTGATGCGCCGGAGTTCACCTGTTGTCCCTACGGGAGTGCAATGTTAGGACCGGCCTCCCTTCCTGACCCCCCAGGGTAGGCCTGGTGTCCCTACCTGGTGCTCCGGTTAGGCCTGGCTTCCCTTCCTGACGCTCCGGGGTAGTACGGGTAACCCCACCTGGTGCTCCGGGGTGGTACCAGTACTCCCACCAGGTACTCCGGGTAGTACCCGCAACCCTCATCGGTACTCCGGGGTAGTACCGGTACCACCACTTGGCACTCCGGGGTGGTACCAGTACCCCCACCCGGCAGTCCGGGGTAGTACTAGTACCCCAGTTAGTACTACGGAGTACAACTGCTGTCCCTACGGGCGGGAGGGGTAGACCCGCCCTTTCTATCTGACCCTCCGCGTTAGGCCCGGTGTCCCTACCCGACGTTCCGGGATAGAACCGGTTCCCCCATCAGTACTATGAGGTTGTACCGGAAACCTTTTTGATGCGCCGGAGTTCACCTGTTGTCCCTACGGGCGCGCCCTGTTAGACCCGGCCTCCCTTCCTGACCCTCCAGGGTAGGCCTGGTATCCCTACGTGGTTCTCCGGTGAGGCCTGGCGTCCGTTCCCGACGCTTCGGCGTAGTACCTGTACCCCCACTCCATACTCTGCGGTAGTACCCGTAATCCTCATCGGTATTCCGGGGTAGTAACCGTAACCCTCATCGGTACTCCGGGGTGGTACCAGTACCCCCACCCGGTACTCCGGGGTAGCGCCGGTACCACCACTCGGCACTCCGGGGTGGTACCAGTACCCCCACCCAGTACTACAGGGTACAACTGCTGTCCCTACGGCTTCGCGGGTTAGACCCGCCCTTTCTATCTGACCCTCCGCGTTAGGCCCGGTGTCACTAACCGACGTTCCAGGATAGAACTGGTTCCCGCAACAGTGCTATGGGGTTGTACCGGAAACCTTTGTGATGCGCCGGAGTTCACCTGTTGTCCCTACGGGTGCGCGCTGTTACGCCCGGCCTCCCTTCTTGACCCCCCAGGGTAGGCCTGGTGTCCCTACCTGGTGCACCTGCTTAAGCCTGGCGTCCCTTCCCGACACTCCGGGGTAGTACCAGTACCCCCACTCGGTACTCCGCGGTAGTACCCGTAATCCTCATCGGTACTCCGGGGCGGTACCTGTACCCCCACCCTCTATTCTGGGGCAGTACCGGTAGCACCACTCTGCACTCCAGGGTGGTACCAGTACCCCCACCCAGTACTACAGGGTACAACTGCTGTCCCTACGGGCGCGCGATGTTAGACTCGCCCTTACTACCTGACCCTCTGCATTAGGCCCGGTGTCCCTACCCGACATTCCGGGATAGAACCGGTTCCCCCAACAGTACTATGGGTACTATCCGGAGTACCTGGTTTGAGTACTGGTCCCACCCCAGAGTACAGTAGAGGATTACATGTACCACCCAGGAGCACCAGGTGGGGGTACCGGTACTACCCCGGAGCGTCGGGAAGGGACGCCAGGGTTAAGCAGGTGCACCAGGTAGGGATACCAGGCGTACCCTGGGGGCTCAGGAAGGGCGGCCGAGTCTAAGAGGGCGCTCCCGTAGGGACAACAGTTGAACTCCGGCGCATCACAAAGGTTTCCGGTACAACCCCATAGTACTGTTGGGGGAACAGCTTCTATCCCGGAACGTCGGGTAGGGACACTGGGCCTAATGCAGAGGGTCAGGTAGTAAGGGCGAGTCTAACCCCGCGCGCCCGTAGGGACAGCAGTTGCACCCTGTAGTAGTGGGTGGGGGTACTGGTACCACCCCGGAGTGCCGAGTGGTGGTACCGGTACTACCCCGGAGCGCTGGTTGTGGGTAAAGGTACCAGCCCGGAGTACCGATGAGGATTGCGGTTACTACCACGGAGTACCGAGTGGGGGTACCGGTACTACCCCGGTGCGTCGGGAAGGGACGCCAGGCCTTCCCGGAGCACCAGGTAGGGATACCAGGCCTACCCTGGGGGCTCAGGAAGGGAGGCCGGGTCTAAAGGGCGCGCCCGTAGGGACAACAGGTGAACTCCGGCGCATCACAAAGGTTTCCAGTACAAGCCCATAGTACTGTTGGGGGAACCGTTTCTATCCCGGAACGTCGGGTAGGGACACCGGTCCTAATGCAGAGGGTTAGTTAGTAAAGGCGAGTCTAACACTGCGCGCCCGTATGGACAGCAGTTGTACCCTGTAGTACCGGGTGGGGGTACTGGTACCACCCTGGAGTACCGATGAGGGTTACGGGTAGTACCCGGAGTACCTGGTGGGAGTACTGGTACCACCCCGGAGTACCGTAGAGGGTTATGGGTACCACCCAGGAGAACCAGGAGGGGGTACCGGTACTACCCTGGAGCGTCGGGAAGGGACGCCAGGCTTAAGCAGGTGCACCAGGTAGGGATACCAGGCCTACCCTGGGGGCTCAGGAAGGGAGGCCGGGTCTAACAGGGGGCGCCCGTAGGGACAACAGGTGAACTCCGGCGCATCACAAAGGTTTCCGGTACAACCCCATAGTACTGTTGGGGGAACAGGTTCTATCCCGGAACGTCGGGTAGGGACACCGGGCCTAACGTGGAGGGCGAGATAGAAAGGGCGGTTGTAACCCCGCTCGCCCGTAGGGACAGCAGTTGCACCCTGTAGTACTGGGTGGGGGTACTGGTACCACCCCGGAGTGCCGAGTGGTGGTACCGGCACTACCCCGGATCGCCGGTTGCGTGTACAGGTACCACCCCGGAGTACCGGTGAGGGTTACGGGTACTACCCCGCAGTACCTGGTAGGGGCACGGGTACTAACCCGGAGTACCGATGAGGATTGCGGGGACTACCACGGAGTACCGAGTGGGGGTACCGGTACTACGTCGGAGCGTCAGGAAGGTATGCCAGGCCTCCCCGGAGCACCAGGTAGGTATACCAGGCCTACCCTGGGGGCTCAGGAAGGGCGGCCGGGTCTAACAGGGCGCTCCCGTAGGGACAACAGGTGAACTCCGGCGCATCACAAAGGCTTCCGTTACAACCCCATAGTACTGTTGGGGGAACCGGTTCCATCCTGGAATGTCGGGTAGGGACACCGGGCCTAAAGCGGAGGGTCAGGTTGTAAGGGCGAGTCTAACTTTGCGGGCCCGTAGGGACAGCATTTGTACCCTGTAGTCCTGGGTGGGGGTACTGGTACCACCCAGGAGTGCCCAGTGGTGGTACCGGCACTACCCCGGAGCGCCGGTTGCGTGTACAGGTACCACCCCGAGTACCGATGAGGGTTACGGGTACTACCCCGGAGTACCTGGTGGGAGTACTGGTACCACCCCGGAGTACCGATGAGGATTATGGGTACTACCACGGAGTACCGAGTGGGGATAGCGGTACTACCCGGAGCGTCGGGAAGGGACGCCAGGCTTAAGCAGGTGCACCAGGTAGGGATACCAGGCGTACCCTGGGGGCTCAGGAAGGGAGGCCGGGTCTAACAGGGCGCGCCCGTAGGGACAACAGGTGAACTCCGGCGCATCACAAAGGTTTCCGTTACAACCCCATAGTACTGTTGGGGGAACAGGTTCTATCCCGGAACGTCGGGTAGGGACACCGGGCCTAACGTGGAGGGTGAGATAGAAAGGGCGGTTGTAACCCCGCTCGCCCGTAGGGACAGCAGTTGTACCCCGTAGTAGTACTCGGTGGGGGTACTGGTACCACCCCGGAGTGCCGAGTGGTGGTACCGGCACTACCCCGGAGCGCCGGTTGCGGGTACAGGTACCACCCCGGAGTACCGATGAGGGTTACGGGTACTACCCCGCAGTACCTGGTAGGGGCACGGGTACTAACCCGGAGTACCGATGAGGATTGCGGGGACTACCACGGAGTACCGAGTGGGGATAGCGGTACTACCCGGAGCGTCGGGAAGGGACGCCAGGCTTAAGCAGGTGCACCAGGAAGGGATACCAGGCGTACCCTGGGGGCTCAGGAAGGGCGGCCGAGTCTAAGAGGGCGCTCCCGTAGGGACAACAGGTGAACTCCGGCGCATCACAAAGGTTTTTGCGGTACAACCCCATAGTACTGTTGGGGGAACAGCTTCTATCCCGGAACGTCGGGTAGGGACACTGGGCCTAATGCAGAGGGTCAGGTAGTAAGGGCGAGTCTAACCCCGCGCGCCCGTAGGGACAGCAGTTGCACCCTGTAGTAGTGGTTGGGGTACTGGTACCACCCCGGAGTGCCGAGTGGTGGTACCGGTACTACCCCGGAGCGCCGGTTGTGGGTACAGGTACCAGCCCGGAGTACCGATGAGGGTTACGGTTACTACCACGGAGTACCGAGTGGGGGTACCGGTACTACCCCGGTGCGTCGGGAAGGGACGCCAGGCCTTCCCGGAGCACCAGGTAGGGATACCAGGCCTACCCTGGGGGCTCAGAAAGGGAGGCCGGGTCTAAAGGGCGCGCCCGTAGGGACAACAGGTGAACTCCGGCGCATCACAAAGGTTTCCAGTACAAGCCCATAGTACTGTTGGGGGAACCGTTTCTATCCCGGAACGTCGGGTAGGGACACCGGTCCTAATGCAGAGGGTTAGTTAGTAAGGGCGAGTCTAACATTGCGCGCCCGTAGGGACAGCAGTTGTACCCTGTAGTACCGGGTGGGGGTACTGGTACCACCCCGGAGTACCGATGAGGGTTACGGGTACTACCCCGGAGTACCTGGTGGGAGTACTGGTACCACCCCGGAGTACCGTAGAGGGTTATGAGTACCACCCAGGAGAACCAGGAGGGGGTACCGGTACTACCCTGGAGCGTCAGGAAGGGACGCCAGGCTTAAGCAGGTGCACCAGGTAGGGATACCAGGCCTACCCTGGGGGCTCAGGAAGGGAGGCCGGGTGTAACAGGGCGCGCCCGTAGGGACAACAGGTGAACTCTGGCGCATCACAAAGGTTTCCGTTACAACCCCATAGTACTGTTGGGGGAACAGGTTCTATCCCGGAACGTCGGGTAGGGACACCGGGCCTAACGTGGAGGGTGAGATAGAAAGGGCGGTTGTAACCCCGCTCGCCCGTAGGGACAGCAGTTGTACCCCGTAGTAGTACTCGGTGGGGGTACTGGTACCACCCCGGAGTGCCGAGTGGTGGTACCGGTACTACCCCGGAGCGCCGGTTGCAGGTACAGGTACCACCACGGAGTACCGATGAGGATTACGGGGACTACCACGGAGTACCGAGTGGGGGTACCGGTACTACCCCGGAGCGTCAGGAAGGTATGCCAGGCCTCCCCGGAGCACCAGGTAGGGATACCAGGCCTACCCTGGGGGCTCAGGAAGGGAGGCGGGGTCTAACAGGGCGCGCCCGTAGGGACAACAGGTGAACTCTGGCGCATCACAAAGGTTTCCGTTACAACCCCATAGTACTGTTGGGGGAACAAGTTCTATCCCGGAACGTCGGGTAGGGACACCGGGCCTAACGTGGAGGGTGAGATAGAAAGGGCGGTTGTAACCCCGCTCGCCCGTAGGGACAGCAGTTGTACCCCGTAGTAGTACTCGGTGGGGGTACTGGTACCACCCCGGAGTGCCGAGTGGTGGTACCGGCACTACCCCGGAGCGCCGGTTGCGGGTACAGGTACCACCCCGGAGTACCGATGAGGGTTACGGGTACTACCCCGGAGTACCTGGTGGGAGTACTGGTACCACCCCGGAGTACCGATGAGGGTTACGGGTACTACCACGGAGTACCGAGTGGGGGTACCGGTACTACCCCGGAGCGTCGGGAAGGTATGCCAGGCCTCCCCGGAGCACCAGGTAGGGATACCAGACCTACCCTGGGGGCTCAGGAAGGGAGGCTGGGTCTAACAGGGCGCGCCCGTAGGGACAACAGTTGAACTCCGGCGCATCACAAAGGTTTCCGGTACAACCCCATAGTACTGTTGGGGGAACCGTTTCTATCCCGGAACGTCGGGTAGGGACACCGGTCCTAATGCAGAGGATTAGTTAGTAAGGGCGAGTCTAACATTGCGCGCCCGTAGGGACAGCAGTTGTACCCTGTAGTACCGGGTGGGGGTACTGGTACCACCCCGGAGTACCGATGAGGGTTACGGGTAGTACCCGGAGTACCTGGTGGGAGTACTGGTACCACCCCGGAGTACCGTAGAGGGTTATGGGTACCACCCAGGAGCACCAGGTGGGGGTACCGGTACTACCCCGGAGCATCGGGAAGGGACGCCAGGCTTAAGCAGGTGCACCAGGTAGGGATACCAGGCCTACCCTGGGGGCTCAGGAAGGGAGGCCGGGTCTAACAGGGGGCGCCCGTAGGGACAACAGGTGAACTCTGGCACATCACAAAGGTTTCCGGTACAAGCCAATAGTACTGTTGGGGCAACAGGTTCTATCCCGGAACGTCGGGTAGGGACACCGGGCCTAACGCGGAGGGTCAGGTTGTAAGGGCGAGTCTAACGCCGCGCACCCGTAGGGACAGCAGTTGTACCCTGTATTAGTACTGGGTGGGGGTACTGGTACCACCCCGTAGTGCCGAGTGGTGGTATCGGTACTACCCCGGAGTGCCGGTTGCATGCACAGGTACCACCCCGGAGTACCGATGAGGGTTACGGGCACTACCCCGCAGTACCTGGTGGGAGTACTGGTACCAACCCGGAGTACCGATACCACCCCGGAGTACCGATGAGGGTTGCGGGGACTACCACGGAGTACCGAGTGGGGGTACCGGTACTACCCCGGAGCGCCAGGAAGGTATGCCAGGCCTCCCCGGAGCACCAGGTAGGGATACCAGGCCTACCCTGGGGGCTCAGGAAGGGAGGCGGGGTCTAACAGGGCGCGCCCGTAGGGACAACAGGTGAACTCTGGCGCATCACAAAGGTTTCCGTTACAACCCCATAGTACTGTTGGGGGAACAGGTTCTATCCCGGAACGTTGGGTAGGGACACCGGGCCTAACGTGGAGGGTGAGATAGAAAGGGCGGTTGTAACCCCGCTCGCCCGTAGGGACAGCAGTTGTACCCCGTAGTAGTACTCGGTGGGGGTACTGGTACCACCCCGGAGTGCCGAGTGGTGGTACCGGTAAGACCCCGGAGCGCCGGTTGCGGGTACAGGTACCACCCCGGAGTACCGATGAGGGTTACGGGTACTACCCCGGAGTACCTGGTGGGAGTACTGGTACCACCCCGGAGTACCGATGATGATTACGGTTACTACCGCGGAGTACGGAGTGGGGGTACCGGTACCACCCCGGAGCTTCGGGAAGGGACGCCAGGCTTAAGCAGGTGCACCAGGTAGGGATACCAGGCCTACCCTGGGGGCTCAGGAAGGGAGGCCGGGTCTAACAGGGGGCGCCCGTAGGGACAACAGGTGAACTCCGGCGCATCACAAAGGTTTCCGGTACAACCCCATAGTACTGTTGGGGGAACAGGTTCTATCCCGGAACGTCGGGTAGGGACACCGGGCCTAACGTGGAGGGCGAGATAGAAAGGGCGGTTGTAACCCCGCTCGCCCGTAGGGACAGCAGTTGCACCCTGTAGTACTGGGTGGGGGTACTGGTACCACCCCGGAGTGCCGAGTGGTGGTACCGGCACTACCCCGGATCGCCGGTTGCGTGTACAGGTACCACCCCGGAGTACCGGTGAGGGTTACGGGTACTACCCCGCAGTACCTGGTAGGGGCACGGGTACTAACCCGGAGTACCGATGAGGATTGCGGGGACTACCACGGAGTACCGAGTGGGGGTACCGGTACTACGTCGGAGCGTCAGGAAGGTATGCCAGGCCTCCCCGGAGCACCAGGTAGGTATACCAGGCCTACCCTGGGGGCTCAGGAAGGGCGGCCGGGTCTAACAGGGCGCTCCCGTAGGGACAACAGGTGAACTCCGGCGCATCACAAAGGCTTCCGTTACAACCCCATAGTACTGTTGGGGGAACCGGTTCCATCCTGGAATGTCGGGTAGGGACACCGGGCCTAAAGCGGAGGGTCAGGTTGTAAGGGCGAGTCTAACTTTGCGGGCCCGTAGGGACAGCATTTGTACCCTGTAGTCCTGGGTGGGGGTACTGGTACCACCCAGGAGTGCCCAGTGGTGGTACCGGCACTACCCCGGAGCGCCGGTTGCGTGTACAGGTACCACCCCGAGTACCGATGAGGGTTACGGGTACTACCCCGGAGTACCTGGTGGGAGTACTGGTACCACCCCGGAGTACCGATGAGGATTATGGGTACTACCACGGAGTACCGAGTGGGGATAGCGGTACTACCCGGAGCGTCGGGAAGGGACGCCAGGCTTAAGCAGGTGCACCAGGTAGGGATACCAGGCGTACCCTGGGGGCTCAGGAAGGGAGGCCGGGTCTAACAGGGCGCGCCCGTAGGGACAACAGGTGAACTCCGGCGCATCACAAAGGTTTCCGTTACAACCCCATAGTACTGTTGGGGGAACAGGTTCTATCCCGGAACGTCGGGTAGGGACACCGGGCCTAACGTGGAGGGTGAGATAGAAAGGGCGGTTGTAACCCCGCTCGCCCGTAGGGACAGCAGTTGTACCCCGTAGTAGTACTCGGTGGGGGTACTGGTACCACCCCGGAGTGCCGAGTGGTGGTACCGGCACTACCCCGGAGCGCCGGTTGCGGGTACAGGTACCACCCCGGAGTACCGATGAGGGTTACGGGTACTACCCCGCAGTACCTGGTAGGGGCACGGGTACTAACCCGGAGTACCGATGAGGATTGCGGGGACTACCACGGAGTACCGAGTGGGGATAGCGGTACTACCCGGAGCGTCGGGAAGGGACGCCAGGCTTAAGCAGGTGCACCAGGAAGGGATACCAGGCGTACCCTGGGGGCTCAGGAAGGGCGGCCGAGTCTAAGAGGGCGCTCCCGTAGGGACAACAGGTGAACTCCGGCGCATCACAAAGGTTTTTGCGGTACAACCCCATAGTACTGTTGGGGGAACAGCTTCTATCCCGGAACGTCGGGTAGGGACACTGGGCCTAATGCAGAGGGTCAGGTAGTAAGGGCGAGTCTAACCCCGCGCGCCCGTAGGGACAGCAGTTGCACCCTGTAGTAGTGGTTGGGGTACTGGTACCACCCCGGAGTGCCGAGTGGTGGTACCGGTACTACCCCGGAGCGCCGGTTGTGGGTACAGGTACCAGCCCGGAGTACCGATGAGGGTTACGGTTACTACCACGGAGTACCGAGTGGGGGTACCGGTACTACCCCGGTGCGTCGGGAAGGGACGCCAGGCCTTCCCGGAGCACCAGGTAGGGATACCAGGCCTACCCTGGGGGCTCAGAAAGGGAGGCCGGGTCTAAAGGGCGCGCCCGTAGGGACAACAGGTGAACTCCGGCGCATCACAAAGGTTTCCAGTACAAGCCCATAGTACTGTTGGGGGAACCGTTTCTATCCCGGAACGTCGGGTAGGGACACCGGTCCTAATGCAGAGGGTTAGTTAGTAAGGGCGAGTCTAACATTGCGCGCCCGTAGGGACAGCAGTTGTACCCTGTAGTACCGGGTGGGGGTACTGGTACCACCCCGGAGTACCGATGAGGGTTACGGGTAGTACCCGGAGTACCTGGTGGGAGTACTGGTACCACCCCGGAGTACCGTAGAGGGTTATGAGTACCACCCAGGAGAACCAGGAGGGGGTACCGGTACTACCCTGGAGCGTCAGGAAGGGACGCCAGGCTTAAGCAGGTGCACCAGGTAGGGATACCAGGCCTACCCTGGGGGCTCAGGAAGGGAGGCCGGGTGTAACAGGGCGCGCCCGTAGGGACAACAGGTGAACTCTGGCGCATCACAAAGGTTTCCGTTACAACCCCATAGTACTGTTGGGGGAACAGGTTCTATCCCGGAACGTCGGGTAGGGACACCGGGCCTAACGTGGAGGGTGAGATAGAAAGGGCGGTTGTAACCCCGCTCGCCCGTAGGGACAGCAGTTGTACCCCGTAGTAGTACTCGGTGGGGGTACTGGTACCACCCCGGAGTGCCGAGTGGTGGTACCGGTACTACCCCGGAGCGCCGGTTGCAGGTACAGGTACCACCACGGAGTACCGATGAGGATTACGGGGACTACCACGGAGTACCGAGTGGGGGTACCGGTACTACCCCGGAGCGTCAGGAAGGTATGCCAGGCCTCCCCGGAGCACCAGGTAGGGATACCAGGCCTACCCTGGGGGCTCAGGAAGGGAGGCGGGGTCTAACAGGGCGCGCCCGTAGGGACAACAGGTGAACTCTGGCGCATCACAAAGGTTTCCGTTACAACCCCATAGTACTGTTGGGGGAACAAGTTCTATCCCGGAACGTCGGGTAGGGACACCGGGCCTAACGTGGAGGGTGAGATAGAAAGGGCGGTTGTAACCCCGCTCGCCCGTAGGGACAGCAGTTGTACCCCGTAGTAGTACTCGGTGGGGGTACTGGTACCACCCCGGAGTGCCGAGTGGTGGTACCGGCACTACCCCGGAGCGCCGGTTGCGGGTACAGGTACCACCCCGGAGTACCGATGAGGGTTACGGGTACTACCCCGGAGTACCTGGTGGGAGTACTGGTACCACCCCGGAGTACCGATGAGGGTTACGGGTACTACCACGGAGTACCGAGTGGGGGTACCGGTACTACCCCGGAGCGTCGGGAAGGTATGCCAGGCCTCCCCGGAGCACCAGGTAGGGATACCAGACCTACCCTGGGGGCTCAGGAAGGGAGGCTGGGTCTAACAGGGCGCGCCCGTAGGGACAACAGTTGAACTCCGGCGCATCACAAAGGTTTCCGGTACAACCCCATAGTACTGTTGGGGGAACCGTTTCTATCCCGGAACGTCGGGTAGGGACACCGGTCCTAATGCAGAGGATTAGTTAGTAAGGGCGAGTCTAACATTGCGCGCCCGTAGGGACAGCAGTTGTACCCTGTAGTACCGGGTGGGGGTACTGGTACCACCCCGGAGTACCGATGAGGGTTACGGGTAGTACCCGGAGTACCTGGTGGGAGTACTGGTACCACCCCGGAGTACCGTAGAGGGTTATGGGTACCACCCAGGAGCACCAGGTGGGGGTACCGGTACTACCCCGGAGCATCGGGAAGGGACGCCAGGCTTAAGCAGGTGCACCAGGTAGGGATACCAGGCCTACCCTGGGGGCTCAGGAAGGGAGGCCGGGTCTAACAGGGGGCGCCCGTAGGGACAACAGGTGAACTCTGGCACATCACAAAGGTTTCCGGTACAAGCCAATAGTACTGTTGGGGCAACAGGTTCTATCCCGGAACGTCGGGTAGGGACACCGGGCCTAACGCGGAGGGTCAGGTTGTAAGGGCGAGTCTAACGCCGCGCACCCGTAGGGACAGCAGTTGTACCCTGTATTAGTACTGGGTGGGGGTACTGGTACCACCCCGTAGTGCCGAGTGGTGGTATCGGTACTACCCCGGAGTGCCGGTTGCATGCACAGGTACCACCCCGGAGTACCGATGAGGGTTACGGGCACTACCCCGCAGTACCTGGTGGGAGTACTGGTACCAACCCGGAGTACCGATACCACCCCGGAGTACCGATGAGGGTTGCGGGGACTACCACGGAGTACCGAGTGGGGGTACCGGTACTACCCCGGAGCGCCAGGAAGGTATGCCAGGCCTCCCCGGAGCACCAGGTAGGGATACCAGGCCTACCCTGGGGGCTCAGGAAGGGAGGCGGGGTCTAACAGGGCGCGCCCGTAGGGACAACAGGTGAACTCTGGCGCATCACAAAGGTTTCCGTTACAACCCCATAGTACTGTTGGGGGAACAGGTTCTATCCCGGAACGTTGGGTAGGGACACCGGGCCTAACGTGGAGGGTGAGATAGAAAGGGCGGTTGTAACCCCGCTCGCCCGTAGGGACAGCAGTTGTACCCCGTAGTAGTACTCGGTGGGGGTACTGGTACCACCCCGGAGTGCCGAGTGGTGGTACCGGTAAGACCCCGGAGCGCCGGTTGCGGGTACAGGTACCACCCCGGAGTACCGATGAGGGTTACGGGTACTACCCCGGAGTACCTGGTGGGAGTACTGGTACCACCCCGGAGTACCGATGATGATTACGGTTACTACCGCGGAGTACGGAGTGGGGGTACCGGTACCACCCCGGAGCTTCGGGAAGGGACGCCAGGCTTAAGCAGGTGCACCAGGTAGGGATACCAGGCCTACCCTGGGGGCTCAGGAAGGGAGGCCGGGTCTAACAGGGGGCGCCCGTAGGGACAACAGGTGAACTCCGGCGCATCACAAAGGTTTCCGGTACAACCCCATAGTACTGTTGGGGGAACAGGTTCTATCCCGGAACGTCGGGTAGGGACACCGGGCCTAACGTGGAGGGCGAGATAGAAAGGGCGGTTGTAACCCCGCTCGCCCGTAGGGACAGCAGTTGCACCCTGTAGTACTGGGTGGGGGTACTGGTACCACCCCGGAGTGCCGAGTGGTGGTACCGGCACTACCCCGGATCGCCGGTTGCGTGTACAGGTACCACCCCGGAGTACCGGTGAGGGTTACGGGTACTACCCCGCAGTACCTGGTAGGGGCACGGGTACTAACCCGGAGTACCGATGAGGATTGCGGGGACTACCACGGAGTACCGAGTGGGGGTACCGGTACTACGTCGGAGCGTCAGGAAGGTATGCCAGGCCTCCCCGGAGCACCAGGTAGGTATACCAGGCCTACCCTGGGGGCTCAGGAAGGGCGGCCGGGTCTAACAGGGCGCTCCCGTAGGGACAACAGGTGAACTCCGGCGCATCACAAAGGCTTCCGTTACAACCCCATAGTACTGTTGGGGGAACCGGTTCCATCCTGGAATGTCGGGTAGGGACACCGGGCCTAAAGCGGAGGGTCAGGTTGTAAGGGCGAGTCTAACTTTGCGGGCCCGTAGGGACAGCATTTGTACCCTGTAGTCCTGGGTGGGGGTACTGGTACCACCCAGGAGTGCCCAGTGGTGGTACCGGCACTACCCCGGAGCGCCGGTTGCGTGTACAGGTACCACCCCGAGTACCGATGAGGGTTACGGGTACTACCCCGGAGTACCTGGTGGGAGTACTGGTACCACCCCGGAGTACCGATGAGGATTATGGGTACTACCACGGAGTACCGAGTGGGGATAGCGGTACTACCCGGAGCGTCGGGAAGGGACGCCAGGCTTAAGCAGGTGCACCAGGTAGGGATACCAGGCGTACCCTGGGGGCTCAGGAAGGGAGGCCGGGTCTAACAGGGCGCGCCCGTAGGGACAACAGGTGAACTCCGGCGCATCACAAAGGTTTCCGTTACAACCCCATAGTACTGTTGGGGGAACAGGTTCTATCCCGGAACGTCGGGTAGGGACACCGGGCCTAACGTGGAGGGTGAGATAGAAAGGGCGGTTGTAACCCCGCTCGCCCGTAGGGACAGCAGTTGTACCCCGTAGTAGTACTCGGTGGGGGTACTGGTACCACCCCGGAGTGCCGAGTGGTGGTACCGGCACTACCCCGGAGCGCCGGTTGCGGGTACAGGTACCACCCCGGAGTACCGATGAGGGTTACGGGTACTACCCCGCAGTACCTGGTAGGGGCACGGGTACTAACCCGGAGTACCGATGAGGATTGCGGGGACTACCACGGAGTACCGAGTGGGGATAGCGGTACTACCCGGAGCGTCGGGAAGGGACGCCAGGCTTAAGCAGGTGCACCAGGAAGGGATACCAGGCGTACCCTGGGGGCTCAGGAAGGGCGGCCGAGTCTAAGAGGGCGCTCCCGTAGGGACAACAGGTGAACTCCGGCGCATCACAAAGGTTTTTGCGGTACAACCCCATAGTACTGTTGGGGGAACAGCTTCTATCCCGGAACGTCGGGTAGGGACACTGGGCCTAATGCAGAGGGTCAGGTAGTAAGGGCGAGTCTAACCCCGCGCGCCCGTAGGGACAGCAGTTGTACCCCGTAGTAGTACTCGGTGGGGGTACTGGTACCACCCCGGAGTGCCGAGTGGTGGTACCGGTACTACCCCGGAGCGCCGGTTGTGGGTACAGGTACCAGCCCGGAGTACCGATGAGGGTTACGGTTACTACCACGGAGTACCGAGTGGGGGTACCGGTACTACCCCGGTGCGTCGGGAAGGGACGCCAGGCCTTCCCGGAGCACCAGGTAGGGATACCAGGCCTACCCTGGGGGCTCAGAAAGGGAGGCCGGGTCTAAAGGGCGCGCCCGTAGGGACAACAGGTGAACTCCGGCGCATCACAAAGGTTTCCAGTACAAGCCCATAGTACTGTTGGGGGAACCGTTTCTATCCCGGAACGTCGGGTAGGGACACCGGTCCTAATGCAGAGGGTTAGTTAGTAAGGGCGAGTCTAACATTGCGCGCCCGTATGGACAGCAGTTGTACCCTGTAGTACCGGGTGGGGGTACTGGTACCACCCCGGAGTACCGATGAGGGTTACGGGTAGTACCCGGAGTACCTGGTGGGAGTACTGGTACCACCCCGGAGTACCGTAGAGGGTTATGAGTACCACCCAGGAGAACCAGGAGGGGGTACCGGTACTACCCTGGAGCGTCAGGAAGGGACGCCAGGCTTAAGCAGGTGCACCAGGTAGGGATACCAGGCCTACCCTGGGGGCTCAGGAAGGGAGGCCGGGTGTAACAGGGCGCGCCCGTAGGGACAACAGGTGAACTCTGGCGCATCACAAAGGTTTCCGTTACAACCCCATAGTACTGTTGGGGGAACAGGTTCTATCCCGGAACGTCGGGTAGGGACACCGGGCCTAACGTGGAGGGTGAGATAGAAAGGGCGGTTGTAACCCCGCTCGCCCGTAGGGACAGCAGTTGTACCCCGTAGTAGTACTCGGTGGGGGTACTGGTACCACCCCGGAGTGCCGAGTGGTGGTACCGGTACTACCCCGGAGCGCCGGTTGCAGGTACAGGTACCACCACGGAGTACCGATGAGGATTACGGGGACTACCACGGAGTACCGAGTGGGGGTACCGGTACTACCCCGGAGCGTCAGGAAGGTATGCCAGGCCTCCCCGGAGCACCAGGTAGGGATACCAGGCCTACCCTGGGGGCTCAGGAAGGGAGGCGGGGTCTAACAGGGCGCGCCCGTAGGGACAACAGGTGAACTCTGGCGCATCACAAAGGTTTCCGTTACAACCCCATAGTACTGTTGGGGGAACAAGTTCTATCCCGGAACGTCGGGTAGGGACACCGGGCCTAACGTGGAGGGTGAGATAGAAAGGGCGGTTGTAACCCCGCTCGCCCGTAGGGACAGCAGTTGTACCCCGTAGTAGTACTCGGTGGGGGTACTGGTACCACCCCGGAGTGCCGAGTGGTGGTACCGGCACTACCCCGGAGTGCCGGTTGCATGCACAGGTACCACCCCGGAGTACCGATGAGGGTTACGGGCACTACCCCGCAGTACCTGGTGGGAGTACTGGTACCAACCCGGAGTACCGATACCACCCCGGAGTACCGATGAGGGTTACGGGGACTACCACGGAGTACCGAGTGGGGGTACCGGTACTACCCCGGAGCGCCAGGAAGGTATGCCAGGCCTCCCCGGAGCACCAGGTAGGGATACCAGGCCTACCCTGGGGGCTCAGGAAGGGAGGCGGGGTCTAACAGGGCGCGCCCGTAGGGACAACAGGTGAACTCTGGCGCATCACAAAGGTTTCCGTTACAACCCCATAGTACTGTTGGGGGAACAGGTTCTATCCCGGAACGTTGGGTAGGGACACCGGGCCTAACGTGGAGGGTGAGATAGAAAGGGCGGTTGTAACCCCGCTCGCCCGTAGGGACAGCAGTTGTACCCCGTAGTAGTACTCGGTGGGGGTACTGGTACCACCCCGGAGTGCCGAGTGGTGGTACCGGTAAGACTCCGGAGCGCCGGTTGCGGGTACAGGTACCACCCCGGAGTACCGATGAGGGTTACGGGTACTACCCCGGAGTACCTGGTGGGAGTACTGGTACCACCCCGGAGTACCGATGAGGATTACGGTTACTACCGCGGAGTACGGAGTGGGGGTACCGGTACCACCCCGGAGCTTCGGGAAGGGACGCCAGGCTTAAGCAGGTGCACCAGGTAGGGATACCAGGCCTACCCTGGGGGCTCAGGAAGGGAGGCCGGGCCTAACAGGGCGCGCCCGTAGGGACAACAGGTGAACTCCGGCGCATCACAAAGGTTTCCGGTACAACCCCATAGTACTGTTGGGGGAACAGGTTCTATCCCGGAACGTCGGGTAGGGACACCGGGCCTAAAGCGGAGGGTCAGGTTGTAAGGGCGAGTCTAACTTCGCGCGCACGTAGGGACAGCAGTTGTACCCCGTAGTACTACTCGGTGGGGGTACTGGTACCACCCCGGAGTGCCGAGTGGTGGTACCGGTACTACCCCGGAGCGCCGGTTGCGGGTACAGGTACCACCCCGGAGTACCGATGAGGGTTACGGTTACTACCACGGAGTACCGAGTGGGGGTACCGGTACTACCCCGGAGCGTCGGGAAGGGACTCCAGGCTTAAGCAGGTGCACCAGGTAGGGATACCAGGCCTACCCTGGGGGCTCAGGAAGGGAGGACGGGTCTAACAGGGGGCGCCCGTAGGGACAACAGGTGAACTCTGGCGCATCACAAAGTTTTCCGGTCCAACCCCATAGTACTGTTGGGGCAACAGGTTCTATCCCGGAACGTCGGGTAGGGACACCGGGCCTAAAGCGGAGGGTCAGGTAGTAAGGGCGAGTCTAACGCCGCGCACGCGTAGGGACAGCAGTTGTACCCTGTATTAGTACTGGGTGGGGGTACTGGTACCACCCCGGAGTGCCGAGTGGTGGTACCGGTAAGACCCCGGAGCGCCGGTTGCGGGTACAGGTACCACCCCGGAGTACCGATGAGGGTTACGGGTACTACCCCGCAGTACCTGGTGGGACTACAGGTACCACCCCGGAATACCGTAGAGGGTTACAGGTACCACCCAGGAGCACCAGGTGGGGGTACCGGTACTACCCCGGAGCGTAGGGAAGGGATGCCAGGCTTAAGCAGGTGCACCAGGTAGGGATACCAGGCCTACCCTGGGGGCTCAGGAAGGGAGGCGGGGTCTAACAGGGGGCGCCCGTAGGGACAACAGGTGAACTCTGGCGCATCACAAAGGTTTCCGGTACAAGCCAATAGTACTGTTGGGGCAACAGGTTCTATCCCAGAACGTCGGGTAGGGACACCGGGCCTAACGCGGAGGGTGAGATAGAAAGGGCGGTTGTAACCCCGCTCGCCCGTAGGGACAGCAGTTGTACCCCGTAGTAGTACTCGGTGGGGGTACTGGTACCACCCCGGAGCGCCGAGTGGTGGTACCGGTACTACCCCGGAGCGCCGGTTGCGGGTACAGGTACCACCCCGGAGTACCGATGAGGGTTACGGTTACTACCACGGAGTACCGAGTGGGGGTACCGGTACTACCCCGGAGCGTCGGGAAGGGACTCCAGGCTTAAGCAGGTGCACCAGGTAGGGATACCAGGCCTACCCTGGGGGATCAGGAAGGGAGGACGGGTCTAACAGGGGGCGCCCGTAGGGACAACAGGTGAACTCTGGCGCATCACAAAGGTTTCCGGTCCAACCCCATAGTACTGTTGGGGCAACAGGTTCTATCCCGGAACGTCGGGTAGGGACACCGGGCCTAAAGCGGAGGGTCAGGTAGTAAGGGCGAGTCTAACGCCGCGCACGCGTAGGGACAGCAGTTGTACCCTGTATTAGTACTGGGTGGGGGTACTGGTACCACCCCGGAGTGCCGAGTGGTGGTACCGGTAAGACCCCGGAGCGCCGGTTGCGGGTACAGGTACCACCCCGGAGTACCGATGAGGGTTACGGGTACTACCCCGGAGTACCTGGTGGGAGTACTGGTACCACCCCGGAGTACCGATGAGGATTACGGTTACTACCGCGGAGTACGGAGTGGGGGTACCGGTACTACCCCGGAGCGTCGGGAAGGGACTCCAGGCTTAAGCAGGTGCACCAGGTAGGGATACCAGGCCTACCCTGGGGGCTCAGGAAGGGAGGCCGGGCCTAACAGGGCGCGCCCGTAGGGACAACAGGTGAACTCCGGCGCATCACAAAGGTTTCCGGTACAACCCCATAGTACTGTTGGGGGAACAGGTTCTATCCCGGAACGTCGGGTAGGGACACCGGGCCTAAAGCGGAGGGTCAGGTTGTAAGGGCGAGTCTAACTTCGCGCGCCCGTAGGGACAGCATTTGCACCCTGTAGTACTGGGTGGGGGTACTGGTACCACCCCGGAGCGCCGAGTGGTGGTACCGGCACTACACCGGAGCGCCGGTTGCGGGTACAGGTACCACCCCGGAGTACCGATGAGGGTTACGGGTACTACCCCGGAGTACCTGGTGGGAGTACTGGTACCACCCCGGAGTACCGATGAGGATTGCGGGGACTACCACGGAGTACCGAGTGGGGGTACCGGTACTACCCCGGAGCGTCAGGAAGGTATGCCAGGCCTCCCCGGAGCACCAGGTAGGGATACCAGGCCTACCCTGGGGGCTCAGGAAGGGAGGCCGGGTCTAACAGGGCGCGCCCGTAGGGACAACAGGTGAACTCTGGCGCATCACAAAGGTTTCCGTTACAGCCCCATAGTACTGTTGGGGGAACCGTTTCTATCCCGGAACGTCGGGTAGGGACACCGGTCCTAATGCAGAGGGTTAGTTAGTAAGGGCGAGTCTAACATTGCGCGCCCGTAGGGACAGCAGTTGTACCCTGTAGTACCGGGTGGGGGTAGTGGTACCACCCCGGAGTACCGATGAGGGTTACGGGTACTACCCCGCAGTACCTGGTGGGGGCACGGGTACTAACCCGGAGTACCGATGAGGATTGCGGGGACTACCACGGAGTACCGAGTGTGGGTACCGGTACTACCCCGGAGCGTCAGGAAGGGACGCCAGGCTTAAGCAGGTACAGCAGGTAGGGATACCAGGCCTACCCTGGGGGCTCAGGAAGGGAGGCCGGGTCTAACAGGGGGCGCCCGTAGGGACAATAGGTGAACTCCGGCGCATCACAAAGGCTTCCGTTACAACCCCATAGTACTGTTGGGGGAACAGGTTCTATCCCGGAACGTCGGGTAGGGACACCGGGCCTAAAGCGGACGGTCAGGTTGTAAGGGAGAGTCTAACTTCGCGCGCCTGTAGGGACAGCATTTGTACCCTGTAGTACTGGGTGGGGGTACTGGTAGCACCCCGGAGCGCCGAGTGGTGGTACCGGTACTACTCCGGAGCGCCGGTTGCGTGCACAGGTACCACCCCGGAGTACCGATGAGGGTTACGGGTACTACCCCGGAGTACCTGGTGGGAGTACTGGTACCACCCCGGAGTACCGATGAGGGTTACGGGTACTACCCCGCAGTACCTGGTGGGGGCACGGGTACTAACCCGGAGTACCGATGAGGATTGCGGGTACTACCACGGAGTACCGAGTGGGGGTACCGGTACTACCCCGGAGCGCCGGTTGCAGGTACAGGTACCACCACGGAGTACCGATGAGGATTACGGGGACTACCACGGAGTACCGAGTGGGGGTACCGGTACTACCCCGGAGCGTCAGGAAGGTATGCCAGGCCTCCCCGGAGCACCAGGTAGGGATACCAGGCCTACCCTGGGGGCTCAGGAAGGGAGGCCGGGTGTAAGAGGGCGCGCCCGTAGGGACAACAGGTGAACTCTGGCGCATCACAAAGGTTTCCGTTACAACCCCATAGTACTGTTGGGGGAACAGGTTCTATCCCGGAACGTCGGGTAGGGACACAGGGCCTAACGTGGAGGGTGAGATAGAAAGGGCGGTTGTAACCCCGCTCGCCCGTAGGGACAGCAGTTGTACCCCGTAGTAGTACTCGGTGGGGGTACTGGTACCACCCCGGAGTGCCGAGTGGTGGTACCGGCACTACCCCGGAGCGCCGGTTGCGGGTACAGGTACCACCCCGGAGTACCGATGAGGGTTACGGGTACTACCCCGGAGTACCTGGTGGCAGTACTGGTACCACCCCGGAGTACCGATGAGGGTTACGGGTACTACCACGGAGTACCGAGTGGGGGTACCGGTACTACCCCGGAGCGTCGGGAAGGTATGCCAGGCCTCCCCGGAGCACCAGGTAGGGATACCAGACCTACCCTGAGGGCTCAGGAAGGGAGGCTGGGTCTAACAGGGCGCGCCCGTAGGGACAACAGGTGAACTCCGGCGCATCACAAAGGTTTCCGGTACAACCCCATAGTACTGTTGGGGGAACCGTTTCTATCCCGGAACGTCGGGTAGGGACACCGGTCCTAATGCAGAGGATTAGTTAGTAAGGGCGAGTCTAACATTGCGCGCCCGTAGGGACAGCAGTTGTACCCTGTAGTACCGGGTGGGGGTACTGGTACCACCCCGGAGTACCGATGAGGGTTACGGGTAGTACCCGGAGTACCTGGTGGGAGTACTGGTACCACCCCGGAGTACCGTAGAGGGTTATGGGTACCACCCAGGAGCACCAGGTGGGCGTACCGGTACTACCCCGGAGCATCGGGAAGGGACGCCAGGCTTAAGCAGGTGCACCAGGTAGGGATACCAGGCCTACCCTGGGGGCTCAGGAAGGGAGGCCGGGTCTAACAGGGGGTGCCCGTAGGGACAGCAGGTGAACTCTGGCGCATCACAAAGTTTTCCGGTCCAACCCCATAGTACTGTTGGGGCAACAGGTTCTATCCCGGAACGTCGGGTAGGGACACCGGGCCTAAAGCGGAGGGTCAGGTAGTAAGGGCGAGTCTAACGCCGCGCACGCGCAGGGACAGCAGTTGTACCCTGTATTAGTACTGGGTGGGGGTACTGGTACCACCCCGGAGTGCCGAGTGGTGGTACCGGTAAGACCCCGGAGCGCCGGTTGCAGGTACAGGTACCACCCCTGAGTACCGATGAGGGTTACGGGTACTACCCCGCAGTACCTGGTGGGAGTACTGGTACCACCCCGGAGTACCGATGAGGGTTACGGGTACTACGACTAAGTACCGAGTGGGGGTACCGGTACTACCCCGGAGCGTCAGGAAGGTATGCCAGGCCTCCCCGGAGCACCAGGTAGGGATACCATGCCTACCCTGGGGGCTCAGGAAGGGAGGCGGGGTCTAACAGGGCGCGCCCGTAGGGACAACAGGTGAACTCTGGCGCATCACAAAGGTTTCCGTTAGAACCCCATAGTACTGTTGGGGGAACAGGTTCTATCCCGGAACGTCGGGTAGGGACACCGGGCCTAACGTGGAGGGTGAGATAGAAAGGGCGGTTGTAACCCCGCTCGCCCGTAGGGACAGCAGTTGTACCCCGTAGTAGTACTCGGTGGGGGTACTGGTACCATCCCGGAGTGCCGAGTGGTGGTACCGGTACTACCCCGGAGCGCCGGTTGCAGGTACAGGTACCACCACGGAGTACCGATGAGGATTACGGGGACTACCACGGAATACCGAGTGGGGGTACCGGTACTACCCCGGAGCGTCAGGAAGGTATGCCAGGCCTCCCCGGAGCACCAGGTAGGGATACCAGGCCTACCCTGGGGGCTCAGGAAGGGAGGCGGGGTCTAACAGGGCGCGCCCGTAGGGACAACAGGTGAACTCTGGCGCTTCACAAAGGTTTCCGTTACAACCCCATAGTACTGTTGGGGGAACAGGTTCTATCCCGGAACGTCGGGTAGGGACACCGGGCCTAACGTGGAGGGTGAGATAGAAAGGGCGGTTGTAACCCCGCTCGCCCGTAGGGACAGCAGTTGTACCCCGTAGTAGTACTCGGTGAGGGTACTGGTACCACCCCGGAGTGCCGAGTGGTGGTACCGGCACTACCCCGGAGCGCCGGTTGCGGGTACAGGTACCACCCCGGAGTACCGATGAGGGTTACGGGTACTACCCCGGAGTACCTGGTGGCAGTACTGGTACCACCCCGGAGTACCGATGAGGGTTACGGGTACTACCACGGAGTACCGAGTGGGGGTACTGGTACTACCCCGGAGCGTCGGGAAGGTATGCCAGGCCTCCCCGGAGCACCAGGTAGGGATACCAGACCTACCCTGAGGGCTCAGGAAGGGAGGCTGGGTCTAACAGGGCGCGCCCGTAGGGACAACAGGTGAACTCCGGCGCATCACAAAGGTTTCCGGTACAACCCCATAGTACTGTTGGGGGAACCGTTTCTATCCCGGAACGTCGGGTAGGGACACCGGTCCTAATGCAGAGGATTAGTTAGTAAGGGCGAGTCTAACATTGCGCGCCCGTAGGGACAGCAGTTGTACCCTGTAGTACCGGGTGGGGGTACTGGTACCACCCCGGAGTACCGATGAGGGTTACGGGTAGTACCCGGAGTACCTGGTGGGAGTACTGGTACCACCCCGGAGTACCGTAGAGGGTTATGGGTACCACCCAGGAGCACCAGGTGGGGGTACCGGTACTACCCCGGAGCGTCGGGAAGGGACGCCAGGCTTAAGCAGGTGCACCAGGTAGGGATACCAGGCCTACCCTGGGGGCTCAGGAAGGGAGGCCGGGCCTAACAGGGCGCGCCCGTAGGGACAACAGGTGAACTCCGGCGCATCACAAAGGTTTCCGGTACAACCCCATAGTACTGTTGGGGGAACAGGTTCTATCCCGGAACGTCGGGTAGGGACACCGGGCCTAAAGCGGAGGGTCAGGTTGTAAGGGCGAGTCTAACTTCGCGCGCCCGTAGGGACAGCATTTGTACCCTGTAGTACTGGGTGGGGGTACTGGTACCACCCCGGAGCGCCGAGTGGTGGTACCGGTACTACCCCGGAGCGCCGGTTGCGGGTACAGGTACCACCCCGGAGTACCGATGAGGGTTACGGTTACTACCACGGAGTACCGAGTGGGGGTACCGGTACTACCCCGGAGCGTTGGGAAGGGACTCCAGGCTTAAGCAGGTGCACCAGGTAGGGATACCAGGCCTACCCTGGGGGCTCAGGAAGGGAGGCCGGGTCTAACAGGGCGCGCCCGTAGGGACAACAGGTGAACTCTGGCGCATCACAAAGGTTTCCGTTACAACCCCATAGTACTGTTGGGGGAACAGGTTCTATCCCGGAACGTCGGGTAGGGACACCGGGCCTAACGCGGAGGGTGAGATAGAAAGGGCGGTTGTAACCCCGCTCGCCCGTAGGGACAGCAGTTGTACCCCGTAGTAGTACTCGGTGGGGGTACTGGTACCACCCCGGAGTGCCGAGTGGTGGTACCGGTACTACCCCGGAGCGCCGGTTGCAGGTACAGGTACCACCACGGAGTACCGATGAGGATTACGGGGACTACCACGGAGTACCGAGTGGGGGTACCGGTACTACCCCGGAGCGTCAGGAAGGTATGCCAGGCCTCCCCGGAGCACCAGGTAGGGATACCAGGCCTACCCTGGGGGCTCAGGAAGGGAGGCGGGGTCTAACAGGGCGCGCCCGTAGGGACAACAGGTGAACTCTGGCGCTTCACAAAGGTTTCCGTTACAACCCCATAGTACTGTTGGGGGAACAGGTTCTATCCCGGAACGTCGGGTAGGGACACCGGGCCTAACGTGGAGGGTGAGATAGAAAGGGCGGTTGTAACCCCGCTCGCCCGTAGGGACAGCAGTTGTACCCCGTAGTAGTACTCGGTGGGGGTACTGGTACCACCCCGGAGTGCCGAGTGGTGGTACCGGCACTACCCCGGAGCGCCGGTTGCGGGTACAGGTACCACCCCGGAGTACCGATGAGGGTTACGGGTACTACCCCGGAGTACCTGGTGGCAGTACTGGTACCACCCCGGAGTACCGATGAGGGTTACGGGTACTACCACGGAGTACCGAGTGGGGGTACCGGTACTACCCCGGAGCATCGGGAAGGGACGCCAGGCTTAAGCAGGTGCACCAGGTAGGGATACCAGGCCTACCCTGGGGGCTCAGGAAGGGAGGCCGGGTCTAACAGGGGGCGCCCGTAGGGACAACAGGTGAACTCTGGCGCATCACAAAGGTTTCCGGTACAAGCCAATAGTACTGTTGGGGCAACAGGTTCTATCCCGGAACGTCGGGTAGGGACACCGGGCCTAACGCGGAGGGTCAGGTTGTAAGGGCGAGTCTAACGCCGCGCACCCGTAGGGACAGCAGTTGTACCCTGTAGTACTGGGTGGGGGTACTGGTACCACCCCGGAGTGCCGAGTGGTGGTACCGGTACCGCCCCGGAGCGCCGGTTGTGGGTACAGGTACCACCCCGGAGTACCGATGAGGGTTACGGGCACTACCCCGCAGTACCTGGTGGGAGTACTGGTACCAACCCGGAGTACTGATACCACCCCGGAGTAACGATGAGGGTTACGGGTACTACCCCGGAGTACCTGGTGGGAGTACTGGTACCACCCCGGAGTACCGAATAGGGTTACGGGTACTACGACGGAGTACCGAGTGGGGGTACCGGTACTACCCCGGAGCGTCAGGAAGGTATGCCAGGCCTCCCCGGAGCACCAGGTAGGGATACCAGGCCTACCCTGGGGGCTCAGGAAGGGAGGCGGGGTCTAACAGGGCGCGCCCGTAGGGACAACAGGTGAACTCTGGCGCTTCACAAAGGTTTCCGTTACAACCCCATAGTACTGTTGGGGGAACAGGTTCTATCCCGGAACGTCGGGTAGGGACACCGGGCCTAACGTGGAGGGTGAGATAGAAAGGGCGGTTGTAACCCCGCTCGCCCGTAGGGACAGCAGTTGTACCCTGTAGTACTCGGTGGGGGTACTGGTACCACCCCGGAGTGCCGAGTGGTGGTACCGGCACTATCCCGGAGCGCCGGTTGCGGGTACAGGTACCACCCCGGAGTACCGATGAGGGTTACGGGTGCTACCCCGGAGTACCTGGTGGGAGTACTGGTACCACCCCGGAGTACCGATGAGGGTTATGGGTACTACCTCGGAGTACCTGGTGGGAGTACTGGTACCACCCAGGAGAACCGATGAGGATTATGGGTACTACCACGGAATACCGAGTGGGGGTACCGGTACTACCCCGGAGCGTCGGGAAGGGACGCCAAGCTTAAGCAGGTGCACCAGGTAGGGATACCAGGCCTACCCTGGGGGCTCAGGCAGGGAGGCCGGGTCTAACAGGGGGCGCCCGTAGGGACAACAGGTGAACTCCGGCGCATCACAAAGGCTTCCGTTACAACCCCATAGTACTGTTGGGGGAACAGGTTCTATCCCGGAACGTCGGGTAGGGACACCGGGCCTAATGCAGAGGGTCAGGTATTAAGGGCGAGTCTAACCCCGCGCGCCCGTAGGGACAGCAGTTGTACCCTGTAGTACTGGGTGGGGGTACTGGTACCACCCCGGAGTGCCGAGTGGTGGTACCGGTACCGCCCCGGAGCGCCGGTTGTGGGTACAGGTACCACCCCGGAGTACCAATGAGGGTTACAGGTACTACCCCGGAGTATCGGGTGGGAGTACTGGTACCACACCGGAGTGCCGTAGAGGGTTACAGGTGCCACCCAGGAGAACCAGGTGGGGGTACAGGTACTACCCCGGAGCGTCGGGAAGGGACGCCAGGCTTAAGCAGGTGCACCAGGTAGGGATACCAGGCCTGCCCTGGGGGCTCAGGAAGGGGGGCCGGGTCTAACAGGGCGCGCCCGTAGGGACAACAGGTGAACTCCGGCGCATCACAAAGGTTTCCGGTACAACCTCGTAGTATTGTTGGGGGAACAGGTTCTATCCCGGAACGTCGGGTAGGGACACCGGGCCTAATGCAGAGGGTCAGGTAGTAAGGGCGAGTCTAACCCCGCGCGCCCGTAGGGACAGCAGTTGTACCCTGTAGTACTGGGTGGGGGTACTGGTACCACCCCGGAGTGCCCAGTGGTGGTACCGGTACTACCCCGGAGTGCCAGTTGCGGGTACTGGTATGACCCCGGGGTACCGATGAGGGTTACGGGTGCTACCCTGCACAACCTGGTGGTAGTACTGGTACCACCCCGGAGTACCGATGAGGATTACGGTTACTACGACGGAGTACCGAGTGGGGGTACCGGTACTACCCCGGAGCATCGGGAAGGGACGCCAGGCTTAAGCAGGTGCACCAGGTAGGGATACCAGGCCTACCCTGGGGGCTCAGGAACGGAGGCCGGGCCTAACAGGGCGCGCCCGTAGGGACAACAGGTGAACTCCGGCGCATCACAAAGGTTTCCGGTACAACCCCATAGTACTGTTGGGGGAACAGGTTCTATCCCGGAACGTCGGGTAGGGACACCGGGCCTAACGCGGAGGGTCAGGTAGAAAGGTCGGGTGTAATCCCGCGCGCCCGTAGGGACAGCAGTCGTACCCTGTAGTACTGGGTGGGGGTACTGGTACCACCCCGGAGTACCGATGAGGGTTATGGGTACTACCCCGGAGTACCTGGTGGGAGTGCTCTTACCACCCCGGAGTACGGTAGAGGGTTACAGGTACCACCCAGGAGCACCAGGTGGGGGTACCGGTACTACCCCGGAGCGTCGGGAAGGGACGCCAGGCTTAAGCAGGTGCAGCAGGTAGGCATACCAGGCCTACCCTGGGGGATCAGGAAGGGAGGACGGGTCTAACAGGGCGCGCCCGTAGGGACAACAGGTGAACTCCGGCGCATCACAAAGGCTTCCGGTACAACCCCATAGTAATGTTGGGGGAACAGGTTCTATCCCGGAACGTCGGGTAGGGACACCGGGCCTAACGCGCAGGGTGAGATAGAAAGGTCGGGTGTAACCCCGCGCGCCCGTAGGGACAGCAGTTGTACCCTGTAGTACTGGGTGGGGGTACTGGTACCACCCCGGAGTGCCGAGTGGTGGTACCGGTACTACCCCGGAGTGCCGGTTGCGGGTACTGGTATGACCCCGGGGTACCGATGAGAGTTATGGGTACTACCCAGGAGTACGTGGTGGGAGTACTGGTACCACTCCGGAATACCGTAGAGGGTTACAGGTACCACCCAGGAGCACCAGGTGGGGGTACCGGTACTACGCCGGAGCGTCGGGAAGGGACTCCAGGCTTAAGCAGGTGCACCAGATAGGGATATCAGGCCTACCCTGGGGGCTCAGGAAGGGAGGCCGGGTCTAACGGGGCGCCCCCATAGGGACAACAGGTGAACTCCGGCGCATCACAAAGTTTTCCGGTACAACCTCGTAGTACTGTTGGGGGAACAGGTTCTATCCCGGAACGTCGGGGAGGGACACCGGGCCTAACGCAGAGGGTCAGGTAGTAAGGGCGAGTCTAACCCCGCGCGGCCGTACGGACAGCAGTTGTACCCTGTAGTACCTGGTGGGACTACTGGTACCACCCCGGAGTACCGATGACGGTGCGGGTAGTATCCGGAGTACCTGGTGGGAGTACTGGTACCACCCCAGAGTACCGTAGAGGGTTACATTTACCACCCAGGAGCACCAGGTGGGGGTACCGGTACTACCCTGGAGCGTCGGGAAGGGACGCCAGGCTTAAGCAGGTGCACCAGGTAGGGATACCAGGCCTACCCTGGGGGCTCAGGAAAGGAGGCCGGGTCTAACAGTGCGCTCCCATAGGGACAACAGGTGAACTCCGGCGCATCACAAAGGTTTCCGGTACAACCTCGTAGTACTGTTGGGGGAACAGGTTCTATCCCGGAACGTCGGGGAGGGACACCGGGCCTAACGCACAGGGTCAGGTAGTAAGGGCGAGTCTAACCCCGCGCGCCCGTAGGGACAGCAGTTGCACCCTGTATTAGTACTGGATGGGGGTACTGGTACCACCCCGGAGTGCCGAGTGGTGGTACTGGTACTACCCCGGAGTGCCAGTTGCGTGCACAGGTACCACCCCGGAGTACCGATGAGGGTTACGGGTGCTACCCCGGAGTACCTGGTGGGAGTACTGGTACCACCCCGGAGTACCGATGAGGGTTACGGGTACTACCACGGAGTACCTGGTGGGAGTACTGGTACCACCCCGGAGTACCGATGAGGGTTACGGGTAGTACCCGGAGTACCTGGTGGGAGTACTGGTACCACCCCAGAGTACCGTAGAGGGTTACATTTATCACCCAGGAGCACCAGGTGGGGGAACCGGTACTACCCTGGAGAGTCGGGAAGGGACGCCAGGCTTAAGCAGGTGCACCAGGTAGTGATACCAGGCCTACCCTGGGGGCTCAGGAAAGGAGGCCGGGTCTGACAGTGCGCTCCCATAGGGACAACAGGTGAACTCCAGTGCATCACAAAGGTTTCCGGTACAACCCCATAGTACTGTTGGGGGAACCGGTTCTATCCCGGAACGTCGGGGAGGGACACCGGGCCTAACGCGGAGGGTCAGGTAGTAAGGGCGAGTCTAACCCCGCGCGCCCGTAGGGACAGCAGTTGCACCCTGTATTAGTACTGGATGGGGGTACTGGTACCACCCCGGAGTGCCGAGTGGTGGTACTGGTACTACCCCGGAGTGCCGGTTGCGTGCACAGGTACCACCCCGGAGTACCGATGAGGGTTACGGGTGCTACCCCGGAGTACCTGGTGGGAGTACTGGTACCACCCCGGAGTACCGATGAGGGTTACGGGTACTACCATGGAGTACCTGGTGGGAGTACTGGTACCACCCCGGAGTACCGATGAGGATTACGGGTACTACCGCGGAGTACCGCGTGGGGGTACCGGTACTACCCCGGAGCGTCGGGAAGGGACGCCAGGCTTAAGCAGGTGCACCATGTAGGGATACCAGGCCTACCCTGGGGGCTCAGGAAGGGAGGCCTGGTCTAACAGGGGGCGCCCGTAGGGACAACAGGTGAACTCCGGCGCATCACAAAGGTTTCCGGTACAACCCCATAGTACTGTCGGGGGAACAGGTTCTATCCCGGAACGTCGGGGAGGGACACCGGGCCTAACGCAGAGGGTGAGATAGAAAGGTCGGGTGTAACCCCGCGCGCCCGTAGGGACAGCAGTTGTACCCTGTAGTAGTGGGTGGGGGTACTGGTACCAACCCGGAGTACCGAAGAGGGTTACGGTTACTACCCCGAAGTATCTGGTGGGAGTACTGGTACCACCCCAGAGTACCGTAGAGGGTTACGGGTACCACCCAGGAGCACCAGGTGGGGGTACCGGTACTACCCCGGAGCATCGGGAAGGGACTCCAGGCTTAAGCAGGTGCACCAGGTAGCGATACCAGGCCTACCCTGGGGGCTCAGGAAAGGAGGCCGGGTCTAACAGTGCGCTCCCATAGGGACAACAGGTGAACTCCGGCGCATCACAAAGGTTTCCGGTACAACCTCGTAGTACTGTTGGGGGAACAGGTTCTATCCCGGAACGTCGGGGAGGGACACCGGGCCTAACGCAGAGGGTCAGGTAGTAAGGGCGAGTCTAACCCCGCGCGCCCGTAGGGACAGCAGTTGCACCCTGTATTAGTACTGGATGGGGGTACTGGTACCACCCCGGAGTGCCGAGTGGTGGTACTGGTACTACCCCGGAGTGCCGGTTGCGTGCACAGGTACCACCCCGGAGTACCGATGAGGGTTACGGGTGCTACCCCGGAGTACCTGGTGGGAGTACTGGTACCACCCCGGAGTACCGATGAGGGTTACGGGTACTACCACGGAGTACCTGGTGGGAGTACTGGTACCACCCCGGAGTACCGATGAGGGTTACGGGTACTACCCCGGAGTACCGGGTGGGAGTACTGGTACCACCCCAGAGTACCGTAGAGGGTTACATTTATCACCCAGGAGCACCAGGTGGGGGAACCGGTACTACCCTGGAGCGTCGGGAAGGGACGCCAGGCTTAAGCAGGTGCACCAGGTAGGGATACCAGGCCTACCCTGGGGGCTCAGGAAAGGAGGCCGGGTCTGACAGTGCGCTCCCATAGGGACAACAGGTGAACTCCGGTGCATCACAAAGGTTTCCGGTACAACCCCATAGTACTGTTGGGGGAACCGGTTCTATCCCGGAACGTCGGGGAGGGACACCGGGCCTAACGCGGAGGGTCAGGTAGTAAGGGCGAGTCTAACCCCGCGCGCCCGTAGGGACAGCAGTTGCACCCTGTATTAGTACTGGATGGGGGTACTGGTACCACCCCGGAGTGCCGAGTGGTGGTACTGGTACTACCCCGGAGTGCCGGTTGCGTGCACAGGTACCACCCCGGAGTACCGATGAGGGTTACGGGTGCTACCCCGGAGTACCTGGTGGGAGTACTGGTACCACCCCGGAGTACCGATGAGGGTTACGGGTACTACCACGGAGTACCTGGTGGGAGTACTGGTACCACCCCGGAGTACCGATGAGGATTACGGGTACTACCGCGGAGTACCGCGTGGGGGTACCGGTACTACCCCGGAGCGTCGGGAAGGGACGCCAGGCTTAAGCAGGTGCACCAGGTAGGGATACCAGGCCTACCCTGGGGGCTCAGGAAGGGAGGCCTGGTCTAACAGGGCGCGCCCGTAGGGACAACAGGTGAACTCCGGCGCATCACAAAGGTTTCCGGTACAACCCCATAGTACTGTTGGGGGAACAGGTTCTATCCCGGAACGTCGGGTAGGGACACCGGGCCTAACGCGGAGGGTCAGGTAGAAAGGTCGGGTGTAATCCCGCGCGCCCGTAGGGACAGCAGTCGTACCCTGTAGTACTGGGTGGGGGTACTGGTACCACCCCGGAGTACCGATGAGGGTTATGGGTACTACCCCGGAGTACCTGGTGGGAGTGCTCTTACCACCCCGGAGTACGGTAGAGGGTTACAGGTACCACCCAGGAGCACCAGGTGGGGGTACCGGTACTACCCCGGAGCGTCGGGAAGGGACGCCAGGCTTAAGCAGGTGCAGCAGGTAGGCATACCAGGCCTACCCTGGGGGATCAGGAAGGGAGGACGGGTCTAACAGGGCGCGCCCGTAGGGACAACAGGTGAACTCCGGCGCATCACAAAGGCTTCCGGTACAACCCCATAGTAATGTTGGGGGAACAGGTTCTATCCCGGAACGTCGGGTAGGGACACCGGGCCTAACGCGCAGGGTGAGATAGAAAGGTCGGGTGTAACCCCGCGCGCCCGTAGGGACAGCAGTTGTACCCTGTAGTACTGGGTGGGGGTACTGGTACCACCCCGGAGTGCCGAGTGGTGGTACCGGTACTACCCCGGAGTGCCGGTTGCGGGTACTGGTATGACCCCGGGGTACCGATGAGAGTTATGGGTACTACCCAGGAGTACGTGGTGGGAGTACTGGTACCACTCCGGAATACCGTAGAGGGTTACAGGTACCACCCAGGAGCACCAGGTGGGGGTACCGGTACTACGCCGGAGCGTCGGGAAGGGACTCCAGGCTTAAGCAGGTGCACCAGATAGGGATATCAGGCCTACCCTGGGGGCTCAGGAAGGGAGGCCGGGTCTAACGGGGCGCCCCCATAGGGACAACAGGTGAACTCCGGCGCATCACAAAGTTTTCCGGTACAACCTCGTAGTACTGTTGGGGGAACAGGTTCTATCCCGGAACGTCGGGGAGGGACACCGGGCCTAACGCAGAGGGTCAGGTAGTAAGGGCGAGTCTAACCCCGCGCGGCCGTACGGACAGCAGTTGTACCCTGTAGTACCTGGTGGGACTACTGGTACCACCCCGGAGTACCGATGAGGGTGCGGGTAGTATCCGGAGTACCTGGTGGGAGTACTGGTACCACCCCAGAGTACCGTAGAGGGTTACATTTACCACCCAGGAGCACCAGGTGGGGGTACCGGTACTACCCTGGAGCGTCGGGAAGGGACGCCAGGCTTAAGCAGGTGCACCAGGTAGGGATACCAGGCCTACCCTGGGGGCTCAGGAAAGGAGGCCGGGTCTAACAGTGCGCTCCCATAGGGACAACAGGTGAACTCCGGCGCATCATAAAGGTTTCCGGTACAACCTCGTAGTACTGTTGGGGGAACAGGTTCTATCCCGGAACGTCGGGGAGGGACACCGGGCCTAACGCACAGGGTCAGGTAGTAAGGGCGAGTCTAACCCCGCGCGCCCGTAGGGACAGCAGTTGCACCCTGTATTAGTACTGGATGGGGGTACTGGTACCACCCCGGAGTGCCGAGTGGTGGTACTGGTACTACCCCGGAGTGCCAGTTGCGTGCACAGGTACCACCCCGGAGTACCGATGAGGGTTACGGGTGCTACCCCGGAGTACCTGGTGGGAGTACTGGTACCACCCCGGAGTACCGATGAGGGTTACGGGTACTACCACGGAGTACCTGGTGGGAGTACTGGTACCACCCCGGAGTACCGATGAGGGTTACGGGTAGTACCCGGAGTACCTGGTGGGAGTACTGGTACCACCCCAGAGTACCGTAGAGGGTTACATTTATCACCCAGGAGCACCAGGTGGGGGAACCGGTACTACCCTGGAGAGTCGGGAAGGGACGCCAGGCTTAAGCAGGTGCACCAGGTAGTGATACCAGGCCTACCCTGGGGGCTCAGGAAAGGAGGCCGGGTCTGACAGTGCGCTCCCATAGGGACAACAGGTGAACTCCAGTGCATCACAAAGGTTTCCGGTACAACCCCATAGTACTGTTGGGGGAACCGGTTCTATCCCGGAACATCGGGTAGGGACACCGGGCCTAACGCGGAGGGTCAGGTAGTAAGGGCGAGTCTAACCCCGCGCGCCCGTAGGGACAGCAGTTGCACCCTGTATTAGTACTGGATGGGGGTACTGGTACCACCCCGGAGTGCCGAGTGGTGGTACTGGTACTACCCCGGAGTGCCGGTTGCGTGCACAGGTACCACCCCGGAGTACCGATGAGGGTTACGGGTGCTACCCCGGAGTACCTGGTGGGAGTACTGGTACCACCCCGGAGTACCGATGAGGGTTACGGGTACTACCATGGAGTACCTGGTGGGAGTACTGGTACCACCCCGGAGTACCGATGAGGATTACGGGTACTACCGCGGAGTACCGCGTGGGGGTACCGGTACTACCCCGGAGCGTCGGGAAGGGACGCCAGGCTTAAGCAGGTGCACCAGGTAGGGATACCAGGCCTACCCTGGGGGCTCAGGAAGGGAGGCCTGGTCTAACAGGGGGCGCCCGTAGGGACAACAGGTGAACTCCGGCGCATCACAAAGGTTTCCGGTACAACCCCATAGTACTGTCGGGGGAACAGGTTCTATCCCGGAACGTCGGGGAGGGACACCGGGCCTAACGCAGAGGGTGAGATAGAAAGGTCGGGTGTAACCCCGCGCGCCCGTAGGGACAGCAGTTGTACCCTGTAGTAGTGGGTGGGGGTACTGGTACCAACCCGGAGTACCGAAGAGGGTTACGGTTACTACCCCGAAGTATCTGGTGGGAGTACTGGTACCACCCCAGAGTACCGTAGAGGGTTACGGGTACCACCCAGGAGCACCAGGTGGGGGTACCGGTACTACCCCGGAGCATCGGGAAGGGACTCCAGGCTTAAGCAGGTGCACCAGGTAGCGATACCAGGCCTACCCTGGGGGCTCAGGAAAGGAGGCCGGGTCTAACAGTGCGCTCCCATAGGGACAACAGGTGAACTCCGGCGCATCACAAAGGTTTCCGGTACAACCTCGTAGTACTGTTGGGGGAACCGGTTCTATCCCGGAACGTCGGGGAGGGACACCGGGCCTAACGCGGAGGGTCAGGTAGTAAGGGCGAGTCTAACCCCGCGCGCCCGTAGGGACAGCAGTTGCACCCTGTATTAGTACTGGATGGGGGTACTGGTACCACCCCGGAGTGCCGAGTGGTGGTACTGGTACTACCCCGGAGTGCCGGTTGCGTGCACAGGTACCACCCCGGAGTACCGATGAGGGTTACGGGTGCTACCCCGGAGTACCTGGTGGGAGTACTGGTACCACCCCGGAGTACCGATGAGGGTTACGGGTACTACCACGGAGTACCTGGTGGGAGTACTGGTACCACCCCGGAGTACCGATGAGGATTACGGGTACTACCGCGGAGTACCGCGTGGGGGTACCGGTACTACCCCGGAGCGTCGGGAAGGGACGCCAGGCTTAAGCAGGTGCACCATGTAGGGATACCAGGCCTACCCTGGGGGCTCAGGAAGGGAGGCCTGGTCTAACAGGGGGCGCCCGTAGGGACAACAGGTGAACTCCGGCGCATCACAAAGGTTTCCGGTACAACCCCATAGTACTGTCGGGGGAACAGGTTCTATCCCGGAACGTCGGGGAGGGACACCGGGCCTAACGCAGAGGGTGAGATAGAAAGGTCGGGTGTAACCCCGCGCGCCCGTAGGGACAGCAGTTGTACCCTGTAGTAGTGGGTGGGGGTACTGGTACCAACCCGGAGTACCGAAGAGGGTTACGGTTACTACCCCGAAGTATCTGGTGGGAGTACTGGTACCACCCCAGAGTACCGTAGAGGGTTACGGGTACCACCCAGGAGCACCAGGTGGGGGTACCGGTACTACCCCGGAGCATCGGGAAGGGACTCCAGGCTTAAGCAGGTGCACCAGGTAGCGATACCAGGCCTACCCTGGGGGCTCAGGAAGGGAGGCCGGGTCTAACAGGGCGCTCCCGTAGGGACAACAGGTGAACTCCGGCGCATCACAGAGGTTTCCGGTACAACCCCATAGTACTGTTGGGGGAACAGGTTCTATCCCGGAACGTCAGGTAGGGACACCGGGCCTAACGCAGAGGGTCAGGTAGTAAAGGCGAGTCTAAACCCGCGCGCCCGTAGGGACAGCAGTTGTACCCTGTAGTACTGGGTGGGGGTACTGGTACCACCCTGGAGTGCCGAGTGGTGGTACTGGTACTAGCCCGGAGCGCCGGTTGCGGGTACTGGTACCACCCCGGAGTACCGATGAGGGTTACGGGTGCTACCCCGGAGTACCTGGTGGGAGTACTGGTACCACCCCGGAGTACCGATGAGGGTTACGGGTACTACCACGGAGTACCGAGTGGGGGTACTGGTACCACCCCGGAGTACCGATGAGGGTTTCGGGTGCTACCCCGGAGTACCTGGTGGGAGTACTGGTACCACCCCGGAGTACCATAGAGGGTTACGGTTACTACCACGGAGTACCGAGTGGGGGTACCGGTACTACGCCGGAGCGTCGGGAAGGGACGCCAGGCTTAAGCAGGTGCACCAGGTAGGGATACCAGGCCTACCCTGGGGGCTCAGGAAGGGAGGCCGGGTGTAAGAGGGCGCACCCGTAGGGACAACAGGTGAACTCCGGCGCATCACAAAGGCTTCCAGTACAACCCCATAGTACTGTTGGGGGAACAGGTTCTATCCCGGAACGTCAGGTAGGGACACCGGGCCCAACGCGGCGGGTGAGATAGAAAGGTTGGGTGTAATCCCGCGCGCCCGTAGGGACAGCAGTCGTACCCTGTAGTACTGGGTGGGGGTACTGGTACCACCCCGGAGTACCGATGAGGGTTATGGGTACTACCCCGGAGTACCTGGTGGGAGTACTCTTACCACCCCGGAGTACGGTAGAGGGTTACAGGTACCACCCAGGAGCACCAGGTGGGGGTACCGGTACTACCCCGGAGCATCGGGAAGGGACGCCAGGCTTAAGCAGGTGCACCAGGTAGGGATACCAGGCCTACTCTGGGGGGTCAGGAAGGGAGGCCGGGTGTAACAGGGCGTGCCCGTAGGGTCAACAGTTTAACTCCGGTGCATCACAAAGTTTTCCGGTACAAGCCCATAGTACTGTTGGGGGAACCGGTTCTATCCCGGAACGTCGGGTAGGGACACCGGGCCTAATGCAGAGGGTCAGGTAGTAAGGGCATTTGTAACCCCGCTCGCCCGTAGGGACAGCAGTTGTACCCTGTAGTACTGGGTGGGGGTACAGGTACCACCCCGGAGTACCGATGAGGGTTACGGGCACTACCCGGAGTACCGGGTGGGAGTACTGGTACCACCCCGGAGTGCCGTAGAGGGTTACAGGTACCACCCAGGAGCACCAGGTGGGGGTACCGGTACTACCCCGGAGCGTCGGGAAGGGACGTCAGGCTTAAGCAGGTGCACCAGGTAGGGATACCAGGCCTACCCTGGCGGCTCAGGAAGGGAGGCCGGGTCTAACAGGGCGCGCCTGTACGGACAACAGGTGAACTCCGGCGCATCACAAAGGTTTCCGGTACAACCCCATAGTACTGTTGGGGGAACAGGTTCTATCCCGGAACGTCGGGTAGGGACACCGGGCCTCATGCAGAGGGTCAGGTAGTATGGGCGAGTTTAACCCCGCTCGCCCGTAGGGACAGCAGTTGTACCCTGTAGTACTGGGTGGGGGTACTGGTACCACCCCGGAGTGCCGAGTGGTGGTACCGGTACCACCCCGGAGCGCCGGTTGTGGGTACAGGTACCACCCCGGAGTACCAATGAGGGTTACAGGTACTACTGCGGAGTATCGGGTGGGAGTACTGGTACCACACCGGAGTGCCGTAGAGGGTTACAGGTACCACCCAGGAGCACCAGGTGGGGGTACCGGTACTACCCCGGAGTGTCGGGAAGGGACGCCAGGCTTAAGCAGGTGCACCAGGTAGGGATACCAGGCCTACCCTGGGGGCTCAGGAAGGGAGGCCGGGTCTAACAGGGCGCGCCCGTAGGGACAACAGGTGAACTCCGGCGCATCACAAAGGTTTCCGGTACAAGCCCATAGTACTGTTGGGGGAACAGCTTCTATCCCGGAACGTCGGGTAGGGACACCGGGCCTAATGCGCAGGGTCAGGTAGTAAAGGCATGTGTAACCCCGCTCACCCGTAGGGACAGCATTTGTACCCTGTAGTACTGGGTGGGGGTACTGGTACCACCCCGGAGTGCCGAGTGGTGGTACCGGTACCACCCCGGAGCGCCGGTTGCTGGTAGAGGTACCACCCCGGAGTACAAATGAGGGTTACAGGTACTACCCCGGAGTATCGGGTGGGAGTACTGGTACCACCCCGGAGTGCCGTAGAGGGTTACAGGTGCCACCCAGGAGCACCAGGTGGGGGTACCGGTACTACCCCGGAGCGTCGGGAAGGGACGCCAGGCTTAAGCAGGTGCACCAGGTAGGGATACCAGGCCTACCCTGGGGGGTCAGGAAGGGAGGCCGGGTCTAACAGGGCACGCCCGTAGGGACAACAGGTGAACTCCGGCGCATCACAAAGTTTTCCGGTACAAGCCCATAGTACTGTTGGGGGAACAGGTTCTATCCCGGAACGTCGGGTAGGGACACCGGGCCTCATGCAGAGGGTCAGGTAGTAAGGGCGAGTTTAACCCCGCGCGCCCGTAGGGACAGCAGTTGTACCCTGTAGTACTGGGTGGGGGTACTGGTACCACCCCGGAGTGCCGAGTGGTGGTACCGGTACCACCCCGGAGCGCCGGTTGTGGGTACAGGTACCACCCCGGAGTACCAATGAGGGTTACAGGTACTACCCCGGAGTATCGGGTGGGAGTACTGGTACCACACCGGAGTGCCGTAGAGGGTTACAGGTACCACCCAGGAGCACCAGGTGGGGGTACCGGTACTACCCCGGAGCGTCGGGAAGGGACGTCAGGCTTAAGCAGGTGCACCAGGTAGGGATACCAGGCCTACCCTGGGGGCTCAGGAAGGGAGGCCGGGTCTAACAGGGCGCGCCCGTAGGGACAACAGGTGAACTCCGGCGCATCACAAAGGTTTCCGGTACAAGCCCATAGTACTGTTGGGGGAACAGCTTCTATCCCGGAACGTCGGGTAGGGACACCGGGCCTAATGCGCAGGGTCAGGTAGTAAAGGCATGTGTAACCCCGCTCACCCGTAGGGACAGCATTTGTACCCTGTAGTACTGGGTGGGGGTACTGGTACCACCCCGGAGTGCCGAGTGGTGGTACCGGTACCACCCCGGAGCGCCGGTTGCTGGTAGAGGTACCACCCCGGAGTACAAATGAGGGTTACAGGTACTACCCCGGAGTATCGGGTGGGAGTACTGGTACCACCCCGGAGTGCCGTAGAGGGTTACAGGTGCCACCCAGGAGCACCAGGTGGGGGTACCGGTACTACCCCGGAGCGTCGGGAAGGGACGCCAGGCTTAAGCAGGTGCACCAGGTAGGGATACCAGGCCTACCCTGGGGGGTCAGGAAGGGAGGCCGGGTCTAACAGGGCACGCCCGTAGGGACAACAGGTGAACTCCGGCGCATCACAAAGTTTTCCGGTACAAGCCCATAGTACTGTTGGGGGAACAGGTTCTATCCCGGAACGTCGGGTAGGGACACCGGGCCTCATGCAGAGGGTCAGGTAGTAAGGGCGAGTTTAACCCCGCGCGCCCGTAGGGACAGCAGTTGTACCCTGTAGTACTGGGTGGGGGTACTGGTACCACCCCGGAGTGCCGAGTGGTGGTACCGGTACCACCCCGGAGCGCCGGTTGTGGGTACAGGTACCACCCCGGAGTACCAATGAGGGTTACAGGTACTACCCCGGAGTATCGGGTGGGAGTACTGGTACCACACCGGAGTGCCGTAGAGGGTTACAGGTACCACCCAGGAGCACCAGGTGGGGGTACCGGTACTACCCCGGAGCGTCGGGAAGGGACGCCAGGCTTAAGCAGGTGCACCAGGTAGGGATACCAGGCCTACCCTGGGGGCTCAGGAAGGGAGGCCGGGTCTAACAGGGCGCGCCCGTAGGGTCAACAGGTGAACTCCGGCGCATCACAAAGGTTTCCGGTACAAGCCCATAGTACTGTTGGGGGAACAGCTTCTATCCCGGAACGTCGGGTAGGGACACCGGGCCTAATGCGCAGGGTCAGGTAGTAAAGGCATGTGTAACCCCGCTCACCCGTAGGGACAGCATTTGTACCCTGTAGTACTGGGTGGGGGTACTGGTACCACCCCGGAGTGCCGAGTGGTGGTACCGGTACCACCCCGGAGCGCCGGTTGCTGGTAGAGGTACCACCCCGGAGTACAAATGAGGGTTACAGGTACTACCCCGGAGTATCGGGTGGGAGTACTGGTACCACCCCGGAGTGCCATAGAGGGTTACAGGTACCACCCAGGAGCACCAGGTGGGGGTACCGGTACTACCCCGGAGCGTCGGGAAGGGACGCCAGGCTTAAGCAGGTGCGCCAGGTAGGGATACCAGGCCTACCCTGGGGGCTCAGGAAGGGAGGCCGGGTGTAAGAGGGCATGCCCGTAGGGACAACAGGTGAACTCCGGCGCATCACAAAGGTTTCCGGTACAACCCCATAGTACTGTTGGGGGAACAGGTTCTATCCCGGAACGTCGGGTAGGGACACCGGGCCTCATGCAGAGGGTCAGGTAGTAAGGGCGAGTTTAACCCCGCTCGCCCGTAGGGACAGCAGTTGTACCCTGTAGTACTGGGTGGGGGTACTGGTACCACCCCGGAGTGCCGAGTGGTGGTACCGGTACCACCCCGGAGCACCGGTTGTGGGTACTGGTACCACCCCGGAGTACCAATGAGGGTTACAGGTACTACCCCGGAGTATCGGGTGGGAGTACTGGTACCACACCGGAGTGCCGTAGAGGGTTACAGGTACCACCCAGGAGCACCAGGTGGGGGTACCGGTACTACCCCGGAGCGTCGGGAAGGGACTCCAGGCTTAAGCAGGTGCACCAGGTAGGGATACCAGGCCTACCCTGGGGGCTCAGGAAGGGAGGCCGGGCCTAACAGGGCGCGCCCGTAGGGTCAACAGGTGAACTCCGGCGCATCACAAAGGTTTCCGGTACAAGCCCATAGTACTGTTGGGGGAACAGCTTCTATCCCGGAACGTCGGGTAGGGACACCGGGCCTAATGCGCAGGGTCAGGTAGTAAAGGCATGTGTAACCCCGCTCACCCGTAGGGACAGCATTTGTACCCTGTAGTACTGGGTGGGGGTACTGGTACCACCCTGGAGTGCCGAGTGGTGGTACCGGTACCACCCCGGAGCGCCGTTTGCTGGTAGAGGTACCACCCCGGAGTACAAATGAGGGTTACAGGTACTACCCCGGAGTATCGGGTGGGAGTACTGGTACCACCCCGGAGTGCCGTAGAGGGTTACAGGTACCACCCAGGAGCACCAGGTGGGGGTACCGGTACTACCCCGGAGCGTCGGGAAGGGACGCCAGGCTTAAGCAGGTGCACCAGGTAGGGATACCTGGCCTACCCTGGGGGCTCAGGAAGGGAGGCCGGGTCTAACAGGGCACGCCCGTAGGGTCAACAGGTGAACTCCGGCGCATCACAAAGGTTTCCGGTACAACTCCATAGTACTGTTCGGGGAACAGGTACTATCCCTGAACGTCGGGTAGGGACACCGGGCCTAATGCGCAGGGTCAGTTAGTAAGGGCGAGTCTAACCCCGCTCGCCCGTAGGGACAGCAGTTGTACCCTGTAGTACTGGGTGGGGGCACTGGTACCACCCCGGAGTGCCGAGTGGTGCTACCAGTACCACCCCGGAGCGCCGGTTGCAGGTACTGGTACCACCCCGGAGTACCGATGAGGGTTACGGGTACTACCCGGAGAACCGGGGGGGAGTACTGGTACCACCCTGGAGTGCCGTAGAGGGTTACAGGTACCACCCAGGAGCACCAGGTGGGGGTACCGGTACTACCCCGGAGCGTCGGGAAGGGACGCCAGGCTTAAGCAGGTGCACCAGGTAGGGATACCAGGCCTACCCTGGGGGGTCAGGAAGGGAGGCCGGGTCTAACAGGGCACGCCCGTAGGGACAACAGGTGAACTCCGGCGCATCACAAAGTTTTCCGGTACAAGCCCATAGTACTGTTGGGGGAACAGGTTCTATCCCGGAACGTCGGGTAGGGACACCGGGCCTAAAGCGGACGGTCAGGTTGTAAGGGAGAGTCTAACTTCGCGCGCCCGTAGGGACAGCATTTGTACCCTGTAGTACTGGGTGGGGGTACTGGTACCACCCCGGAGCGCCGAGTGGTGGTACCGATACTACACCGAAGCGCCGGTTGCGGGTACAGGTACCACCCCGGAGTACCGATGAGGGTTACGGGTACTACCCCGCAGTACCTGATGGGGGCACGGGTACTAACCCGGAGTACCGATGAGGATTGCGGGGACTACCACGGAGTACCGAGTGGGGGTACCGGTACTACCCCGGAGCGTCAGTAAGGTATGCCAGGCCTCCCCGGAGCACCAGGTAGGGATACCAGGCCTACCCTGGGGGCTCAGGAAGGGAGGCGGGGTCTTATAGGGCGCGCCCGTAGGGACAACAGGTGAACTCTGGCGCATCACAAAGGTTTCCGTTACAACCCCATAGTACTGTTGGGGGAACAGGTTCTATCCCGGAACGTCGGGTAGGGACACCGGGCCTAACGTGGAGGGTGAGATAGAAAGGGCGGTTGTAACCCCGCTCGCCCATAGGGACAGCAGTTCTACCCCGTAGTAGTACTCGGTGGGGGTACTGGTACCACCCCGGAGTGCCGAGTGGTGGTACCGGCACTACCCCGGAGCGCCGGTTGCGGGTACAGGTACCACCCCGGACTACCGATGAGGGTTACGGGTACTACCCCGGAGTACCTGGTGGGAGTACTGGTACCACCCCGGAGTACCGATGAGGGTTACGGGTACTACCCCGCAGTACGTGGTGGGGGCACGGGTACTAACCCGGAGTACCGATGAGGATTGCGGGTACTACCACGGAGTACCGAGTGGGGGTACCGGTACGACTCCGGAGCGTCAGGAAGGTATGCCAGGCCTCCCCGGAGCACCAGGTAGGGATACCAGGCCTACCCTGGGGGCTCAGGAAGGGAGGCGGGGTCTAACAGGGCGCGCCCGTAGGGACAACAGGTGAACTCTGGCGCTTCACAAAGGTTTCCGTTACAACCCCATAGTACTGTTGGGGGAACAGGTTCTATCCCGGAACGTCGGGTAGGGACACCGGGCCTAACGTGGAGGGTGAGATAGAAAGGGCGGTTGTAACCCCGCTCGCCCGTAGGGACAGCAGTTGTACCCCGTAGTAGTACTCGGTGGGGGTACTGGTACCACCCCGGAGTGCCGAGTGGTGGTACCGGTAAGACCCCGGAGCGCCGGTTGCAGGTACAGGTACCACCCCGGAGTACCGATGAGGGTTAAGGGTGCTACCCCGGAGTACCTGGTGGGAGTACTGGTACCACCCCGGAGTACCGATGAGGGTTACGGGTTCTACCACGGAGTACCGAGTGGGGGTACCGGTACTACCCTGGAGCGTCAGGAAGGTATGCCAGGCCTCCCCGGAGCACCAGGTAGGGATACCAGGCCTACCCTGGGGGCTCAGGAAGGGAGGCGGGGTCTAACAGGGCGCGCCCGTAGGGACAACAGGTGAAGTCTGGCGCATCACAAAGGTTTCCGTTACAACCCCATAGTACTGTTGGGGGAACCGGTTCTATCCCGGAACGTCGGGTAGGGACACCGGGCCCAACGCGGCGGGTGAGATAGAAAGGTCGGGTGTAATCCCGCGCGCCCGTAGGGACAGCAGTTGTACCCTGTAGTACTGGGTGGGGGTACTGGTACCACCCCGGAGTGCCGAGTGGTGGTACCGGTACTATCCCGGAGTGCCAGTTGCGGGTACTGGTATGACCCCGGGGTACCGATGAGGGTTACGGGTGCTACCCCGGAGGAACTGGTGGGAGTACTGGTACCACCCCGGAGTACCGATGAGGGTTATGGGTACTACCTCGGAGTACCTGGTGGGAGTACTGGTACCACCCAGGAGTACCGATGAGGATTATGGGTACTACCACGGAATACCGAGTGGGGGTACCGGTACTACCCCGGAGCGTCGGGAAGGGACGCCAGGCTTAAGCAGGTGCACCAGGTAGGGATACCAGGCCTACCCTGGGGGCTCAGGAAGGGAGGCCGGGTCTAACAGGGGGCGCCCGTAGGGACAACAGGTGAACTCCGGCGCATCACAAAGGCTTCCGTTACAACCCCATAGTACTGTTGGGGGAACAGGTTCTATCCCGGAACGTCGGGTAGGGACACCGGGCCTAATGCAGAGGGTCAGGTAGTAAGGGCGAGTCTAACCCCGCGCGCCCGTAGGGACAGCAGTTGTACCCTGTAGTAGTGACTGGGGGTACTGGTACCACCCCGGAGTGCCGAGTGGTGGTACCGGTACTACCCCGGAGCGCCGGTTGCGGGTACTGGTACCACCCCGGAGTACCGATGAGGGTTACGGGTACTACCCCGGAGTACCTGGTGGGAGTACTGGTACCACCCCGGAGTGCCGTAGAGGGTTACAGGTACCACCCAGGAGCACCAGGTGGGGGTACCGGTACTACCCCGGAGCGTCGGGAAGGGACGCCAGGCTTAAGCAGGTGCACCAGGTAGGGATACCAGGCCTGCCCTGGGGGCTCAGGAAGGGGGGCCGGGTCTAACAGGGCGCGCCCGTAGGGACAACAGGTGAACTCCGGCGCATCACAAAGGTTTCCGGTACAACCTCGTAGTACTGTTGGGGGAACAGGTTCTATCCCGGAACGTCGGGTAGGGACACCGGGCCTAATGCAGAGGGTCAGGTAGTAAGGGCGAGTCTAACCCCGCGCGCCCGTAGGGACAGCAGTTGTACCCTGTAGTACTGGGTGGGGGTACTGGTACCACCCCGGAGTGCCGAGTGGTGGTACCGGTACTACCCCGGAGCACCAGCTGTGTGTACAGGTACCACCCCGGAGAACCGATGAGGGTTACGGGTACTACCCCGGAGTACCGGGTGGGAGTACTGGTACCACCCCAGAGTACCGTAGAGGGTTACATTTATCACCCAGGAGCACCAGGTGGGGGAACCGGTACTACCCTGGAGCGTCGGGAAGGGACGCCAGGCTTAAGCAGGTGCACCAGGTAGGGATACCAGGCCTACCCTGGGGGCTCAGGAAGGGAGGCCTGGTCTAACAGGGCGCGCCCGTAGGGACAACAGGTGAACTCCGGCGCATCACAAAGGTTTCCGGTACAACCCCATAGTACTGTTGGGGGAACAGGTTCTATCCCGGAACGTCGGGTAGGGACACCGGGCCTAACGCGGAGGGTCAGGTAGAAAGGTCGGGTGTAATCCCGCGCGCCCGTAGGGACAGCAGTCGTACCCTGTAGTACTGGGTGGGGGTACTGGTACCACCCCGGAGTACCGATGAGGGTTATGGGTACTACCCCGGAGTACCTGGTGGGAGTGCTCTTACCACCCCGGAGTACGGTAGAGGGTTACAGGTACCACCCAGGAGCACCAGGTGGGGGTACCGGTACTACCCCGGAGCGTCGGGAAGGGACGCCAGGCTTAAGCAGGTGCAGCAGGTAGGCATACCAGGCCTACCCTGGGGGATCAGGAAGGGAGGACGGGTCTAACAGGGCGCGCCCGTAGGGACAACAGGTGAACTCCGGCGCATCACAAAGGCTTCCGGTACAAGCCCATAGTACTGTTGGGGGAACAGGTTCTATCCCGGAACGTCAGGTAGGGACACCGGGCCTAAAATGCAGAGGGTCAGGTAGTAAGGGCGGGTGTAAGCCCGCTCGCCCGTAGGGACAGCAGTTGTACCCTGTAGTACTGGGTGGGGGTACTGGTACCACCCCGGAGTGCCGAGTGGTGGTACCGGTACTGCCACGGAGCGCCGGTTGCGGGTACTGGTACGACCCCAGGGTACCGATGAGGGTTACGGGTATTACCCGGAGTACCTGGTGGGAGCACTGGTACCACCCCAGAGTACCGTAGAGGGTTACAGGTGCCACCCAGGAGCACCAGGTGGGGGTACAGGTACTACCCCGGAACGTCGGGAAGGGACGCCAGGCTTAAGCAGGTGCACCAGGTAGGGATACCAGGCCTGCCCTGGGGGCTCAGGAAGGGAGGCCGGGTCTAACAGGGCGCGCCCGTAGGGACCACAGGTGAACTCCGGCGCATCACAAAGGTTTTCGGTACAACCTCGTAGTACTGTTGGGGGAACAGGTTCTATCCCGGAACGTCGGGTAGGGACACCGGGCCTAATGCAGAGGGTCAGGTAGTAAGGGCGAGTCTAACCCCGCGCGCCCGTAGGGACAGCAGTTGTACCCTGTAGTACTGGGTGGGGGTACTGGTACCACCCCGGAGTGCCGAGTGATGGTACCGGTACTACCCCGGAGTGCCAGTTGCGGGTACTGGTATGACCCCGGGGTACCGATGAGGGTTACGGGTGCTACCCTGCACAACCTGGTGGGAGTACTGGTACCACCCCGGAGTACCGATGAGGATTACGGTTACTACGATGGAGTACCGAGTGGGGGTACCGGTACTACCCCGGAGCATCGGGAAGGGACGCCAGGCTTAAGCAGGTGCACCAGGTAGGGATACCAGGCCTACCCTGGGGGCTCAGGAAGGGAGGCCGGGCCTAACAGGGCGCGCCCGTAGGGACAACAGGTGAACTCCGGCGCATCACAAAGGTTTCCGGTACAACCCCATAGTACTGTTGGGGGAACCGGTTCTATCCCGGAACGTCGGGTAGGGACACCGGGCCTAACGTGGTGGGTGAGATAGAAAGGTCGGGTGTAATCCCGCGCGCCCGTAGGGACAGCAGTCATACCCTGTAGTACTGGGTGGGGGTACTGGTACCACCCCGGAGTACCGATGAGGGTTATGGGTACTACCCCGGAGTACCTGGTGGGAGTACTCTTACCACCCCGGAGTACGGTAGAGGGTTACAGGTACCACCCAGGAGCACCAGGTGGGGGTACCGGTACTACCCCGGAGCGTCGGGAAGGGACGCCAGGCTTAAGCAGGTGCAGCAGGTAGGCATACCAGGCCTACCCTGGGGGATCAGGAAGGGAGGACGGGTCTAACAGGGCGCGCCCGTAGGGACAACAGGTGAACTCCGGCGCATCACAAAGGTTTCCGGTACAACCCCATAGTACTGTTGGGGGAACAGGTTCTATCCCGGAACGTCGGGTAGGGACACCGGGCCTAACGTGGTGGGTGAGATAGAAAGGTCGGGTGTAACCCCGCGCGCCCGTAGGGACAGCAGTTGTACGCTGTAGTAGTGGGTGGGGGTACTGGTACCACCCCAGAGTACCGATGAGGGTTATGGGTACTACCCCGGAGTACCTGGTGAGAGTACTTTTACCACCCCGGAATACCGTAGAGGGTTACAGGTACCACCCAGGAGCACCAGGTTTGGGTACCGGTACTACCCCGGAGCGTCGGGAAGGGACGCCAGGCTTAAGCAGGTGCACCAGGTAGGGATACCAGGCCTACCCTGGGGGGTCAGGAAGGGAGGACGGGTCTAACAGGGCGCTCCCATAGGGACAACAGGTGAACTCCGGCGCATCACAAAGGCTTCCGGTACAACCCCATAGTACTGTTGGGGGAACAGGTTCTATCCCGGAACGTCGGGTAGGGACACCGGGCCTAATGCAGAGGGTCAGGTAGTAAGGGAAAGTCTAACCCCGCGCGCCCGTAGGGACAGCAGTTGTACCCTGTAGTACTGGGTGGGGGTACTGGTACCACCCCGGAGTGCCGAGTGGTGGTACCGGTACTGCCACGGAGCGCCGGTTGCGGGTACTGGTACGACCCCAGGGTACCGATGAGGGTTACGGGTATTACCCGGAGTACCTGGTGGGAGTACTGGTACCACCCCAGAGTACCGTAGAGGGTTACAGGTGCCACCCAGGAGCACCAGGTGGGGGTACAGGTACTACCCCGGAACGTCGGGAAGGGACGCCAGGCTTAAGCAGGTGCACCAGGTAGGGATACCAGGCCTGCCCTGGGGGCTCAGGAAGGGAGGCCGGGTCTAACAGGGCGCGCCCGTAGGGACCACAGGTGAACTCCGGCGCATCACAAAGGTTTTCGGTACAACCTCGTAGTACTGTTGGGGGAACAGGTTCTATCCCGGAACGTCGGGTAGGGACACCGGGCCTAATGCACAGGGTCAGGTAGTAAGGGCGAGTCTAACTCCGCGCGCCCGTAGGGACAGCAGTTGTACCCTGTAGTACTGGGTGGGGGTACTGGTACCACCCAGGAGTGCCGAGTGGTGGTACCGGTACCACGCCGGAGCGCCGGTTGCGGGTACTGGTACCGCCCCGGAGAACCGATGAGGGTTACGGGCACTACGCGGAGTACCTGGTGGGAGTACTGGTACCACCCTGGAGTGCCGTAGAGGGTTACAGGTACCACCCAGGAGCACCAGGTGGGGGTACCGGTACTACCCCGGAGCGTCGGGAAGGGACGACAGGCTTAAGCAGGTGCACCAGGTAGGGATACCAGGCCTACTCTGGGGGGTCAGGAAGGGAGGCCGGGTCTAACAGGGCACGCCCGTAGGGACAACAGGTGAACTCCGGCGCATCACAAAGTTTTCCGGTACAAGCCCATAGTACTGTTGGGGGAACAGGTTCTATCCCGGAACGTTGGGTAGGGACACCGGGCCTCATGCAGAGGGTCAGGTAGTAAGGGCGAGTTTAACCCCGCGCGCCCGTAGGGACAGCAGTTGTACCCTGTAGTACTGGGTGGGGGTACTGGTACCACCCCGGAGTGCCGAGTGGTGGTACCGGTACCACCCCGGAGCGCCGGTTGAGGGTACTGGTACCACCCCGGAGAACCGATGAGGGTTACGGGCACTACCCGGAGTACCTGGTGGGAGTACTGGTACCACCCCAGAGTACCGTAGAGGGTTACAGGTACCACCCAGGAGCACCAGGTGGGGGTACCGGTACTACCCCGGAGCGTCGGGAAGGGACGCCAGGCTTAAGCAGGTGCATCAGGTAGGGATACCAGGCCTACCCTGGGGGCTCAGGAAGGGAGTTCGGGTCTAACAGGGCGCGCCCGTAGGGTCAACAGGTGAACTCCGGCGCATCACAAAGGTTTCCGCTACAACCCCATAGTACTGTTAGGGGAACCGGTTCTATCCCTGAACGTCGGGTAGGGACACCGGGCCTAACGCGCAGGGTCAGGTAGAAAGGGCGGGTGTAACCCCGCTCGCCCGTAGGGACAGCAGTTGTACCCTGTAGCACTGGGTGGGGGTACTGGTACCACCCCGGAGTGCCGAGTGGTGCTACCAGTACCACCCCGGAGCGCCGGTTGCGGGTACAGATACCACCCCGGAGTACCGATGAGGGTTACGGGCACTACCCGGAGTACCGGGTGGGAGTACTGGTACCACCCTGGAGTGCCGTAGAGGGTTACAGGTACCACCCGGGAGCACCAGGTGGTGGTACCGGTACTACCCCGGAGCGTCGGGAAGGGACGCCAGGCTTAAGCAGGTGCACCAGGTAGGGATACCTGGCCTACCCTGGGGGGTCAGGAAGGGAGGCCAGGTCTAACAGGGCGCGCCCGTAGGGACAACAGGTGAACTCCGGCGCATCACAAAGGTTTCCGGTACAAGCCCATAGTACTGTTGGGGGAACAGGTTCTATCCCGGAACGTCGGGTAGGGACACCGGGCCTCATGCAGAGGGTCAGGTAGTAAGGGTGAGTTTAACCCCGCGCGCCCGTAGGGACAGCAGTTGTACCCTGTAGTACTGGATGGGGGTACTGGTACCACCCCGGAGTGCCGAGTGGTGGTACCGGTACTACCCCGGAGCGCCGGTTGCGGGTACAGGTACCACCCCGGAGTACTGATGAGGGTTACGGGTACTACGCGGAGTACCTGGTGGGAGTACTGGTACCACCGCGGAGTGCCGTAGAGGGTTACAGGTACCACCCAGGAGCACCAGGTGGGGGTACCGGTACTACCCCGGAGCGTCGGGAAGGGACGCCAGGCTTAAGCAGGTGCACCAGGTAGGGATACCAGGCCTACCCTGGGGGCTCAGGAAGGGAGGCCGGGTCTAACAGGGCGCGCCCGTAGGGACAACAGGTGAACTCCGGCGCATCACAAAGGTTTCCGGTACAAGCCCATAGTACTGTTGGGGGAACCGGTTCTATCCCAGAACGTCGGGTAGGGACACCGGGCCTAATGCACAGGGTCAGGTAGTAAGGGCGAGTCTAACTCCGCGCGCCCGTAGGGACAGCAGTTGTACCCTGTAGTACTGGGTGGGGGTACTGGTACCACCCCGGAGTGCCGAGTGGTGGTACCGGTACCACGCCGGAGCGCCGGTTGCGGGTACTGGAACCACCCCGGAGAACCGATGAGGGTTACGGGTACTACCCGGAGTACCGGGTGGGAGTACTGGTACCACCCCGGAGTGCCGTAGAGGGTTACAGGTACCACCCAGGAACACCAGGTGGGGGTACCGGTACTACCCCGGAGCGTCGGGAAGGGACGCCAGGCTTAAGCAGGTGCACCAGGTAGGGATACCAGGCCTACCCTGGGGGCTCAGGAAGGGAGGCCGGGTCTAACAGGGCGCGCCCGTAGGGTCAACAGGTGAACTCCGGCGCATCACAAAGGTTTCCGCTACAACCCCATAGTACTGTTGGGGTAACAGGTTCTATCCCGGAACCTCGGGTAGGGACACCGGGCCTAATGCGCAGGGTCAGGTAGAAAGGGCGGGTGTAACCCCGCTCGCCCGTAGGGACAGCAGTTGTACCCTGTAGTACTGGGTGGGGGTACTGGTACCACCCCGGAGTGCCGAGTGGTGGTACCGGTACCACCCCGGAGCGCCGGTTGCGGGTAATGGTACCACCCCGGAGAACCGATGAGGGTTACGGGCACTACCCGGAGTACCGGGTGGGAGTACTGGTACCACCCCGGAGTGCCATAGAGGGTTACAGGTACCACCCAGGAGCACCAGGTGGGGGTACCGGTACTACCCCGGAGCGTCGGGAAGGGACGCCAGGCTTAAGCAGGTGCACCAGGTAGGGATACCAGGCCTACCCTGGGGGGTCAGGAAGGGAGGCCGGGTGTAAGAGGGCACACCCGTAGGGACAACAGGTGAACTCCGGCGCATCACAAAGGTTTCCGCTACAACCCCATAGTACTGTTGGGGGAACAGGTTCTATCCCGGAACGTTGGGTAGGGACACCGGGCCTAACGCGGAGGGTCAGGTAGAAAGGGCGGGTGTAACCCCGCTCGCCCGTAGGGACAGCAGTTGTACCCTGTAGTACTGGGTGGGGGTACTGGTACCACCCCGGAGTGCCGAGTGGTGGTACCGGTACTACCCCGGAGCACCGGTTGCGGGTACTGGAACCACCCCGGAGAACCGATGAGGGTTACGGGCACTACCCGGAGTACCGGGTGGGAGTACTGGTACGACCCCGGAGTACCGTAGAGGGTTACAGGTACCACCCAGGAACACCAGGTGGGGGTACCGGTACTACCCCGGGGCGTCGGGAAGGGACGCCAGGCTTAAGCAGGTGCAGCAGGTAGGCATACCAGGCCTACTCTGGGGGGTCAGGAAGGGAGGCCGGGTCTAACAGGGCGCGCCCGTAGGGTCAAGAGGTGAACTCCGGCGCATCACAAAGGTTTCCGGTACAAGCCCATAGTACTGTTGGGGGAACAGGTTCTATCCCGGAATGTCGGGTAGGGACACCGGGCCTAATGCAGAGGGTCATGTAGTAAGGGCGAGTCTAACCCCGCTCGCCCGTAGGGACAGCAGTTGTACCCTGTAGTAGTGGGTGGGGGTACTGGTACCACCCCGGAGTACCGATGAGGGTTACGGGTACTACCCGGAGTACCTGGTGGGAGTACTGGCACCACCCCGGAGTGCCGTAGAGGGTTACAGGTACCACCCAGGAGCACCCGATGGGGGTACCGGTACTACCCCAGAGCACCAGTTGCGGGTACTGGTACCACCCCGGAGTACCGATGAGGGTTACTGGTACTGCCCGGAGTACCTGGTGGGAGTACTGGTACCACCCCGGAGTGCCATAGAGGGTTACAGGTACCACCCAGGAGCACCAGGTGGGGGTACCGGTACTACCCCGGAGCGTCGGGAAGGGACGCCAGGCTTAAGCAGGTGCACCAGGTAGGGATACCAGGCCTACACTGGGGGCTAAGGAAGGGAGGCCGGGTGTAAGAGGGCGTGCCCGTAGGGACAACAGGTGAACTCCGGTGCATCACAAATGTTTCCGGTACAAGCCCATAGTACTGTTGGGGGAACAGGTTCTATCCCAGAACGTCGGGTAGGGACACCGGGCCTAACGCACAGGGTCAGGTAGAAAGGGCGGGTGTAACACAGCGCGCACGTAGGGACAGCAGTTGTACCCTGTAGTAATGGGTGGGGGTACTGGTACCAGCCCGGAGTGCCGAGTGGTGGTACCGGTACTACCCCGGAGCGCCGGCTGTGGGTACTGGTACCACCCCGGAGTGCCGTCGAGGGTTACAGGTACCACCCAGGAGCACCAGGTGGGGGTACCGGTACTACCCCGGAGCATCGGGAAGGGACGCCAGGCTTAAGCAGGTGCACCAGGTAGGGATACCAGGCCTACTCTGGGGGGTCAGGAAGGGAGGCCGGGTGTAACAGGGCGTGCCCGTAGGGTCAACAGTTAAACTCCGGTGCATCACAAAGGTTTCCGGTACAACCCCATAGTACTGTTGGGGAACCAGGTTCTATCCCGGAGCGTCGGGTAGGGACACCGGGCCTAATGCAGAGGGTCAGGTAGTAAGGGCATTTGCAACCCCGCTCGCCCGTAGGGACAGCAGTTGTACCCTGTAGTACTGGGTAGGGGTACTGGTACCACCCCGGAGTGCCGAGTGGTGGTACCAGTACCACCCCGGAGCGCCGGTTGCGGGTACTGGTACCACCCCGGAGTACCGATGAGGGTTACGGGTACTACCCCGGAGTACCTGGTGGGAGTACTGGTACCACCCCGGAGTACCGTAGAGGGTTACAGGTACCACCTAGGAACACCAGGTGGGGGTACCGGTACTACCCCGGAGCGTCGGGAAGGGACGTCAGGCTTAAGCAGGTCCACCAGGTAGGGATACCTGGCCTACCCTGGGGGCTCAGGAAGGGAGGCCGGGTGTAAGAGGGCGCGCCCGTAGGGTCAACAGTTGAACTCCGGCGCATCACAAAGGTTTCCGGTACAAGCCCATAGTACTGTTGGGGGAACAGGTTCTATCCCAGAACGTCGGATAGGGACACCGGGCCTAATGCAGAGGGTCAGGTAGTAAGGGCGAGTCTAACCCCGCGCGCCCGTAGGGACAGCAGTTGTACCCTGTAGTACTGGGTGGGGGTACTGGTACCACCCCGGAGTGCCGAGTGGTGGTACCGGTACCACCCCGGAGCGCCGGTTGCGGGTACTGGTACCACCCCGGAGAACTGATGAGGGTTACGGGTACTACCCGGAGTACCTGGTGGGAGTACTGGCACCACCCCGGAGTGCCGTAGAGGTTTACAGGTACCAACCAGGAGCACCCGATGGGGGTACCGGTACTACCCTGGAGCGCCAGTTGCGGGTACTGGTACCACCCCAGAGTACCGATAAGGGTTACGGGTAATACCCGGAGTACCTGGTGGGAGTACTTGCACCACCCCGGAGTACCGTAGAGGGTTACAGGTACCAACCAGGTGCACCCGGTGGGGGTACCGGTACTACCCCGGAGCGCCAGTAGTGGGTACTGGTACTACCCCGGAGTACCGTAGAGGGTTACAGGTACCACCCAGGAGCACCAGGTGGGGGTACCGGTACTACCCCGGAGCGTCGGGAAGGGACGCCAGGCTTAAGCAGGTGCACCAGGTAGGGATACCAGGCCTACACTGGGGGCTCAGGAAGGGAGGCCGGGTGTAACAGGGCGCGTCCGTAGGGACAACAGGTGAACTCCGGCGCATCACAAAGGTTTCCGGTACAAGCCCATAGTACTGTTGGGGGAACCGGTTCTATCCAGAACGTTGGGTAGGGACACCGGGCCTAACGCGCAGGGTCAGGTAGAAAGGGCGGGTGTAACCCCGCTCGCCCGTAGGGACAGCAGTTGTACCCTGTAGTACTGGGTGGGGGTACTGGTACCACCCCGGAGTGCCGAGTGGTGGTACCGGTACTACCCCGGAGCACCGGTTGCGGGTACTGGAACCACCCCGGAGAACCGATGAGGGTTACGGGCACTACCCGGAGTACCGGGTGGGAGTACTGGTACGACCCCGGAGTACCGTAGAGGGTTACAGGTACCACCCAGGAACACCAGGTGGGGGTACCGGTACTACCCCGGGGCGTCGGGAAGGGACGCCAGGCTTAAGCAGGTGCAGCAGGTAGGCATACCAGGCCTACTCTGGGGGGTCAGGAAGGGAGGCCGGGTCTAACAGGGCGCGCCCGTAGGGTCAAGAGGTGAACTCCGGCGCATCACAAAGGTTTCCGGTACAAGCCCATAGTACTGTTGGGGGAACAGGTTCTATCCCGGAATGTCGGGTAGGGACACCGGGCCTAATGCAGAGGGTCATGTAGTAAGGGCGAGTCTAACCCCGCTCGCCCGTAGGGACAGCAGTTGTACCCTGTAGTAGTGGGTGGGGGTACTGGTACCACCCCGGAGTACCGATGAGGGTTACGGGTACTACCCGGAGTACCTGGTGGGAGTACTGGCACCACCCCGGAGTGCCGTAGAGGGTTACAGGTACCACCCAGGAGCACCCGATGGGGGTACCGGTACTACCCCAGAGCACCAGTTGCGGGTACTGGTACCACCCCGGAGTACCGATGAGGGTTACTGGTACTGCCCGGAGTACCTGGTGGGAGTACTGGTACCACCCCGGAGTGCCATAGAGGGTTACAGGTACCACCCAGGAGCACCAGGTGGGGGTACCGGTACTACCCCGGAGCGTCGGGAAGGGACGCCAGGCTTAAGCAGGTGCACCAGGTAGGGATACCAGGCCTACACTGGGGGCTAAGGAAGGGAGGCCGGGTGTAAGAGGGCGTGCCCGTAGGGACAACAGGTGAACTCCGGTGCATCACAAATGTTTCCGGTACAAGCCCATAGTACTGTTGGGGGAACAGGTTCTATCCCAGAACGTCGGGTAGGGACACCGGGCCTAACGCACAGGGTCAGGTAGAAAGGGCGGGTGTAACACAGCGCGCACGTAGGGACAGCAGTTGTACCCTGTAGTAATGGGTGGGGGTACTGGTACCAGCCCGGAGTGCCGAGTGGTGGTACCGGTACTACCCCGGAGCGCCGGCTGTGGGTACTGGTACCACCCCGGAGTGCCGTCGAGGGTTACAGGTACCACCCAGGAGCACCAGGTGGGGGTACCGGTACTACCCCGGAGCATCGGGAAGGGACGCCAGGCTTAAGCAGGTGCACCAGGTAGGGATACCAGGCCTACTCTGGGGGGTCAGGAAGGGAGGCCGGGTGTAACAGGGCGTGCCCGTAGGGTCAACAGTTAAACTCCGGTGCATCACAAAGGTTTCCGGTACAACCCCATAGTACTGTTGGGGAACCAGGTTCTATCCCGGAGCGTCGGGTAGGGACACCGGGCCTAATGCAGAGGGTCAGGTAGTAAGGGCATTTGCAACCCCGCTCGCCCGTAGGGACAGCAGTTGTACCCTGTAGTACTGGGTAGGGGTACTGGTACCACCCCGGAGTGCCGAGTGGTGGTACCAGTACCACCCCGGAGCGCCGGTTGCGGGTACTGGTACCACCCCGGAGTACCGATGAGGGTTACGGGTACTACCCCGGAGTACCTGGTGGGAGTACTGGTACCACCCCGGAGTACCGTAGAGGGTTACAGGTACCACCTAGGAACACCAGGTGGGGGTACCGGTACTACCCCGGAGCGTCGGGAAGGGACGTCAGGCTTAAGCAGGTCCACCAGGTAGGGATACCTGGCCTACCCTGGGGGCTCAGGAAGGGAGGCCGGGTGTAAGAGGGCGCGCCCGTAGGGTCAACAGTTGAACTCCGGCGCATCACAAAGGTTTCCGGTACAAGCCCATAGTACTGTTGGGGGAACAGGTTCTATCCCAGAACGTCGGATAGGGACACCGGGCCTAATGCAGAGGGTCAGGTAGTAAGGGCGAGTCTAACCCCGCGCGCCCGTAGGGACAGCAGTTGTACCCTGTAGTACTGGGTGGGGGTACTGGTACCACCCCGGAGTGCCGAGTGGTGGTACCGGTACCACCCCGGAGCGCCGGTTGCGGGTACTGGTACCACCCCGGAGAACTGATGAGGGTTACGGGTACTACCCGGAGTACCTGGTGGGAGTACTGGCACCACCCCGGAGTGCCGTAGAGGTTTACAGGTACCAACCAGGAGCACCCGATGGGGGTACCGGTACTACCCTGGAGCGCCAGTTGCGGGTACTGGTACCACCCCAGAGTACCGATAAGGGTTACGGGTAATACCCGGAGTACCTGGTGGGAGTACTTGCACCACCCCGGAGTACCGTAGAGGGTTACAGGTACCAACCAGGTGCACCCGGTGGGGGTACCGGTACTACCCCGGAGCGCCAGTAGTGGGTACTGGTACTACCCCGGAGTACCGTAGAGGGTTACAGGTACCACCCAGGAGCACCAGGTGGGGGTACCGGTACTACCCCGGAGCGTCGGGAAGGGACGCCAGGCTTAAGCAGGTGCACCAGGTAGGGATACCAGGCCTACACTGGGGGCTCAGGAAGGGAGGCCGGGTGTAACAGGGCGCGTCCGTAGGGACAACAGGTGAACTCCGGCGCATCACAAAGGTTTCCGGTACAAGCCCATAGTACTGTTGGGGGAACCGGTTCTATCCAGAACGTTGGGTAGGGACACCGGGCCTAACGCGCAGGGTCAGGTAGAAAGGGCGGGTGTAACCCCGCTCGCCCGTAGGGACAGCAGTTGTACCCTGTAGTACTGGGTGGGGGTACTGGTACCACCCCGGAGTGCCGAGTGGTGGTACCGGTACCACCCCGGAGTGCCGGTTGCGGGTACTGGTACCACCCGGGAGAACCAATGAGGGTTACGGGCACTACCCGGAGTACCTGGTGGGAGTACTGGTACCATCCCGGAGTGCCGTAGAGGGTTACAGGTACCACCCAGGAGCACCAGGTGGGTGTACCGGTACTACCCCGGAGCGTTGGGAAGGGACGCCAGGCTTAAGCAGGTGCACCAGGTAGGGATACCAGGCCTACCCTGGGGGCTCAGGAAGGGAGGCCGGGTGTAAGAGGGCGCACCCGTAGGGACAACAGGTGAACTCCGGCGCATCACAAAGGTTTCCGGTCCAACCCCATAGTACTGTTGGGGGAACAGGTTCTATCCAGGAACGTCGGGTAGGGACACCGGGCCTAATGCACAGGGTCACGTAGTAAAGGCATGTGTAAACCCGCTCGCCCGTAGGGACAGCAGTTGTACCCTGTAGTACTGGGTGGGGGCACTGGTACCACCCCGGAGTACCGATGAGGGTTACGGGTACTACCCGGAGTACATGGTGGGAGTACTGGCACCACCCCGGAGTGCTGTAGAGGGTTACAGGTACCACCCAGGAGCACCCGATGGGGGTACCGGTACTACCCCGGAGCGCCAGTTGTGGGTACTGGTACCACCCCGGAGTACCGATGAGGGTTACGGGTAATACCCGGAGTACCTGGTGGGAGTACTTGCACCACCCCGGAGTACCGTAGAGGGCTACAGGTACCACCAGGTGCACCCGGTGGGGGTACCGGTACTACCCCGGAGCGCCGGTAGTGGGTACTGGTACCACCCCGGAGTACCGATGAGGGTTACGGGTAATACCCGGAGTACCTGGTGGGAGTACTTGCACCACCCCGGAGTACCGTAGAGGGCTACAGGTACCACCAGGTGCACCCGGTGGGGGTACCGGTACTACCCCGGAGCGCCGGTAGTGGGTACTGGTACCACCCCGGAGTACCGTAGAGGGTTACAGGTACCACCCAGGAGCACCAGGTGGGGGTACCGGTACTACCCCGGAGCGTCGGGAAGGGACGCCAGGCTTAAGCAGGTGCACCAGGTAGGGATACCAGGCCTACCCTGGGGGCTCAGGAAGGGAGGCCGGGTCTAACAGGGCGCGCCCGTAGGGTCAACAGGTGAACTCCGGCGCATCACAAAGGTTTCCGGTACAAGCCCATAGTACTGTTGGGGGAACAGCTTCTATCCCGGAACGTCGGGTAGGGACACCGGGCCTAATGCGCAGGGTCAGGTAGTAAAGGCATGTGTAACCCCGCGCGCCCGTAGGGACAGCAGTTGTACCCTGTAGTACTGGGTGGGGGTACTGGTACCACCCCGGAGTGCCGAGTGGTGGTACCGGTACCACCCCGGAGCGCCGGTTGCTGGTAGAGGTACCACCCCGGAGTACAAATGAGGGTTACAGGTACTACCCCGGAGTATCGGGTGGGAGTACTGGTACCACCCCGGAGTGCCGTAGAGGGTTACAGGTACCACCCAGGAGCACCAGGTGGGGGTACCGGTACTACCCCGGAGCGTCGGGAAGGGACGCCAGGCTTAAGCAGGTGCGCCAGGTAGGGATACCAGGCCTACCCTGGGGGCTCAGGAAGGGAGGCCGGGTGTAAGAGGGCATGCCCGTAGGGACAACAGGTGAACTCCGGCGCATCACAAAGGTTTCCGGTACAACCCCATAGTACTGTTGGGGGAACAGGTTCTATCCCGGAACGTCGGGTAGGGACACCGGGCCTAACGCGGAGGGTCAGGTAGAAAGGGCGGGTGTAACCCCGCTCGCCCGTAGGGACAGCAGTTGTACCCTGTAGCACTGGGTGGGGGTACTGGTACCACCCCGGAGTGCCGAGTGGTGGTACCAGTAACACCCCGGAGCGCCGGTTGCGGGTACAGGTACCACCCCGGAGTACTGATGAGGGTTACGGGTACTACCCGGAGTACCTGGTGGGAGTACTGGTACCACCGCGGAGTGCCGTAGAGGGTTACAGGTACCACCCAGGAGCACCAGGTGCGGGTACCGGTACTACCGCGGAGCGTCGGGAAGGGACGCCAGGCTTAAGCAGGTGCACCAGGTAGGGATACCAGGCCTACCCTGGGGGCTCAGGAAGGTAGGCCGGGTCTAACAGGGCGCGCCCGTAGGGTCAACAGGTGAACTCCGGCGCATCACAAAGGTTTCCGGTACAAGCCCATAGTACTGTTGGGGGATCCGGTTCAATCCCAGAACGTCGGGTAGGGACACCGGGCCTAATGCACACGGTCAGGTAGTAAGGGCGAGTCTAACCCCGCGCGCCCGTAGGGACAGCAGTTGTACCCTGTAGTACTGGGTGGGGGTACTGGTACCACCCCGGAGTGCCGAGTGGTGGTACCGGTACCACGCCGGAGCGCCGGTTGCGGGTACTGGTACCACCCCGGACAACCGATGAGGGTTACGGGCACTACCCGGAGTACCTGGTGGGAGTACTGGAACCACCCTGGAGTGCCGTAGAGGGTTACAGGTACCACCCAGGAACACCAGGTGGGGGTACCGGTACTACCCCGGAGCGTCGGGAAGGGACGCCAGGCTTAAGCAGGTGCACCAGGTAGGGATACCAGGCCTACCCTGGGGGCTCAGGAAGGGAGGCCGGGTCTAACAGGGCGCGCCCGTAGGGTCAACAGGTGAACTCCGGCGCATCACAAAGGTTTCCGGTACAAGCCCATAGTACTGTTGGGGGAACCGGTTCTATCCCAGAACGTCGGGTAGGGACACCGGGCCTAATGCACAGGGTCAGGTAGTAAGGGCGAGTCTAACCCCGTGCGCCCGTAGGGACAGCAGTTGTACCCTGTAGTACTGGGTGGGGGTACTGGTACCACCCCGGAGTGCCGAGTGGTGGTACCGGTACCACCCCGGAGCGCCGGTTGCGGGTACTGGTACCACCCCGGAGAACCGATGAGGATTACGGGCACTACCCGGAGTACCTGGTGGGAGTAATGGTACCACCCCGGAGTACCGTAGAGGGTTACAGGTACCACCCAGGAACACCAGGTGGGGGTACCGGTACTACCCCGGAGCGTCGGGAAGGGACGCCAGCCTTCAGCAGGTGCACCAGGTAGGGATACCAGGCCTACCCTGGGGGCTCAGGAAGGGAGGCCGGGTCTAACAGGGCGCGCCCGTAGGGACAACAGGTGAACTCCGGCGCATCACAAAGGTTTCCGGTACAAGCCCATAGTACTGTTGGGGGAACCGGTTCTATCCCAGAACGTCGGGTAGGGACACCGGGCCTAACGCACAGGGTCAGGTAGTAAGGGCGAGTCTAACTCCGCGCGCCCGTAGGGACAGCAGTTGTACCCTGTAGTACTGGGTGTGGGTACTGGTACCACCCCGGAGTGCCGAGTGGTGGTACCGGTACCACCCCGGAGCGCCGGTTGCGGGTACTGGTACCGCCCCGGAGAACCGATGAGGGTTACGGGCACTACGCGGAGTACCGGGTGGGAGTAATGGTACCACCCCGGAGTACCGTAGAGGGTTACAGGTACCACCCAGGAACACCAGGTGGGGGTACCGGTACTACCCCGGAGCGTCGGGAAGGGACGCCAGCCTTCAGCAGGTGCACCAGGTAGGGATACCAGGCCTACCCTGGGGGCTCAGGAAGGGAGGCCGGGTCTAACAGGGCGCGCCCGTAGGGTCAACAGGTGAACTCCGGCGCATCACAAAGGTTTCCGGTACAAGCCCATAGTACTGTTGGGGGAACCGGTTCTATCCCAGAACATCGGGTAGGGACACCGGGCCTAATGCACAGGGTCAGGTAGTAAGGGCGAGTCTAACTCCGCGCGCCCGTAGGGACAGCAGTTGTACCCTGTAGTAGTGGGTGGGGGTACTGGTACCACCCCGGAGTGCCGAGTGGTGGTACCGGTACCACCCCGGAGCGCCGGTTGCGGGTACTGGTACCGCCCCGGAGAACCGATGAGGGTTACGGGCACTACGCGGAGTACCGGGTGGGAGTAATGGTACCACCGCGGAGTACAGTAGAGGGTTACAGGTACCACCCAGGAGCACCAGGTGGGGGTACCGGTACTACCCCGGAGCGTCGGGAAGGGACGCCAGGCTTAAGCAGGTGCACCAGGTAGGGATACCAGGCCTACCCTGGGGGCTCAGGAAGGGAGGCCGGGTCTAACAGGGCGCGCCCGTAGGGTCAACAGGTGAACTCCGGCGCATCACAAAGGTTTCCGGTACAAGCCCATAGTACTGTTGGGGGATCCGGTTCAATCCCAGAACGTCGGGTAGGGACACCGGGCCTAATGCACACGGTCAGGTAGTAAGGGCGAGTCTAACCCCGCGCGCCCGTAGGGACAGCAGTTGTACCCTGTAGTACTGGGTGGGGGTACTGGTACCACCCCGGAGTGCCGAGTGGTGGTACCGGTACCACCCCGGAGCGCCGGTTGCGGGTACCGGTACCACCCCGGACAACCGATGAGGGTTACGGGCACTACCCGGAGTACCTGGTGGGAGTACTGGAACCACCCTGGAGTGCCGTAGAGGGTTACAGGTACCACCCAGGAGCACCAGGTGGGGGTACCGGTACTACCCCGGAGCGTCGGGAAGGGACGCCAGGCTTCAGCAGGTGCACCAGGTAGGGATACCAGGCCTACCCTGGGGGCTCAGGAAGGGAGGCCGGGTCTAACAGGGCGCGCCCGTAGGGTCAACAGGTGAACTCCGGCGCATCACAAAGGTTTCCGGTACAAGCCCATAGTACTGTTGGGGGAACAGGTTCTATCCAGGAACGTCGGGTAGGGACACCGGGCCTAATGCACAGGGTCAGGTAGTAAGGGCGAGTCTAACTCCGCGCGCCCGTAGGGACAGCAGTTGTACCCTGTAGTACTGGGTGGGGGTACTGGTACCACCCCGGAGTGCCGAGTGGTGGTACCGGTACCACGCCGGAGCGCCGGTTGCGGGTACTGGTACCGCCCCGGAGAACCGATGAGGGTTACGGGCACTACGCGGAGTACCGGGTGGGAGTAATGGTACCACCGCGGAGTACAGTAGAGGGTTACAGGTACCACCCAGGAGCACCAGGTGGGGGTACCGGTACTACCCCGGAGCGTCGGGAAGGGACGGCAGGCTTAAGCAGGTGCACCATGTAGGGATACCAGGCCTACCCTGGGGGGTCAGGAAGGGAGTTCGGGTCTAACAGGGCGCGCCCGTAGGGTCAACAGGTGAACTCCGGCGCATCACAAAGGTTTCCGGTACAAGCCCATAGTACTGTTGGGGGAACAGGTTCTATCCCGGAACGTCGGGTAGGGACACCGGGCCTCATGCAGAGGGTCAGGTAGTAAGGGCGAGTTTAACCCCGCGCGCCCGTAGGGACAGCAGTTGTACCCTGTAGTACTGGGTGGGGGTACTGGTACCACCCCGGAGTGCCGAGTGGTGGTACCGGTACTACCCCGGAGCGCCGGTTGCGGGTACAGGTACCACCCCGGAGTACTGAAGAGGGTTACGGGTACTACCCGGAGTACCTGGTGGGAGTACTGGTACCACCGCGGAGTGCCGTAGAGGGTTACAGGTACCACCCAGGAGCACCAGGTGGGGGTACCGGTACTACCCCGGAGCGTCGGGAAGGGACGCCAGGCTTAAGCAGGTGCACCAGGTAGGGATACCAGGCCTACCCTGGGGGCTCAGGAAGGGAGGCCGGGTCTAACAGGGCGCGCCCGTAGGGTCAACAGGTGAACTCCGGCGTATCACAAAGTTTTCCGGTACAAGCCCATAGTACTGTTGGGGGAACCGGTTCTATCCCAGAACGTCGGGTAGGGACACCGGGCCTCATGCAGAGGGTGAGGTAGTAAGGGCGAGTTTAACCCCGCGCGCCCGTAGGGACAGCAGTTGTACCCTGTAGTACTGGGTGGGGGTACTGGTACCACCCCGGAGTGCCGAGTGGTGGTACCGGTACCACCCCGGAGCGCCGGTTGCGGGTACAGGTACCACCCCGGATTACTGAAGAGGGTTACGGGTACTACCCGGAGTACCTGGTGGGAGTACTGGTACCACCGCGGAGTGCCGTAGAGGGTTACAGGTACCACCCAGGAGCACCAGGTGGGGGTACCGGTACTACCCCGGAGCGTCAGGAAGGGACGCCAGGCTTAAGCAGGTGCACCAGGTAGGGATACCAGGCCTGCCCTGGGGGCTCAGGAAGGGGGGCCGGGTCTAACAGGGCGCGCCCGTAGGGACAACAGGTGAACTCCGGCGCATCACAAAGGTTTCCGGTACAACCTCGTAGTACTGTTGGGGGAACAGGTTCTATCCCGGAACGTCGGGTAGGGACACCGGGCCTAATGCAGAGGGTCAGGTAGTAAGGGCGAGTCTAACCCCGCGCGCCCGTAGGGACAGCAGTTGTACCCTGTAGTACTGGGTGGGGGTACTGGTACCACCCCGGAGTGCCGAGTGGTGGTACCGGTACTACCCCGGAGCACCAGCTGTGTGTACAGGTACCACCCCGGAGAACCGATGAGGGTTACGGGTACTACCCCGGAGTACCTGGTGGGAGTACTCTTACCACCCCGGAGTATGGTAGAGGGTTACAGGTACCACCCAGGAGCACCAGGTGGGGGTACCGGTACTACCGCGGAGCGTCGGGAAGGGACGCCAGGCTTAAGCAGGTGCACCAGGTAGGGATACCAGGCCTACTCTGGGGGCTCAGGAAGGGAGGCCTGGTCTAAGAGGGCGCGCCTGTAGGGACAACAGGTGAACTCCGGCGCATCACAAAGGTTTCCGGTACAACCCCATAGTACTGTTGGGGGAACAGGTTCTATCCCGGAACGTCGGGTAGGGACACCGGGCCTAACGTGGTGGGTGAGATAGAAAGGTCGGGTGTAACCCCGCGCGCCCGTAGGGACAGCAGTTGTACGCTGTAGTAGTGGGTGGGGGTACTGGTACCACCCCAGAGTACCGATGAGGGTTACGGGTACTACCCCGGAGTACCTGGTGAGAGTACTTTTACCACCCTGGAATACCGTAGAGGGTTACAGGTACCACCCAGGAGCACCAGGTGGGGGTACCGGTACTACCCCGGAGCGTCGGGAAGGGACGCCAGGCTTAAGCAGGTGCACCAGGTAGGGATACCAGGCCTACCCTGGTGGGTCAGAAAGGGAGGCCGGGTCTAACAGGGCGCTCCCATAGGGACAACAGGTGAACTCCGGCGCATCACAAAGGCTTCCGGTACAACCCCATAGTACTGTTGGGGGAACAGGTTCTATCCCGGAACGTCGGGTAGGGACACCGGGCCTAATGCAGAGGGTCAGGTAGTAAGGGCAAGTCTAACCCCGCGCGCCCGTAGGGACAGCAGTTGTACCCTGTAGTACTGGGTGGGGGTACTGGTACCACCCCGGAGTGCCGAGTGGTGGTACCGGTACTGCCACGGAGCGCCGGTTGCGGGTACTGGTACGACCCCAGGGTACCGATGAGGGTTACGGGTATTACCCGGAGTACCTGGTGGGAGTACTGGTACCACCCCAGAGTACCGTAGAGGGTTACAGGTGCCACCCAGGAGCACCAGGTGGGGGTACAGGTACTACCCCGGAACGTCGGGAAGGGACGCCAGGCTTAAGCAGGTGCACCAGGTAGGGATACCAGGCCTGCCCTGGGGGCTCAGGAAGGGAGGCCGGGTCTAACAGGGCGCGCCCGTAGGGACCACAGGTGAACTCCGGCGCATCACAAAGGTTTTCGGTACAACCTCGTAGTACTGTTGGGGGAACAGGTTCTATCCCGGAACGTCGGGTAGGGACACCGGGCCTAATGCAGAGGGTCAGGTAGTAAGGGCGAGTCTAACCCCGCGCGCCCGTAGGGACAGCAGTTGTACCCTGTAGTACTGGGTGGGGGTACTGGTACCACCCCGGAGTGCCGAGTGATGGTACCGGTACTACCCCGGAGTGCCAGTTGCGGGTACTGGTATGACCCCGGGGTACCGATGAGGGTTACGGGTGCTACCCTGCACAACCTGGTGGGAGTACTGGTACCACCCCGGAGTACCGATGAGGATTACGGTTACTACGATGGATACCGAGTGGGGGTACCGGTACTACCCCGGAGCATCGGGAAGGGACGCCAGGCTTAAGCAGGTGCACCAGGTAGGGATACCAGGCCTACCCTGGGGGCTCAGGAAGGGAGGCCGGGCCTAACAGGGCGCGCCCGTAGGGACAACAGGTGAACTCCGGCGCATCACAAAGGTTTCCGGTACAACCCCATAGTACTGTTGGGGGAACAGGTTCTATCCCGGAACGTCGGGTAGGGACACCGGGCCTAACGTGGTGGGTGAGATAGAAAGGTCGGGTGTAATCCCGCGCGCCCGTAGGGACAGCAGTCATACCCTGTAGTACTGGGTGGGGGTACTGGTACCACCCCGGAGTACCGATGAGGGTTATGGGTACTACCCCGGAGTACCTGGTGGGAGTACTCTTACCACCCCGGAGTACGGTAGAGGGTTACAGGTACCACCCAGGAGCACCAGGTGGGGGTACCGGTACTACCCCGGAGCGTCGGGAAGGGACGCCAGGCTTAAGCAGGTGCAGCAGGTAGGCATACCAGGCCTACCCTGGGGGATCAGGAAGGGAGGACGGGTCTAACAGGGCGCGCCCGTAGGGACAACAGGTGAACTCCGGCGCATCACAAAGGTTTCCGGTACAACCCCATAGTACTGTTGGGGGAACAGGTTCTATCCCGGAACGTCGGGTAGGGACACCGGGCCTAACGTGGTGGGTGAGATAGAAAGGTCGGGTGTAACCCCGCGCGCCCGTAGGGACAGCAGTTGTACGCTGTAGTAGTGGGTGGGGGTACTGGTACCACCCCAGAGTACCGATGAGGGTTATGGGTACTACCCCGGAGTACCTGGTGAGAGTACTTTTACCACCCCGGAATACCGTAGAGGGTTACAGGTACCACCCAGGAGCACCAGGTTTGGGTACCGGTACTACCCCGGAGCGTCGGGAAGGGACGCCAGGCTTAAGCAGGTGCACCAGGTAGGGATACCAGGCCTACCCTGGGGGGTCAGGAAGGGAGGACGGGTCTAACAGGGCGCTCCCATAGGGACAACAGGTGAACTCCGGCGCATCACAAAGGCTTCCGGTACAACCCCATAGTACTGTTGGGGGAACAGGTTCTATCCCGGAACGTCGGGTAGGGACACCGGGCCTAATGCAGAGGGTCAGGTAGTAAGGGAAAGTCTAACCCCGCGCGCCCGTAGGGACAGCAGTTGTACCCTGTAGTACTGGGTGGGGGTACTGGTACCACCCCGGAGTGCCGAGTGGTGGTACCGGTACTGCCACGGAGCGCCGGTTGCGGGTACTGGTACGACCCCAGGGTACCGATGAGGGTTACGGGTATTACCCGGAGTACCTGGTGGGAGTACTGGTACCACCCCAGAGTACCGTAGAGGGTTACAGGTGCCACCCAGGAGCACCAGGTGGGGGTACAGGTACTACCCCGGAACGTCGGGAAGGGACGCCAGGCTTAAGCAGGTGCACCAGGTAGGGATACCAGGCCTGCCCTGGGGGCTCAGGAAGGGAGGCCGGGTCTAACAGGGCGCGCCCGTAGGGACCACAGGTGAACTCCGGCGCATCACAAAGGTTTTCGGTACAACCTCGTAGTACTGTTGGGGGAACAGGTTCTATCCCGGAACGTCGGGTAGGGACACCGGGCCTAATGCACAGGGTCAGGTAGTAAGGGCGAGTCTAACCCCGCGCGCCCGTAGGGACAGCAGTTGTACCCTGTAGTACTGGGTGGGGGTACTGGTACCACCCCGGAGTGCCGAGTGGTGGTACCGGTACCACGCCGGAGCGCCGGTTGCGGGTACTGGTACCGCCCCGGAGAACCGATGAGGGTTACGGGCACTACGCGGAGTACCTGGTGGGAGTACTGGTACCACCCTGGAGTGCCGTAGAGGGTTACAGGTACCACCCAGGAGCACCAGGTGGGGGTACCGGTACTACCCCGGAGCGTCGGGAAGGGACGACAGGCTTAAGCAGGTGCACCAGGTAGGGATACCAGGCCTACTCTGGGGGGTCAGGAAGGGAGGCCGGGTCTAACAGGGCACGCCCGTAGGGACAACAGGTGAACTCCGGCGCATCACAAAGTTTTCCGGTACAAGCCCATAGTACTGTTGGGGGAACAGGTTCTATCCCGGAACGTTGGGTAGGGACACCGGGCCTCATGCAGAGGGTCAGGTAGTAAGGGCGAGTTTAACCCCGCGCGCCCGTAGGGACAGCAGTTGTACCCTGTAGTACTGGGTGGGGGTACTGGTACCACCCCGGAGTGCCGAGTGGTGGTACCGGTACCACCCCGGAGCGCCGGTTGAGGGTACTGGTACCACCCCGGAGAACCGATGAGGGTTACGGGCACTACCCGGAGTACCTGGTGGGAGTACTGGTACCACCCCAGAGTACCGTAGAGGGTTACAGGTACCACCCAGGAGCACCAGGTGGGGGTACCGGTACTACCCCGGAGCGTCGGGAAGGGACGCCAGGCTTAAGCAGGTGCATCAGGTAGGGATACCAGGCCTACCCTGGGGGCTCAGGAAGGGAGTTCGGGTCTAACAGGGCGCGCCCGTAGGGTCAACAGGTGAACTCCGGCGCATCACAAAGGTTTCCGCTACAACCCCATAGTACTGTTAGGGGAACCGGTTCTATCCCTGAACGTCGGGTAGGGACACCGGGCCTAACGCGCAGGGTCAGGTAGAAAGGGCGGGTGTAACCCCGCTCGCCCGTAGGGACAGCAGTTGTACCCTGTAGCACTGGGTGGGGGTACTGGTACCACCCCGGAGTGCCGAGTGGTGCTACCAGTACCACCCCGGAGCGCCGGTTGCGGGTACAGATACCACCCCGGAGTACCGATGAGGGTTACGGGCACTACCCGGAGTACCGGGTGGGAGTACTGGTACCACCCTGGAGTGCCGTAGAGGGTTACAGGTACCACCCGGGAGCACCAGGTGGTGGTACCGGTACTACCCCGGAGCGTCGGGAAGGGACGCCAGGCTTAAGCAGGTGCACCAGGTAGGGATACCTGGCCTACCCTGGGGGCTCAGGAAGGGAGGCCGGGCCTAACAGGGCGCGCCCGTAGGGACAACAGGTGAACTCCGGCGCATCACAAAGGTTTCCGGTACAAGCCCATAGTACTGTTGGGGGAACAGGTTCTATCCCGGAACGTCGGGTAGGGACACCGGGCCTCATGCAGAGGGTCAGGTAGTAAGGGTGAGTTTAACCCCGCGCGCCCGTAGGGACAGCAGTTGTACCCTGTAGTACTGGGTGGGGGTACTGGTACCACCCCGGAGTGCCGAGTGGTGGTACCGGTACTACCCCGGAGCGCCGGTTGCGGGTACAGGTACCACCCCGGAGTACTGATGAGGGTTACGGGTACTACGCGGAGTACCTGGTGGGAGTACTGGTACCACCGCGGAGTGCCGTAGAGGGTTACAGGTACCACCCAGGAGCACCAGGTGGGGGTACCGGTACTACCCCGGAGCGTCGGGAAGGGACGCCAGGCTTAAGCAGGTGCACCAGGTAGGGATACCAGGCCTACCCTGGGGGCTCAGGAAGGGAGGCCGGGTCTAACAGGGCGCGCCCGTAGGGACAACAGGTGAACTCCGGCGCATCACAAAGGTTTCCGGTACAAGCCCATAGTACTGTTGGGGGAACCGGTTCTATCCCAGAACGTCGGGTAGGGACACCGGGCCTAATGCACAGGGTCAGGTAGTAAGGGCGAGTCTAACTCCGCGCGCCCGTAGGGACAGCAGTTGTACCCTGTAGTACTGGGTGGGGGTACTGGTACCACCCCGGAGTGCCGAGTGGTGGTACCGGTACCACGCCGGAGCGCCGGTTGCGGGTACTGGAACCACCCCGGAGAACCGATGAGGGTTACGGGTACTACCCGGAGTACCGGGTGGGAGTACTGGTACCACCCCGGAGTGCCGTAGAGGGTTACAGGTACCACCCAGGAACACCAGGTGGGGGTACCGGTACTACCCCGGAGCGTCGGGAAGGGACGCCAGGCTTAAGCAGGTGCACCAGGTAGGGATACCAGGCCTACCCTGGGGGCTCAGGAAGGGAGGCCGGGTCTAACAGGGCACGCCCGTAGGGTCAACAGGTGAACTCCGGCGCATCACAAAGGTTTCCGCTACAACCCCATAGTACTGTTGGGGTAACAGGTTCTATCCCGGAACCTCGGGTAGGGACACCGGGCCTAATGCGCAGGGTCAGGTAGAAAGGGCGGGTGTAACCCCGCTCGCCCGTAGGGACAGCAGTTGTACCCTGTAGTACTGGGTGGGGGTACTGGTACCACCCCGGAGTGCCGAGTGGTGGTACCGGTACCACCCCGGAGCGCCGGTTGCGGGTAATGGTACCACCCCGGAGAACCGATGAGGGTTACGGGCACTACCCGGAGTACCGGGTGGGAGTACTGGTACCACCCCGGAGTGCCATAGAGGGTTACAGGTACCACCCAGGAGCACCAGGTGGGGGTACCGGTACTACCCCGGAGCGTCGGGAAGGGACGCCAGGCTTAAGCAGGTGCACCAGGTAGGGATACCAGGCCTACCCTGGGGGGTCAGGAAGGGAGGCCGGGTGTAAGAGGGCACACCCGTAGGGACAACAGGTGAACTCCGGCGCATCACAAAGGTTTCCGCTACAACCCCATAGTACTGTTGGGGGAACAGGTTCTATCCCGGAACGTTGGGTAGGGACACCGGGCCTAACGCGGAGGGTCAGGTAGAAAGGGCGGGTGTAACCCCGCTCGCCCGTAGGGACAGCAGTTGTACCCTGTAGTACTGGGTGGGGGTACTGGTACCACCCCGGAGTGCCGAGTGGTGGTACCGGTACTACCCCGGAGCACCGGTTGCGGGTACTGGAACCACCCCGGAGAACCGATGAGGGTTACGGGCACTACCCAGAGTACCGGGTGGGAGTACTGGTACGACCCCGGAGTACCGTAGAGGGTTACAGGTACCACCCAGGAACACCAGGTGGGGGTACCGGTACTACCCCGGGGCGTCGGGAAGGGACGCCAGGCTTAAGCAGGTGCAGCAGGTAGGCATACCAGGCCTACTCTGGGGGGTCAGGAAGGGAGGCCGGGTCTAACAGGGCGCGCCCGTAGGGTCAAGAGGTGAACTCCGGCGCATCACAAAGGTTTCCGGTACAAGCCCATAGTACTGTTGGGGGAACAGGTTCTATCCCGGAATGTCGGGTAGGGACACCGGGCCTAATGCAGAGGGTCATGTAGTAAGGGCGAGTCTAACCCCGCTCGCCCGTAGGGACAGCAGTTGTACCCTGTAGTAGTGGGTGGGGGTACTGGTACCACCCCGGAGTACCGATGAGGGTTACGGGTACTACCCGGAGTACCTGGTGGGAGTACTGGCACCACCCCGGAGTGCCGTAGAGGGTTACAGGTACCACCCAGGAGCACCCGATGGGGGTACCGGTACTACCCCGGAGCACCAGTTGCGGGTACTGGTACCACCCCGGAGTACCGATGAGGGTTACTGGTACTGCCCGGAGTACCTGGTGGGAGTACTGGTACCACCCCGGAGTGCCATAGAGGGTTACAGGTACCACCCAGGAGCACCAGGTGGGGGTACCGGTACTACCCCGGAGCGTCGGGAAGGGACGCCAGGCTTAAGCAGGTGCACCAGGTAGGGATACCAGGCCTACACTGGGGGCTAAGGAAGGGAGGCCGGGTGTAAGAGGGCGTGCCCGTAGGGACAACAGGTGAACTCCGGTGCATCACAAATGTTTCCGGTACAAGCCCATAGTACTGTTGGGGGAACAGGTTCTATCCCAGAACGTCGGGTAGGGACACCGGGCCTAACGCACAGGGTCAGGTAGAAAGGGCGGGTGTAACACAGCGCGCACGTAGGGACAGCAGTTGTACTCTGTAGTACTGGGTGGGGGTACTGGTACCAGCCCGGAGTGCCGAGTGGTGGTACCGGTACTACCCCGGAGCGCCGGCTGTGGGTACTGGTACCACCCCGGAGTGCCGTCGAGGGTTACAGGTACCACCCAGGAGCACCAGGTGGGGGTACCGGTACTACCCCGGAGCATCGGGAAGGGACGCCAGGCTTAAGCAGGTGCACCAGGTAGGGATACCAGGCCTACTCTGGGGGGTCAGGAAGGGAGGCCGGGTGTAACAGGGCGTGCCCGTAGGGTCAACAGTTAAACTCCGGTGCATCACAAAGGTTTCCGGTACAACCCCATAGTACTGTTGGGGAACCAGGTTCTATCCCGGAGCGTCGGGTAGGGACACCGGGCCTAATGCAGAGGGTCAGGTAGTAAGGGCATTTGCAACCCCGCTCGCCCGTAGGGACAGCAGTTGTACCCTGTAGTACTGGGTAGGGGTACTGGTACCACCCCGGAGTGCCGAGTGGTGGTACCGGTACCACCCCGGAGCGCCGGTTGCGGGTACTGGTACCACCCCGGAGAACCGATGAGGGTTACGGGTACTACCCGGAGTACCTGGTGGGAGTACTGGCACCACCCCGGAGTGCCGTAGAGGTTTACAGGTACCAACCAGGAGCACCCGATGGGGGTACCGGTACTACCCCGGAGCGCCAGTTGCGGGTACTGGTACCACCCCAGAGTACCGATAAGGGTTACGGGTAATACCCGGAGTACCTGGTGGGAGTACTTGCACCACCCCGGAGTACCGTAGAGGGTTACAGGTACCAACCAGGTGCACCCGGTGGGGGTACCGGTACTACCCCGGAGCGCCAGTAGTGGGTACTGGTACTACCCCGGAGTACCGTAGAGGGTTACAGGTACCACCCAGGAGCACCAGGTGGGGGTACCGGTACTACCCCGGAGCGTCGGGAAGGGACGCCAGGCTTAAGCAGGTGCACCAGGTAGGGATACCAGGCCTACACTGGGGGCTCAGGAAGGGAGGCCGGGTGTAACAGGGCGCGTCCGTAGGGACAACAGGTGAACTCCGGCGCATCACAAAGGTTTCCGGTACAAGCCCATAGTACTGTTGGGGGAACCGGTTCTATCCAGAACGTCGGGTAGGGACACCGGGCCTAACGCGCAGGGTCAGGTAGAAAGGGCGGGTGTAACCCCGCTCGCCCGTAGGGACAGCAGTTGTACCCTGTAGTACTGGGTGGGGGTACTGGTACCACCCCGGAGTGCCGAGTGGTGGTACCGGTACCACCCCGGAGTGCCGGTTGCGGGTACTGGTACCACCCGGGAGAACCAATGAGGGTTACGGGCACTACCCGGAGTACCTGGTGGGAGTACTGGTACCATCCCGGAGTGCCGTAGAGGGTTACAGGTACCACCCAGGAGCACCAGGTGGGTGTACCGGTACTACCCCGGAGCGTTGGGAAGGGACGCCAGGCTTAAGCAGGTGCACCAGGTAGGGATACCAGGCCTACCCTGGGGGCTCAGGAAGGGAGGCCGGGTGTAAGAGGGCGCACCCGTAGGGACAACAGGTGAACTCCGGCGCATCACAAAGGTTTCCGGTACAAGCCCATAGTACTGTTGGGGGAACCGGTTCTATCCCAGAACGTCGGGTAGGGACACCGGGCCTCATGCAGAGGGTGAGGTAGTAAGGGCGAGTTTAACCCCGCGCGCCCGTAGGGACAGCAGTTGTACCCTGTAGTACTGGGTGGGGGTACTGGTACCACCCCGGAGTGCCGAGTGGTGGTACCGGTACCACCCCGGAGCGCCGGTTGCGGGTACAGGTACCACCCCGGATTACTGAAGAGGGTTACGGGTACTACCCGGAGTACCTGGTGGGAGTACTGGTACCACCGCGGAGTGCCGTAGAGGGTTACAGGTACCACCCAGGAGCACCAGGTGGGGGTACCGGTACTACCCCGGAGCGTCAGGAAGGGACGCCAGGCTTAAGCAGGTGCACCAGGTAGGGATACCAGGCCTGCCCTGGGGGCTCAGGAAGGGGGGCCGGGTCTAACAGGGCGCGCCCGTAGGGACAACAGGTGAACTCCGGCGCATCACAAAGGTTTCCGGTACAACCTCGTAGTACTGTTGGGGGAACAGGTTCTATCCCGGAACGTCGGGTAGGGACACCGGGCCTAATGCAGAGGGTCAGGTAGTAAGGGCGAGTCTAACCCCGCGCGCCCGTAGGGACAGCAGTTGTACCCTGTAGTACTGGGTGGGGGTACTGGTACCACCCCGGAGTGCCGAGTGGTGGTACCGGTACTACCCCGGAGCACCAGCTGTGTGTACAGGTACCACCCCGGAGAACCGATGAGGGTTACGGGTACTACCCCGGAGTACCTGGTGGGAGTACTCTTACCACCCCGGAGTACGGTAGAGGGTTACAGGTACCACCCAGGAGCACCAGGTGGGGGTACCGGTACTACCGCGGAGCGTCGGGAAGGGACGCCAGGCTTAAGCAGGTGCACCAGGTAGGGATACCAGGCCTACTCTGGGGGCTCAGGAAGGGAGGCCTGGTCTAAGAGGGCGCGCCTGTAGGGACAACAGGTGAACTCCGGCGCATCACAAAGGTTTCCGGTACAACCCCATAGTACTGTTGGGGGAACAGGTTCTATCCCGGAACGTCGGGTAGGGACACCGGGCCTAACGTGGTGGGTGAGATAGAAAGGTCGGGTGTAACCCCGCGCGCCCGTAGGGACAGCAGTTGTACGCTGTAGTAGTGGGTGGGAGTACTGGTACCACCCCAGAGTACCGATGAGGGTTACGGGTACTACCCCGGAGTACCTGGTGAGAGTACTTTTACCACCCTGGAATACCGTAGAGGGTTACAGGTACCACCCAGGAGCACCAGGTGGGGGTACCGGTACTACCCCGGAGCGTCGGGAAGGGACGCCAGGCTTAAGCAGGTGCACCAGGTAGGGATACCAGGCCTACCCTGGTGGGTCAGAAAGGGAGGCCGGGTCTAACAGGGCGCTCCCATAGGGACAACAGGTGAACTCCGGCGCATCACAAAGGCTTCCGGTACAACCCCATAGTACTGTTGGGGGAACAGGTTCTATCCCGGAACGTCGGGTAGGGACACCGGGCCTAATGCAGAGGGTCAGGTAGTAAGGGCAAGTCTAACCCCGCGCGCCCGTAGGGACAGCAGTTGTACCCTGTAGTACTGGGTGGGGGTACTGGTACCACCCCGGAGTGCCGAGTGGTGGTACCGGTACTGCCACGGAGCGCCGGTTGCGGGTACTGGTACGACCCCAGGGTACCGATGAGGGTTACGGGTATTACCCGGAGTACCTGGTGGGAGTACTGGTACCACCCCAGAGTACCGTAGAGGGTTACAGGTGCCACCCAGGAGCACCAGGTGGGGGTACAGGTACTACCCCGGAACGTCGGGAAGGGACGCCAGGCTTAAGCAGGTGCACCAGGTAGGGATACCAGGCCTGCCCTGGGGGCTCAGGAAGGGAGGCCGGGTCTAACAGGGCGCGCCCGTAGGGACCACAGGTGAACTCCGGCGCATCACAAAGGTTTTCGGTACAACCTCGTAGTACTGTTGGGGGAACAGGTTCTATCCCGGAACGTCGGGTAGGGACACCGGGCCTAATGCAGAGGGTCAGGTAGTAAGGGCGAGTCTAACCCCGCGCGCCCGTAGGGACAGCAGTTGTACCCTGTAGTACTGGGTGGGGGTACTGGTACCACCCCGGAGTGCCGAGTGATGGTACCGGTACTACCCCGGAGTGCCAGTTGCGGGTACTGGTATGACCCCGGGGTACCGATGAGGGTTACGGGTGCTACCCTGCACAACCTGGTGGGAGTACTGGTACCACCCCGGAGTACCGATGAGGATTACGGTTACTACGATGGATACCGAGTGGGGGTACCGGTACTACCCCGGAGCATCGGGAAGGGACGCCAGGCTTAAGCAGGTGCACCAGGTAGGGATACCAGGCCTACCCTGGGGGCTCAGGAAGGGAGGCCGGGCCTAACAGGGCGCGCCCGTAGGGACAACAGGTGAACTCCGGCGCATCACAAAGGTTTCCGGTACAACCCCATAGTACTGTTGGGGGAACAGGTTCTATCCCGGAACGTCGGGTAGGGACACCGGGCCTAACGTGGTGGGTGAGATAGAAAGGTCGGGTGTAATCCCGCGCGCCCGTAGGGACAGCAGTCATACCCTGTAGTACTGGGTGGGGGTACTGGTACCACCCCGGAGTACCGATGAGGGTTATGGGTACTACCCCGGAGTACCTGGTGGGAGTACTCTTACCACCCCGGAGTACGGTAGAGGGTTACAGGTACCACCCAGGAGCACCAGGTGGGGGTACCGGTACTACCCCGGAGCGTCGGGAAGGGACGCCAGGCTTAAGCAGGTGCAGCAGGTAGGCATACCAGGCCTACCCTGGGGGCTCAGGAAGGGAGGCCGGGTCTAACAGGGCGCGCCCGTAGGGACAACAGGTGAACTCCGGCGCATCACAAAGGTTTCCGGTACAACCCCATAGTACTGTTGGGGGAACAGGTTCTATCCCGGAACGTCGGGTAGGGACACCGGGCCTAACGTGGTGGGTGAGATAGAAAGGTCGGGTGTAACCCCGCGCGCCCGTAGGGACAGCAGTTGTACGCTGTAGTAGTGGGTGGGGGTACTGGTACCACCCCAGAGTACCGATGAGGGTTATGGGTACTACCCCGGAGTACCTGGTGAGAGTACTTTTACCACCCCGGAATACCGTAGAGGGTTACAGGTACCACCCAGGAGCACCAGGTTTGGGTACCGGTACTACCCCGGAGCGTCGGGAAGGGACGCCAGGCTTAAGCAGGTGCACCAGGTAGGGATACCAGGCCTACCCTGGGGGGTCAGGAAGGGAGGACGGGTCTAACAGGGCGCTCCCATAGGGACAACAGGTGAACTCCGGCGCATCACAAAGGCTTCCGGTACAACCCCATAGTACTGTTGGGGGAACAGGTTCTATCCCGGAACGTCGGGTAGGGACACCGGGCCTAATGCAGAGGGTCAGGTAGTAAGGGAAAGTCTAACCCCGCGCGCCCGTAGGGACAGCAGTTGTACCCTGTAGTACTGGGTGGGGGTACTGGTACCACCCCGGAGTGCCGAGTGGTGGTACCGGTACTGCCACGGAGCGCCGGTTGCGGGTACTGGTACGACCCCAGGGTACCGATGAGGGTTACGGGTATTACCCGGAGTACCTGGTGGGAGTACTGGTACCACCCCAGAGTACCGTAGAGGGTTACAGGTGCCACCCAGGAGCACCAGGTGGGGGTACAGGTACTACCCCGGAACGTCGGGAAGGGACGCCAGGCTTAAGCAGGTGCACCAGGTAGGGATACCAGGCCTGCCCTGGGGGCTCAGGAAGGGAGGCCGGGTCTAACAGGGCGCGCCCGTAGGGACCACAGGTGAACTCCGGCGCATCACAAAGGTTTTCGGTACAACCTCGTAGTACTGTTGGGGGAACAGGTTCTATCCCGGAACGTCGGGTAGGGACACCGGGCCTAATGCACAGGGTCAGGTAGTAAGGGCGAGTCTAACTCCGCGCGCCCGTAGGGACAGCAGTTGTACCCTGTAGTACTGGGTGGGGGTACTGGTACCACCCCGGAGTGCCGAGTGGTGGTACCGGTACCACGCCGGAGCGCCGGTTGCGGGTACTGGTACCGCCCCGGAGAACCGATGAGGGTTACGGGCACTACGCGGAGTACCTGGTGGGAGTACTGGTACCACCCTGGAGTGCCGTAGAGGGTTACAGGTACCACCCAGGAGCACCAGGTGGGGGTACCGGTACTACCCCGGAGCGTCGGGAAGGGACGACAGGCTTAAGCAGGTGCACCAGGTAGGGATACCAGGCCTACTCTGGGGGGTCAGGAAGGGAGGCCGGGTCTAACAGGGCACGCCCGTAGGGACAACAGGTGAACTCCGGCGCATCACAAAGTTTTCCGGTACAAGCCCATAGTACTGTTGGGGGAACAGGTTCTATCCCGGAACGTTGGGTAGGGACACCGGGCCTCATGCAGAGGGTCAGGTAGTAAGGGCGAGTTTAACCCCGCGCGCCCGTAGGGACAGCAGTTGTACCCTGTAGTACTGGGTGGGGGTACTGGTACCACCCCGGAGTGCCGAGTGGTGGTACCGGTACCACCCCGGAGCGCCGGTTGAGGGTACTGGTACCACCCCGGAGAACCGATGAGGGTTACGGGCACTACCCGGAGTACCTGGTGGGAGTACTGGTACCACCCCAGAGTACCGTAGAGGGTTACAGGTACCACCCAGGAGCACCAGGTGGGGGTACCGGTACTACCCCGGAGCGTCGGGAAGGGACGCCAGGCTTAAGCAGGTGCATCAGGTAGGGATACCAGGCCTACCCTGGGGGCTCAGGAAGGGAGTTCGGGTCTAACAGGGCGCGCCCGTAGGGTCAACAGGTGAACTCCGGCGCATCACAAAGGTTTCCGCTACAACCCCATAGTACTGTTAGGGGAACCGGTTCTATCCCTGAACGTCGGGTAGGGACACCGGGCCTAACGCGCAGGGTCAGGTAGAAAGGGCGGGTGTAACCCCGCTCGCCCGTAGGGACAGCAGTTGTACCCTGTAGCACTGGGTGGGGGTACTGGTACCACCCCGGAGTGCCGAGTGGTGCTACCAGTACCACCCCGGAGCGCCGGTTGCGGGTACAGATACCACCCCGGAGTACCGATGAGGGTTACGGGCACTACCCGGAGTACCGGGTGGGAGTACTGGTACCACCCTGGAGTGCCGTAGAGGGTTACAGGTACCACCCGGGAGCACCAGGTGGTGGTACCGGTACTACCCCGGAGCGTCGGGAAGGGACGCCAGGCTTAAGCAGGTGCACCAGGTAGGGATACCTGGCCTACCCTGGGGGGTCAGGAAGGGAGGCCAGGTCTAACAGGGCGCGCCCGTAGGGACAACAGGTGAACTCCGGCGCATCACAAAGGTTTCCGGTACAAGCCCATAGTACTGTTGGGGGAACAGGTTCTATCCCGGAACGTCGGGTAGGGACACCGGGCCTCATGCAGAGGGTCAGGTAGTAAGGGTGAGTTTAACCCCGCGCGCCCGTAGGGACAGCAGTTGTACCCTGTAGTACTGGGTGGGGGTACTGGTACCACCCCGGAGTGCCGAGTGGTGGTACCGGTACTACCCCGGAGCGCCGGTTGCGGGTACAGGTACCACCCCGGAGTACTGATGAGGGTTACGGGTACTACGCGGAGTACCTGGTGGGAGTACTGGTACCACCGCGGAGTGCCGTAGAGGGTTACAGGTACCACCCAGGAGCACCAGGTGGGGGTACCGGTACTACCCCGGAGCGTCGGGAAGGGACGCCAGGCTTAAGCAGGTGCACCAGGTAGGGATACCAGGCCTACCCTGGGGGCTCAGGAAGGGAGGCCGGGTCTAACAGGGCGCGCCCGTAGGGACAACAGGTGAACTCCGGCGCATCACAAAGGTTTCCGGTACAAGCCCATAGTACTGTTGGGGGAACCGGTTCTATCCCAGAACGTCGGGTAGGGACACCGGGCCTAATGCACAGGGTCAGGTAGTAAGGGCGAGTCTAACTCCGCGCGCCCGTAGGGACAGCAGTTGTACCCTGTAGTACTGGGTGGGGGTACTGGTACCACCCCGGAGTGCCGAGTGGTGGTACCGGTACCACGCCGGAGCGCCGGTTGCGGGTACTGGAACCACCCCGGAGAACCGATGAGGGTTACGGGTACTACCCGGAGTACCGGGTGGGAGTACTGGTACCACCCCGGAGTGCCGTAGAGGGTTACAGGTACCACCCAGGAACACCAGGTGGGGGTACCGGTACTACCCCGGAGCGTCGGGAAGGGACGCCAGGCTTAAGCAGGTGCACCAGGTAGGGATACCAGGCCTACCCTGGGGGCTCAGGAAGGGAGGCCGGGTCTAACAGGGCACGCCCGTAGGGTCAACAGGTGAACTCCGGCGCATCACAAAGGTTTCCGCTACAACCCCATAGTACTGTTGGGGTAACAGGTTCTATCCCGGAACCTCGGGTAGGGACACCGGGCCTAATGCGCAGGGTCAGGTAGAAAGGGCGGGTGTAACCCCGCTCGCCCGTAGGGACAGCAGTTGTACCCTGTAGTACTGGGTGGGGGTACTGGTACCACCCCGGAGTGCCGAGTGGTGGTACCGGTACCACCCCGGAGCGCCGGTTGCGGGTAATGGTACCACCCCGGAGAACCGATGAGGGTTACGGGCACTACCCGGAGTACCGGGTGGGAGTACTGGTACCACCCCGGAGTGCCATAGAGGGTTACAGGTACCACCCAGGAGCACCAGGTGGGGGTACCGGTACTACCCCGGAGCGTCGGGAAGGGACGCCAGGCTTAAGCAGGTGCACCAGGTAGGGATACCAGGCCTACCCTGGGGGGTCAGGAAGGGAGGCCGGGTGTAAGAGGGCACACCCGTAGGGACAACAGGTGAACTCCGGCGCATCACAAAGGTTTCCGCTACAACCCCATAGTACTGTTGGGGGAACAGGTTCTATCCCGGAACGTTGGGTAGGGACACCGGGCCTAACGCGGAGGGTCAGGTAGAAAGGGCGGGTGTAACCCCGCTCGCCCGTAGGGACAGCAGTTGTACCCTGTAGCACTGGGTGGGGGTACTGGTACCACCCCGGAGTGCCGAGTGGTGCTACCAGTACCACCCCGGAGCGCCGGTTGCGGGTACAGATACCACCCCGGAGTACCGATGAGGGTTACGGGCACTACCCGGAGTACCGGGTGGGAGTACTGGTACCACCCTGGAGTGCCGTAGAGGGTTACAGGTACCACCCGGGAGCACCAGGTGGTGGTACCGGTACTACCCCGGAGCGTCGGGAAGGGACGCCAGGCTTAAGCAGGTGCACCAGGTAGGGATACCTGGCCTACCCTGGGGGGTCAGGAAGGGAGGCCAGGTCTAACAGGGCGCGCCCGTAGGGACAACAGGTGAACTCCGGCGCATCACAAAGGTTTCCGGTACAAGCCCATAGTACTGTTGGGGGAACAGGTTCTATCCCGGAACGTCGGGTAGGGACACCGGGCCTCATGCAGAGGGTCAGGTAGTAAGGGTGAGTTTAACCCCGCTCGCCCGTAGGGACAGCAGTTGTACCCTGTAGTACTGGGTGGGGGTACTGGTACCACCCCGGAGTGCCGAGTGGTGGTACCGGTACTACCCCGGAGCGCCGGTTGCGGGTACAGGTACCACCCCGGAGTACTGATGAGGGTTACGGGTACTACGCGGAGTACCTGGTGGGAGTACTGGTACCACCGCGGAGTGCCGTAGAGGGTTACAGGTACCACCCAGGAGCACCAGGTGGGGGTACCGGTACTACCCCGGAGCGTCGGGAAGGGACGCCAGGCTTAAGCAGGTGCACCAGGTAGGGATACCAGGCCTACCCTGGGGGCTCAGGAAGGGAGGCCGGGTCTAACAGGGCGCGCCCGTAGGGACAACAGGTGAACTCCGGCGCATCACAAAGGTTTCCGGTACAAGCCCATAGTACTGTTGGGGGAACCGGTTCTATCCCAGAACGTCGGGTAGGGACACCGGGCCTAATGCACAGGGTCAGGTAGTAAGGGCGAGTCTAACTCCGCGCGCCCGTAGGGACAGCAGTTGTACCCTGTAGTACTGGGTGGGGGTACTGGTACCACCCCGGAGTGCCGAGTGGTGGTACCGGTACCACGCCGGAGCGCCGGTTGCGGGTACTGGAACCACCCCGGAGAACCGATGAGGGTTACGGGTACTACCCGGAGTACCGGGTGGGAGTACTGGTACCACCCCGGAGTGCCGTAGAGGGTTACAGGTACCACCCAGGAACACCAGGTGGGGGTACCGGTACTACCCCGGAGCGTCGGGAAGGGACGCCAGGCTTAAGCAGGTGCACCAGGTAGGGATACCAGGCCTACCCTGGGGGCTCAGGAAGGGAGGCCGGGTCTAACAGGGTACGCCCGTAGGGTCAACAGGTGAACTCCGGCGCATCACAAAGGTTTCCGCTACAACCCCATAGTACTGTTGGGGTAACAGGTTCTATCCCGGAACCTCGGGTAGGGACACCGGGCCTAATGCGCAGGGTCAGGTAGAAAGGGCGGGTGTAACCCCGCTCGCCCGTAGGGACAGCAGTTGTACCCTGTAGTACTGGGTGGGGGTACTGGTACCACCCCGGAGTGCCGAGTGGTGGTACCGGTACCACCCCGGAGCGCCGGTTGCGGGTAATGGTACCACCCCGGAGAACCGATGAGGGTTACGGGCACTACCCGGAGTACCGGGTGGGAGTACTGGTACCACCCCGGAGTGCCATAGAGGGTTACAGGTACCACCCAGGAGCACCAGGTGGGGGTACCGGTACTACCCCGGAGCGTCGGGAAGGGACGCCAGGCTTAAGCAGGTGCACCAGGTAGGGATACCAGGCCTACCCTGGGGGGTCAGGAAGGGAGGCCGGGTGTAAGAGGGCACACCCGTAGGGACAACAGGTGAACTCCGGCGCATCACAAAGGTTTCCGCTACAACCCCATAGTACTGTTGGGGGAACAGGTTCTATCCCGGAACGTTGGGTAGGGACACCGGGCCTAACGCGGAGGGTCAGGTAGAAAGGGCGGGTGTAACCCCGCTCGCCCGTAGGGACAGCAGTTGTACCCTGTAGTACTGGGTGGGGGTACTGGTACCACCCCGGAGTGCCGAGTGGTGGTACCGGTACTACCCCGGAGCACCGGTTGCGGGTACTGGAACCACCCCGGAGAACCGATGAGGGTTACGGGCACTACCCGGAGTACCGGGTGGGAGTACTGGTACGACCCCGGAGTACCGTAGAGGGTTACAGGTACCACCCAGGAACACCAGGTGGGGGTACCGGTACTACCCCGGGGCGTCGGGAAGGGACGCCAGGCTTAAGCAGGTGCAGCAGGTAGGCATACCAGGCCTACTCTGGGGGGTCAGGAAGGGAGGCCGGGTCTAACAGGGCGCGCCCGTAGGGTCAAGAGGTGAACTCCGGCGCATCACAAAGGTTTCCGGTACAAGCCCATAGTACTGTTGGGGGAACAGGTTCTATCCCGGAATGTCGGGTAGGGACACCGGGCCTAATGCAGAGGGTCATGTAGTAAGGGCGAGTCTAACCCCGCTCGCCCGTAGGGACAGCAGTTGTACCCTGTAGTAGTGGGTGGGGGTACTGGTACCACCCCGGAGTACCGATGAGAGTTACGGGTACTACCCGGAGTACCTGGTGGGAGTACTGGCACCACCCCGGAGTGCCGTAGAGGGTTACAGGTACCACCCAGGAGCACCCGATGGGGGTACCGGTACTACCCCGGAGCACCAGTTGCGGGTACTGGTACCACCCCGGAGTACCGATGAGGGTTACTGGTACTGCCCGGAGTACCTGGTGGGAGTACTGGTACCACCCCGGAGTGCCATAGAGGGTTACAGGTACCACCCAGGAGCACCAGGTGGGGGTACCGGTACTACCCCGGAGCGTCGGGAAGGGACGCCAGGCTTAAGCAGGTGCACCAGGTAGGGATACCAGGCCTACACTGGGGGCTAAGGAAGGGAGGCCGGGTGTAAGAGGGCGTGCCCGTAGGGACAACAGGTGAACTCCGGTGCATCACAAATGTTTCCGGTACAAGCCCATAGTACTGTTGGGGGAACAGGTTCTATCCCAGAACGTCGGGTAGGGACACCGGGCCTAACGCACAGGGTCAGGTAGAAAGGGCGGGAGTAACACAGCGCGCACGTAGGGACAGCAGTTGTACTCTGTAGTACTGGGTGGGGGTACTGGTACCAGCCCGGAGTGCCGAGTGGTGGTACCGGTACTACCCCGGAGCGCCGGCTGTGGGTACTGGTACCACCCCGGAGTGCCGTCGAGGGTTACAGGTACCACCCAGGAGCACCAGGTGGGGGTACCGGTACTACCCCGGAGCATCGGGAAGGGACGCCAGGCTTAAGCAGGTGCACCAGGTAGGGATACCAGGCCTACTCTGGGGGGTCAGGAAGGGAGGCCGGGTGTAACAGGGCGTGCCCGTAGGGTCAACAGTTAAACTCCGGTGCATCACAAAGGTTTCCGGTACAACCCCATAGTACTGTTGGGGAACCAGGTTCTATCCCGGAGCGTCGGGTAGGGACACCGGGCCTAATGCAGAGGGTCAGGTAGTAAGGGCATTTGCAACCCCGCTCGCCCGTAGGGACAGCAGTTGTACCCTGTAGTACTGGGTAGGGGTACTGGTACCACCCCGGAGTGCCGAGTGGTGGTACCGGTACCACCCCGGAGCGCCGGTTGCGGGTACTGGTACCACCCCGGAGAACCGATGAGGGTTACGGGTACTACCCGGAGTACCTGGTGGGAGTACTGGCACCACCCCGGAGTGCCGTAGAGGTTTACAGGTACCAACCAGGAGCACCCGATGGGGGTACCGGTACTACCCCGGAGCGCCAGTTGCGGGTACTGGTACCACCCCAGAGTACCGATAAGGGTTACGGGTAATACCCGGAGTACCTGGTGGGAGTACTTGCACCACCCCGGAGTACCGTAGAGGGTTACAGGTACCAACCAGGTGCACCCGGTGGGGGTACCGGTACTACCCCGGAGCGCCAGTAGTGGGTACTGGTACTACCCCGGAGTACCGTAGAGGGTTACAGGTACCACCCAGGAGCACCAGGTGGGGGTACCGGTACTACCCCGGAGCGTCGGGAAGGGACGCCAGGCTTAAGCAGGTGCACCAGGTAGGGATACCAGGCCTACACTGGGGGCTCAGGAAGGGAGGCCGGGTGTAACAGGGCGCGTCCGTAGGGACAACAGGTGAACTCCGGCGCATCACAAAGGTTTCCGGTACAAGCCCATAGTACTGTTGGGGGAACCGGTTCTATCCAGAACGTCGGGTAGGGACACCGGGCCTAACGCGCAGGGTCAGGTAGAAAGGGCGGGTGTAACCCCGCTCGCCCGTAGGGACAGCAGTTGTACCCTGTAGTACTGGGTGGGGGTACTGGTACCACCCCGGAGTGCCGAGTGGTGGTACCGGTACCACCCCGGAGTGCCGGTTGCGGGTACTGGTACCACCCGGGAGAACCAATGAGGGTTACGGGCACTACCCGGAGTACCTGGTGGGAGTACTGGTACCATCCCGGAGTGCCGTAGAGGGTTACAGGTACCACCCAGGAGCACCAGGTGGGTGTACCGGTACTACCCCGGAGCGTTGGGAAGGGACGCCAGGCTTAAGCAGGTGCACCAGGTAGGGATACCAGGCCTACCCTGGGGGCTCAGGAAGGGAGGCCGGGTGTAAGAGGGCGCACCCGTAGGGACAACAGGTGAACTCCGGCGCATCACAAAGGTTTCCGGTCCAACCCCATAGTACTGTTGGGGGAACAGGTTCTATCCAGGAACGTCGGGTAGGGACACCGGGCCTAATGCACAGGGTCACGTAGTAAAGGCATGTGTAAACCCGCTCGCCCGTAGGGACAGCAGTTGTACCCTGTAGTACTGGGTGGGGGCACTGGTACCACCCCGGAGTACCGATGAGGGTTACGGGTACTACCCGGAGTACATGGTGGGAGTACTGGCACCACCCCGGAATGCCGTAGAGGGTTACAGGTACCACCCAGGAGCACCCGATGGGGGTACCGGTACTACCCCGGAGCGCCAGTTGTGGGTACTGGTACCACCCCGGAGTACCGATGAGGGTTACGGGTAATACCCGGAGTACCTGGTGGGAGTACTTGCACCACCCCGGAGTACCGTAGAGGGCTACAGGTACCACCAGGTGCACCCGGTGGGGGTACCGGTACTACCCCGGAGCGCCGGTAGTGGGTACTGGTACCACCCCGGAGTACCGATGAGGGTTACGGGTAATACCCGGAGTACCTGGTGGGAGTACTTGCACCACCCCGGAGTACCGTAGAGGGCTACAGGTACCACCAGGTGCACCCGGTGGGGGTACCGGTACTACCCCGGAGCGCCGGTAGTGGGTACTGGTACCACCCCGGAGTACCGTAGAGGGTTACAGGTACCACCCAGGAGCACCAGGTGGGGGTACCGGTACTACCCCGGAGCGTCGGGAAGGGACGCCAGGCTTAAGCAGGTGCACCAGGTAGGGATACCAGGCCTACCCTGGGGGCTCAGGAAGGGAGGCCGGGTCTAACAGGGCGCGCCCGTAGGGTCAACAGGTGAACTCCGGCGCATCACAAAGGTTTCCGGTACAAGCCCATAGTACTGTTGGGGGAACAGCTTCTATCCCGGAACGTCGGGTAGGGACACCGGGCCTAATGCGCAGGGTCAGGTAGTAAAGGCATGTGTAACCCCGCTCACCCGTAGGGACAGCAGTTGTACCCTGTAGTACTGGGTGGGGGTACTGGTACCACCCCGGAGTGCCGAGTGGTGGTACCGGTACCACCCCGGAGCGCCGGTTGCTGGTAGAGGTACCACCCCGGAGTACAAATGAGGGTTACAGGTACTACCCCGGAGTATCGGGTGGGAGTACTGGTACCACCCCGGAGTGCCGTAGAGGGTTACAGGTACCACCCAGGAGCACCAGGTGGGGGTACCGGTACTACCCCGGAGCGTCGGGAAGGGACGCCAGGCTTAAGCAGGTGCGCCAGGTAGGGATACCAGGCCTACCCTGGGGGCTCAGGAAGGGAGGCCGGGTGTAAGAGGGCATGCCCGTAGGGACAACAGGTGAACTCCGGCGCATCACAAAGGTTTCCGGTACAACCCCATAGTACTGTTGGGGGAACAGGTTCTATCCCGGAACGTCGGGTAGGGACACCGGGCCTAACGCGGAGGGTCAGGTAGAAAGGGCGGGTGTAACCCCGCTCGCCCGTAGGGACAGCAGTTGTACCCTGTAGCACTGGGTGGGGGTACTGGTACCACCCCGGAGTGCTGAGTGGTGGTACCAGTAACACCCCGGAGCGCCGGTTGCGGGTACAGGTACCACCCCGGAGTACTGATGAGGGTTACGGGTACTACCCGGAGTACCTGGTGGGAGTACTGGTACCACCGCGGAGTGCCGTAGAGGGTTACAGGTACCACCCAGGAGCACCAGGTGGGGGTACCGGTACTACCGCGGAGCGTCGGGAAGGGACGCCAGGCTTAAGCAGGTGCACCAGGTAGGGATACCAGGCCTACCCTGGGGGCTCAGGAAGGTAGGCCGGGTCTAACAGGGCGCGCCCGTAGGGTCAACAGGTGAACTCCGGCGCATCACAAAGGTTTCCGGTACAAGCCCATAGTACTGTTGGGGGATCCGGTTCAATCCCAGAACGTCGGGTAGGGACACCGGGCCTAATGCACACGGTCAGGTAGTAAGGGCGAGTCTAACCCCGCGCGCCCGTAGGGACAGCAGTTGTACCCTGTAGTACTGGGTGGGGGTACTGGTACCACCCCGGAGTGCCGAGTGGTGGTACCGGTACCACCCCGGAGCGCCGGTTGCGGGTACTGGTACCACCCCGGACAACCGATGAGGGTTACGGGCACTACCCGGAGTACCTGGTGGGAGTACTGGAACCACCCTGGAGTGCCGTAGAGGGTTACAGGTACCACCCAGGAACACCAGGTGGGGGTACCGGTACTACCCCGGAGCGTCGGGAAGGGACGCCAGGCTTAAGCAGGTGCACCAGGTAGGGATACCAGGCCTACCCTGGGGGCTCAGGAAGGGAGGCCGGGTCTAACAGGGCGCGCCCGCAGGGTCAACAGGTGAACTCCGGCGCATCACAAAGGTTTCCGGTACAAGCCCATAGTACTGTTGGGGGAACCGGTTCTATCCCAGAACGTCGGGTAGGGACACCGGGCCTAACGCACAGGGTCAGGTAGTAAGGGCGAGTCTAACTCCGCGCGCCCGTAGGGACAGCAGTTGTACCCTGTAGTACTGGGTGGGGGTACTGGTACCACCCCGGAGTGCCGAGTGGTGGTACCGGTACCACCCCGGAGCGCCGGTTGCGGGTACTGGTACCGCCCCGGAGAACCGATGAGGGTTACGGGCACTACGCGGAGTACCTGGTGGGAGTAATGGTACCACCCCGGAGTACCGTAGAGGGTTACAGGTACCACCCAGGAACACCAGGTGGGGGTACCGGTACTACCCCGGAGCGTCGGGAAGGGACGCCAGCCTTCAGCAGGTGCACCAGGTAGGGATACCAGGCCTACCCTGGGGGCTCAGGAAGGGAGGCCGGGTCTAACAGGGCGCGCCCGTAGGGTCAACAGGTGAACTCCGGCGCATCACAAAGGTTTCCGGTACAAGCCCATAGTACTGTTGGGGGAACCGGTTCTGTCCCAGAACGTCGGGTAGGGACACCGGGCCTAATGCACAGGGTCAGGTAGTAAGGGCGAGTCTAACCCCGTGCGCCCGTAGGGACAGCAGTTGTACCCTGTAGTACTGGGTGGGGGTACTGGTACCACCCCGGAGTGCCGAGTGGTGGTACCGGTACCACCCCGGAGCGCCGGTTGCGGGTACTGGTACCACCCCGGAGAACCGATGAGGATTACGGGCACTACCCGGAGTACCTGGTGGGAGTAATGGTACCACCCCGGAGTACCGTAGAGGGTTACAGGTACCACCCAGGAACACCAGGTGGGGGTACCGGTACTACCCCGGAGCGTCGGGAAGGGACGCCAGCCTTCAGCAGGTGCACCAGGTAGGGATACCAGGCCTACCCTGGGGGCTCAGGAAGGGAGGCCGGGTCTAACAGGGCGCGCCCGTAGGGACAACAGGTGAACTCCGGCGCATCACAAAGGTTTCCGGTACAAGCCCATAGTACTGTTGGGGGAACCGGTTCTATCCCAGAACGTCGGGTAGGGACACCGGGCCTAACGCACAGGGTCAGGTAGTAAGGGCGAGTCTAACTCCGCGCGCCCGTAGGGACAGCAGTTGTACCCTGTAGTACTGGGTGGGGGTACTGGTACCACCCCGGAGTGCCGAGTGGTGGTACCGGTACCACCCCGGAGCGCCGGTTGCGGGTACTGGTACCGCCCCGGAGAACCGATGAGGGTTACGGGCACTACGCGGAGTACCGGGTGGGAGTAATGGTACCACCCCGGAGTACCGTAGAGGGTTACAGGTACCACCCAGGAACACCAGGTGGGGGTACCGGTACTACCCCGGAGCGTCGGGAAGGGACGCCAGCCTTCAGCAGGTGCACCAGGTAGGGATACCAGGCCTACCCTGGGGGCTCAGGAAGGGAGGCCGGGTCTAACAGGGCGCGCCCGTAGGGTCAACAGGTGAACTCCGGCGCATCACAAAGGTTTCCGGTACAAGCCCATAGTACTGTTGGGGGAACCGGTTCTATCCCAGAACGTCGGGTAGGGACACCGGGCCTAATGCACAGGGTCAGGTAGTAAGGGCGAGTCTAACTCCGCGCGCCCGTAGGGACAGCAGTTGTACCCTGTAGTAGTGGGTGGGGGTACTGGTACCACCCCGGAGTGCCGAGTGGTGGTACCGGTACCACCCCGGAGCGCCGGTTGCGGGTACTGGTACCGCCCCGGAGAACCGATGAGGGTTACGGGCACTACGCGGAGTACCGGGTGGGAGTAATGGTACCACCGCGGAGTACAGTAGAGGGTTACAGGTACCACCCAGGAGCACCAGGTGGGGGTACCGGTACTACCCCGGAGCGTCGGGAAGGGACGCCAGGCTTAAGCAGGTGCACCAGGTAGGGATACCAGGCCTACCCTGGGGGCTCAGGAAGGGAGGCCGGGTCTAACAGGGCGCGCCCGTAGGGTCAACAGGTGAACTCCGGCGCATCACAAAGGTTTCCGGTACAAGCCCATAGTACTGTTGGGGGATCCGGTTCAATCCCAGAACGTCGGGTAGGGACACCGGGCCTAATGCACACGGTCAGGTAGTAAGGGCGAGTCTAACCCCGCGCGCCCGTAGGGACAGCAGTTGTACCCTGTAGTACTGGGTGGGGGTACTGGTACCACCCCGGAGTGCCGAGTGGTGGTACCGGTACTACCCCGGAGCGCCGGTTGCGGGTACAGGTACCACCCCGGAGTACTGAAGAGGGTTACGGGTACTACCCGGAGTACCTGGTGGGAGTACTGGTACCACCGCGGAGTGCCGTAGAGGGTTACAGGTACCACCCAGGAGCACCAGGTGGGGGTACCGGTACTACCCCGGAGCGTCGGGAAGGGACGCCAGGCTTAAGCAGGTGCACCAGGTAGGGATACCAGGCCTACCCTGGGGGCTCAGGAAGGGAGGCCGGGTCTAACAGGGCGCGCCCGTAGGGTCAACAGGTGAACTCCGGCGCATCACAAAGGTTTCCGGTACAAGCCCATAGTACTGTTGGGGGAACCGGTTCTATCCCGGAACGTCGGGTAGGGACACCGGGCCTCATGCAGAGGGTGAGGTAGTAAGGGAGAGTTTAACCCCGCGCGCCCGTAGGGACAGCAGTTGTACCCTGTAGTACTGGGTGGGGGTACTGGTACCACCCCGGAGTGCCGAGTGGTGGTACCGGTACCACCCCGGAGCGCCGGTTGCGGGTACAGGTACCACCCCGGATTACTGAAGAGGGTTACGGGTACTACCCGGAGTAACTGGTGGGAGTACTGGTACCACCGCGGAGTGCCGTAGAGGGTTACAGGTACCACCCAGGAGCACCAGGTGGGGGTACCGGTACTACCCCGGAGCGTCAGGAAGGGACGCCAGGCTTAAGCAGGTGCGTCAGGTAGGGATACCAGGCCTACCCTGGGGGCTCAGGAAAGGAGGCCGGGTCTAACAGGGTGCGCTCGTAGGGACAACAGGTGAACTCCGGCGCATCACAAAGGTTTCCGGTACAAGCCCATAGTACTGTTGGGGGAACCGGTTCTATCCCGGAACGTCGGGTAGGGACACCGGGCCTAATGCACAGGGTCAGGTAGTAAGGGCGAGTCTAACTCTGCGCGCCCGTAGGGACAGCAGTTGTACCCTGTAGTACTGGGTGGGGGTACTGGTACCACCCCGGAGTGCCGAGTGGTGGTACCGGTACCACCCCGGAGCGCCGGTTGCGGGTACTGGTACCGCCCCGGAGAACCGATGAGGGTTACGGGCACTACGCGGAGTACCGGGTGGGAGTAATGGTACCACCGCGGAGTACAGTAGAGGGTTACAGGTACCACCCAGGAGCACCAGGTGGGGGTACTGGTACTACCCCGGAGCGTCGGGAAGGGACGGCAGGCTTAAGCAGGTGCACCATGTAGGGATACCAGGCCTACCCTGGGGGGTCAGGAAGGGAGTTCGGGTCTAACAGGGCGCGCCCGTAGGGTCAACAGGTGAACTCCGGCGCATCACAAAGGTTTCCGGTACAAGCCCATAGTACTGTTGGGGGAACAGGTTCTATCCCGGAACGTCGGGTAGGGACACCGGGCCTCATGCAGAGGGTCAGGTAGTAAGGGCGAGTTTAACCCCGCGCGCCCGTAGGGACAGCAGTTGTACCCTGTAGTACTGGGTGGGGGTACTGGTACCACCCCGGAGTGCCGAGTGGTGGTACCGGTACTACCCCGGAGCGCCGGTTGCGGGTACAGGTACCACCCCGGAGTACTGAAGAGGGTTACGGGTACTACCCGGAGTACCTGGTGGGAGTACTGGTACCACCGCGGAGTGCCGTAGAGGGTTACAGGTACCACCCAGGAGCACCAGGTGGGGGTACCGGTACTACCCCGGAGCGTCGGGAAGGGACGCCAGGCTTAAGCAGGTGCACCAGGTAGGGATACCAGGCCTACCCTGGGGGCTCAGGAAGGGAGGCCGGGTCTAACAGGGTGCGCTCGTAGGGACAACAGGTGAACTCCGGCGCATCACAAAGGTTTCCGGTACAAGCCCATAGTACTGTTGGGGGAACCGGTTCTATCCCAGAACGTCGGGTAGGGACACCGGGCCTAATGCACAGGGTCAGGTAGTAAGGGCGAGTCTAACTCCGCGCGCCCGTAGGGACAGCAGTTGTACCCTGTAGTACTGGGTGGGGGTACTGGTACCACCCCGGAGTGCCGAGTGGTGGTACCGGTACCACCCCGGAGCGCCGGTTGCGGGTACTGGTACCGCCCCGGAGAACCGATGAGGGTTACGGGCACTACGCGGAGTACCGGGTGGGAGTAATGGTACCACCGCGGAGTACCGTAGAGGGTTACAGGTACCACCCAGGAGCACCAGGTGGGGGTACCGGTACTACCCCGGAGCGTCGGGAAGGGACGCCAGGCTTAAGCAGGTGCACCAGGTAGGGATACCAGGCCTACCCTGGGGGCTCAGGAAGGGAGGCCGGGTCTAACAGGGCGCGCCCGTAGGGTCAACAGGTGAACTCCGGCGCATCACAAAGGTTTCCGGTACAAGCCCATAGTACTGTTGGGGGAACAGGTTCTATCCCGGAACGTCGGGTAGGGACACCGGGCCTCATGCAGAGGGTCAGGTAGTAAGGGCGAGTTTAACCCCGCGCGCCCGTAGGGACAGCAGTTGTACCCTGTAGTACTGGGTGGGGGTACTGGTACCACCCCGGAGTGCCGAGTGGTGGTACCGGTACTACCCCGGAGCGCCGGTTGCGGGTACAGGTACCACCCCGGAGTACTGAAGAGGGTTACGGGTACTACCCGGAGTACCTGGTGGGAGTACTGGTACCACCGCGGAGTGCCGTAGAGGGTTACAGGTACCACCCAGGAGCACCAGGTGGGGGTACCGGTACTACCCCGGAGCGTCGGGAAGGGACGCCAGGCTTAAGCAGGTGCACCAGGTAGGGATACCAGGCCTACCCTGGGGGCTCAGGAAGGGAGGCCGGGTCTAACAGGGTGCGCTCGTAGGGACAACAGGTGAACTCCGGCGCATCACAAAGGTTTCCGGTACAAGCCCATAGTACTGTTGGGGGAACCGGTTCTATCCCAGAACGTCGGGTAGGGACACCGGGCCTAATGCACAGGGTCAGGTAGTAAGGGCGAGTCTAACTCCGCGCGCCCGTAGGGACAGCAGTTGTACCCTGTAGTACTGGGTGGGGGTACTGGTACCACCCCGGAGTGCCGAGTGGTGGTACCGGTACCACCCCGGAGCGCCGGTTGCGGGTACTGGTACCGCCCCGGAGAACCGATGAGGGTTACGGGCACTACGCGGAGTACCGGGTGGGAGTAATGGTACCACCGCGGAGTACCGTAGAGGGTTACAGGTACCACCCAGGAGCACCAGGTGGGGGTACCGGTACTACCCCGGAGCGTCGGGAAGGGACGCCAGGCTTAAGCAGGTGCACCAGGTAGGGATACCAGGCCTACCCTGGGGGCTCAGGAAGGGAGGCCGGGTCTAACAGGGCGCGCCCGTAGGGTCAACAGGTGAACTCCGGCGCATCACAAAGGTTTCCGGTACAAGCCCATAGTACTGTTGGGGGAACAGCTTCTATCCCGGAACGTCGGGTAGGGACACCGGGCCTAATGCGCAGGGTCAGGTAGTAAAGGCATGTGTAACCCCGCGCGCCCGTAGGGACAGCAGTTGTACCCTGTAGTACTGGGTGGGGGTACTGGTACCACCCCGGAGTGCCGAGTGGTGGTACCGGTACCACCCCGGAGCGCCGGTTGCTGGTAGAGGTACCACCCCGGAGTACAAATGAGGGTTACAGGTACTACCCCGGAGTATCGGGTGGGAGTACTGGTACCACCCCGGAGTGCCGTAGAGGGTTACAGGTACCACCCAGGAGCACCAGGTGGGGGTACCGGTACTACCCCGGAGCGTCGGGAAGGGACGCCAGGCTTAAGCAGGTGCGCCAGGTAGGGATACCAGGCCTACCCTGGGGGCTCAGGAAGGGAGGCCGGGTGTAAGAGGGCGCGCCCGTAGGGACAACAGGTGAACTCCGGCGCATCACAAAGGTTTCCGGTACAACCCCATATTACTGTTGGGGGAACAGGTTCTATCCCGGAACGTCGGGTAGGGACACCGGGCCTAACGCGGAGGGTCAGGTAGAAAGGGCGGGTGTAACCCCGCTCGCCCGTAGGGACAGCAGTTGTACCCTGTAGCACTGGGTGGGGGTACTGGTACCACCCCGGAGTGCCGAGTGGTGGTACCAGTACCACCCCGGAGCGCCGGTTGCGGGTACAGGTACCACCCCGGAGTACTGATGAGGGTTACGGGTACTACGCGGAGTACCTGGTGGGAGTACTGGTACCACCGCGGAGTGCCGTAGAGGGTTACAGGTACCACCCAGGAGCACCAGGTGGGGGTACCGGTACTACCGCGGAGCGTCGGGAAGGGACGCCAGGCTTAAGCAGGTGCACCAGGTAGGGATACCAGGCCTACCCTGGGGGCTCAGGAAGGTAGGCCGGGTCTAACAGGGCGCGCCCGTAGGGTCAACAGGTGAACTCCGGCGCATCACAAAGGTTTCCGGTACAAGCCCATAGTACTGTTGGGGGATCCGGTTCAATCCCAGAACGTCGGGTAGGGACACCGGGCCTAATGCACACGGTCAGGTAGTAAGGGCGAGTCTAACCCCGCGCGCCCGTAGGGACAGCAGTTGTACCCTGTAGTACTGGGTGGGGGTACTGGTACCACCCCGGAGTGCCGAGTGGTGGTACCGGTACCACCCCGGAGCGCCGGTTGCGGGTACTGGTACCACCCCGGACAACCGATGAGGGTTACGGGCACTACCCGGAGTACCTGGTGGGAGTACTGGAACCACCCTGGAGTGCCGTAGAGGGTTACAGGTACCACCCAGGAACACCAGGTGGGGGTACCGGTACTACCCCGGAGCGTCGGGAAGGGACGCCAGGCTTAAGCAGGTGCACCATGTAGGGATACCAGGCCTACCCTGGGGGCTCAGGAAGGGAGGCCGGGTCTAACAGGGCGCGCCCGCAGGGTCAACAGGTGAACTCCGGCGCATCACAAAGGTTTCCGGTACAAGCCCATAGTACTGTTGGGGGAACCGGTTCTATCCCAGAACGTCGGGTAGGGACACCGGGCCTAACGCACAGGGTCAGGTAGTAAGGGCGAGTCTAACTCCGCGCGCCCGTAGGGACAGCAGTTGTACCCTGTAGTACTGGGTGGGGGTACTGGTACCACCCCGGAGTGCCGAGTGGTGGTACCGGTACCACCCCGGAGCGCCGGTTGCGGGTACTGGTACCGCCCCGGAGAACCGATGAGGGTTACGGGCACTACGCGGAGTACCGGGTGGGAGTAATGGTACCACCCCGGAGTACCGTAGAGGGTTACAGGTACCACCCAGGAACACCAGGTGGGGGTACCGGTACTACCCCGGAGCGTCGGGAAGGGACGCCAGCCTTCAGCAGGTGCACCAGGTAGGGATACCAGGCCTACCCTGGGGGCTCAGGAAGGGAGGCCGGGTCTAACAGGGCGCGCCCGTAGGGTCAACAGGTGAACTCCGGCGCATCACAAAGGTTTCCGGTACAAGCCCATAGTACTGTTGGGGGAACCGGTTCTATCCCAGAACGTCGGGTAGGGACACCGGGCCTAATGCACAGGGTCAGGTAGTAAGGGCGAGTCTAACTCCGCGCGCCCGTAGGGACAGCAGTTGTACCCTGTAGTAGTGGGTGGGGGTACTGGTACCACCCCGGAGTGCCGAGTGGTGGTACCGGTACCACCCCGGAGCGCCGGTTGCGGGTACTGGTACCGCCCCGGAGAACCGATGAGGGTTACGGGCACTACGCGGAGTACCGGGTGGGAGTAATGGTACCACCGCGGAGTACAGTAGAGGGTTACAGGTACCACCCAGGAGCACCAGGTGGGGGTACCGGTACTACCCCGGAGCGTCGGGAAGGGACGCCAGGCTTAAGCAGGTGCACCAGGTAGGGATACCAGGCCTACCCTGGGGGCTCAGGAAGGGAGGCCGGGTCTAACAGGGCGCGCCCGTAGGGTCAACAGGTGAACTCCGGCGCATCACAAAGGTTTCCGGTACAAGCCCATAGTACTGTTGGGGGATCCGGTTCAATCCCAGAACGTCGGGTAGGGACACCGGGCCTAATGCACACGGTCAGGTAGTAAGGGCGAGTCTAACCCCGCGCGCCCGTAGGGACAGCAGTTGTACCCTGTAGTACTGGGTGTGGGTACTGGTACCACCCCGGAGTGCCGAGTGGTGGTACCGGTACCACCCCGGAGCGCCGGTTGCGGGTACCGGTACCACCCCGGACAACCGATGAGGGTTACGGGCACTACCCGGAGTACCTGGTGGGAGTACTGGAACCACCCTGGAGTGCCGTAGAGGGTTACAGGTACCACCCAGGAGCACCAGGTGGGGGTACCGGTACTACCCCGGAGCGTCGGGAAGGGACGCCAGGCTTCAGCAGGTGCACCAGGTAGGGATACCAGGCCTACCCTGGGGGCTCAGGAAGGGAGGCCGGGTGTAAGAGGGCGCGCCCGTAGGGTCAACAGGTGAACTCCGGCGCATCACAAAGGTTTCCGGTACAAGCCCATAGTACTGTTGGGGGAACAGGTTCTATCCCAGAACGTCGGGTAGGGACACCGGGCCTAATGCACAGGGTCAGGTAGTAAGGGCGAGTCTAACTCCGCGCGCCCGTAGGGACAGCAGTTGTACCCTGTAGTACTGGGTGGGGGTACTGGTACCACCCCGGAGTGCCGAGTGGTGGTACCGGTACCACGCCGGAGCGCCGGTTGCGGGTACTGGTACCACCCCGGAGAACCGATGAGGGTTACGGGCACTACCCGGAGTACCTGGTGGGAGTACTGGTACCACCGCGGAGTGCCGTAGAGGGTTACAGGTACCACCCAGGAGCACCAGGTGGGGGTACCGGTACTACCGCGGAGCGTCGGGAAGGGACGCCAAGCTTAAGCAGGTGCACCAGGTAGGGATACCAGGCCTACCCTGGGGGCTCAGGAAGGGAGGCCGGGTCTAACAGGGCGCGCCCGTAGGGTCAACAGGTGAACTCCGGCGCATCACAAAGGTTTCCGGTACAAGCCCATAGTACTGTTGGGGGAACAGGTTCTATCCCGGAACGTCGGGTAGGGACACCGGGCCTCATGCAGAGGGTCAGGTAGTAAGGGCGAGTTTAACCCCGCGCGCCCGTAGGGACAGCAGTTGTACCCTGTAGTACTGGGTGGGGGTACTGGTACCACCCCGGAGTGCCGAGTGGTGGTACCGGTACCACCCCGGAGCGCCGGTTGCGGGTACAGGTACCACCCCGGATTACTGAAGAGGGTTACGGGTACTACCCGGAGTAACTGGTGGGAGTACTGGTACCACCGCGGAGTGCCGTAGAGGGTTACAGGTACCACCCAGGAGCACCAGGTGGGGGTACCGGTACTACCCCGGAGCGTCAGGAAGGGACGCCAGGCTTAAGCAGGTGCATCAGGTAGGGATACCAGGCCTACCCTGGGGGCTCAGGAAAGGAGGCCGGGTCTAACAGGGTGCGCTCGTAGGGACAACAGGTGAACTCCGGCGCATCACAAAGGTTTCCGGTACAAGCCCATAGTACTGTTGGGGGAACCGGTTCTATCCCGGAACGTCGGGTAGGGACACCGGGCCTAACGCACAGGGTCAGGTAGTAAGGGCGAGTCTAACTCTGCGCGCCCGTAGGGACAGCAGTTGTACCCTGTAGTACTGGGTGGGGGTACTGGTACCACCCCGGAGTGCCGAGTGGTGGTACCGGTACCACCCCGGAGCGCCGGTTGCGGGTACTGGTACCACCCCGGAGAACCGATGAGGGTTACGGGCACTACGCGGAGTACCGGGTGGGAGTAATGGTACCACCGCGGAGTACAGTAGAGGGTTACAGGTACCACCCAGGAGCACCAGGTGGGGGTACCGGTACTACCCCGGAGCGTCGGGAAGGGACGGCAGGCTTAAGCAGGTGCACCATGTAGGGATACCAGGCCTACCCTGGGGGGTCAGGAAGGGAGTTCGGGTCTAACAGGGCGCGCCCGTAGGGTCAACAGGTGAACTCCGGCGCATCACAAAGGTTTCCGGTACAAGCCCATAGTACTGTTGGGGGAACAGGTTCTATCCCGGAACGTCGGGTAGGGACACCGGGCCTCATGCAGAGGGTCAGGTAGTAAGGGCGAGTTTAACCCCGCGCGCCCGTAGGGACAGCAGTTGTACCCTGTAGTACTGGGTGGGGGTACTGGTACCACCCCGGAGTGCCGAGTGGTGGTACCGGTACTACCCCGGAGCGCCGGTTGCGGGTACAGGTACCACCCCGGAGTACTGAAGAGGGTTACGGGTACTACGCGGAGTACCTGGTGGGAGTACTGGTACCACCGCGGAGTGCCGTAGAGGGTTACAGGTACCACCCAGGAGCACCAGGTGGGGGTACCGGTACTACCCCGGAGCGTCGGGAAGGGACGCCAGGCTTAAGCAGGTGCACCAGGTAGGGATACCAGGCCTACCCTGGGGGCTCAGGAAGGGAGGCCGGGTCTAACAGGGCGCGCCCGTAGGGTCAACAGGTGAACTCCGGCGCATCACAAAGGTTTCCGGTACAAGCCCATAGTACTGTTGGGGGAACCGGTTCTATCCCGGAACGTCGGGTAGGGACACCGGGCCTAACGCGCAGGGTCAGGTAGAAAGGGCGGGTGTAACCCCGCTCGCCCGTAGGGACAGCAGTTGTACCCTGTAGTACTGGGTGGGGGTACTGGTACCACCCCGGAGTGCCGAGTGGTGCTACCAGTACCACCCCGGAGCGCCGGTTGCGGGTACAGGTACCACCCCGGAGTACCGATGAGGGTTACGGGCACTACGCGGAGTACCGGGTGGGAGTACTGGTACCACCCTGGAGTGCCGTAGAGGGTTACAGGTACCACCCGGGAGCACCAGGTGGGGGTACCGGTACTACCGCGGAGCGTCGGGAAGGGACGCCAGGCTTAAGCAGGTGCACCAGGTAGGGATACCAGGCCTACCCTGGGGGCTCAGGAAGGGAGGCCGGGTCTAACAGGGCGCGCCCGTAGGGTCAAAAGGTGAACTCCGGCGCATCACAAAGGTTTCCGGTACAAGCCCATAGTACTGTTGGGGGAACAGGTTCTATCCCGGAACGTCGGGTAGGGACACCGGGCCTAATGCGCAGGGTCAGGTAGTAAAGGCATGTGTAACCCCGCTCACCCGTAGGGACAGCAGTTGTACCCTGTAGTACTGGGTGGGGGTACTGATACCCCCCTGGAGTGCCGAGTGGTGGTACCGGTACCACCCCGGAGCGCCGGTTGCGGGTACTGCTACCACCCCGGAGAACCGATGAGGGTTACGGGCACTACCCCGGAGCACCTGGTGGGAGTACTGGTACCACCCTGGAGTACCGTATAGGGTTACAGGTACCACCCAGGAGCACCAGGTGGGGGTACCGGTACTACCCCGGAGCGTCGGGAAGGGACGCCAGGCTTAAGCAGGTGCACCAGGTAGGGATACCAGGCCTACCCTGGGGGCTCAGGAAGGGAGGCCGGGTCTAACAGGGCGCGCCCGTAGGGTCAACAGGTGAACTCCGGCGCATCACAAAGGTTTCCGGTACAAGCCCATAGTACTGTTGGGGGATCCGGTTCAATCCCAGAACGTCGGGTAGGGACACCGGGCCTAATGCACACGGTCAGGTAGTAAGGGCGAGTCTAACCCCGCGCGCCCGTAGGGACAGCAGTTGTACCCTGTAGTACTGGGTGTGGGTACTGGTACCACCCCGGAGTGCCGAGTGGTGGTACCGGTACCACCCCGGAGCGCCGGTTGCGGGTACCGGTACCACCCCGGACAACCGATGAGGGTTACGGGCACTACCCGGAGTACCTGGTGGGAGTACTGGAACCACCCTGGAGTGCCGTAGAGGGTTACAGGTACCACCCAGGAACACCAGGTGGGGGTACCGGTACTACCCCGGAGCGTCGGGAAGGGACGCCAGGCTTCAGCAGGTGCACCAGGTAGGGATACCAGGCCTACCCTGGGGGCTCAGGAAGGGAGGCCGGGTGTAAGAGGGCGCGCCCGTAGGGTCAACAGGTGAACTCCGGCGCATCACAAAGGTTTCCGGTACAAGCCCATAGTACTGTTGGGGGAACAGGTTCTATCCCAGAACGTCGGGTAGGGACACCGGGCCTAATGCACAGGGTCAGGTAGTAAGGGCGAGTCTAACTCCGCGCGCCCGTAGGGACAGCAGTTGTACCCTGTAGTACTGGGTGGGGGTACTGGTACCACCCCGGAGTGCCGAGTGGTGGTACCGGTACCACGCCGGAGCGCCGGTTGCGGGTACTGGTACCACCCCGGAGAACCGATGAGGGTTACGGGCACTACCCGGAGTACCTGGTGGGAGTACTGGTACCACCCTGGACTGCCGTAGAGGGTTACAGGTACCACCCAGGAGCACCAGGTGGGGGTACCGGTACTACCGCGGAGCGTCGGGAAGGGACGCCAAGCTTAAGCAGGTGCACCAGGTAGGGATACCAGGCCTACCCTGGGGGCTCAGGAAGGGAGGCCGGGTCTAACAGGGCGCGCCCGTAGGGTCAACAGGTGAACTCCGGCGCATCACAAAGGTTTCCGGTACAAGCCCATAGTACTGTTGGGGGAACAGGTTCTGTCCCGGAACGTCGGGTAGGGACACCGGGCCTCATGCAGAGGGTCAGGTAGTAAGGGCGAGTTTAACCCCGCGCGCCCGTAGGGACAGCAGTTGTACCCTGTAGTACTGGGTGGGGGTACTGGTACCACCCCGGAGTGCCGAGTGGTGGTACCGGTACTACCCCGGAGCGCCGGTTGCGGGTACAGGTACCACCCCGGAGTACTGAAGAGGGTTACGGGTACTACCCGGAGTACCTGGTGGGAGTACTGGTACCACCGCGGAGTGCCGTAGAGGGTTACAGGTACCACCCAGGAGCACCAGGTGGGGGTACCGGTACTACCCCGGAGCGTCGGGAAGGGACGCCAGGCTTAAGCAGGTGCACCAGGTAGGGATACCAGGCCTACACTGGGGGCTCAGGAAGGGAGGCCGGGTGTAACAGGGCGCGTCCGTAGGGACAACAGGTGAACTCCGGCGCATCACAAAGGTTTCCGGTACAAGCCCATAGTACTGTTGGGGGAACCGGTTCTATCCAGAACGTCGGGTAGGGACACCGGGCCTAACGCGCAGGGTCAGGTAGAAAGGGCGGGTGTAACCCCGCTCGCCCGTAGGGACAGCAGTTGTACCCTGTAGTACTGGGTGGGGGTACTGGTACCACCCCGGAGTGCCGAGTGGTGGTACCGGTACCACCCCGGAGTGCCGGTTGCGGGTACTGGTACCACCCGGGAGAACCAATGAGGGTTACGGGCACTACCCGGAGTACCTGGTGGGAGTACTGGTACCATCCCGGAGTGCCGTAGAGGGTTACAGGTACCACCCAGGAGCACCAGGTGGGTGTACCGGTACTACCCCGGAGCGTTGGGAAGGGACGCCAGGCTTAAGCAGGTGCACCAGGTAGGGATACCAGGCCTACCCTGGGGGCTCAGGAAGGGAGGCCGGGTGTAAGAGGGCGCACCCGTAGGGACAACAGGTGAACTCCGGCGCATCACAAAGGTTTCCGGTCCAACCCCATAGTACTGTTGGGGGAACAGGTTCTATCCAGGAACGTCGGGTAGGGACACCGGGCCTAATGCACAGGGTCACGTAGTAAAGGCATGTGTAAACCCGCTCGCCCGTAGGGACAGCAGTTGTACCCTGTAGTACTGGGTGGGGGCACTGGTACCACCCCGGAGTACCGATGAGGGTTACGGGTACTACCCGGAGTACATGGTGGGAGTACTGGCACCACCCCGGAGTGCCGTAGAGGGTTACAGGTACCACCCAGGAGCACCCGATGGGGGTACCGGTACTACCCCGGAGCGCCAGTTGTGGGTACTGGTACCACCCCGGAGTACCGATGAGGGTTACGGGTAATACCCGGAGTACCTGGTGGGAGTACTTGCACCACCCCGGAGTACCGTAGAGGGCTACAGGTACCACCAGGTGCACCCGGTGGGGGTACCGGTACTACCCCGGAGCGCCGGTAGTGGGTACTGGTACCACCCCGGAGTACCGATGAGGGTTACGGGTAATACCCGGAGTACCTGGTGGGAGTACTTGCACCACCCCGGAGTACCGTAGAGGGCTACAGGTACCACCAGGTGCACCCGGTGGGGGTACCGGTACTACCCCGGAGCGCCGGTAGTGGGTACTGGTACCACCCCGGAGTACCGTAGAGGGTTACAGGTACCACCCAGGAGCACCAGGTGGGGGTACCGGTACTACCCCGGAGCGTCGGGAAGGGACGCCAGGCTTAAGCAGGTGCACCAGGTAGGGATACCAGGCCTACCCTGGGGGCTCAGGAAGGGAGGCCGGGTCTAACAGGGCGCGCCCGTAGGGTCAACAGGTGAACTCCGGCGCATCACAAAGGTTTCCGGTACAAGCCCATAGTACTGTTGGGGGAACAGCTTCTATCCCGGAACGTCGGGTAGGGACACCGGGCCTAATGCGCAGGGTCAGGTAGTAAAGGCATGTGTAACCCCGCTCACCCGTAGGGACAGCAGTTGTACCCTGTAGTACTGGGTGGGGGTACTGGTACCACCCCGGAGTGCCGAGTGGTGGTACCGGTACCACCCCGGAGCGCCGGTTGCTGGTAGAGGTACCACCCCGGAGTACAAATGAGGGTTACAGGTACTACCCCGGAGTATCGGGTGGGAGTACTGGTACCACCCCGGAGTGCCGTAGAGGGTTACAGGTACCACCCAGGAGCACCAGGTGGGGGTACCGGTACTACCCCGGAGCGTCGGGAAGGGACGCCAGGCTTAAGCAGGTGCGCCAGGTAGGGATACCAGGCCTACCCTGGGGGCTCAGGAAGGGAGGCCGGGTGTAAGAGGGCATGCCCGTAGGGACAACAGGTGAACTCCGGCGCATCACAAAGGTTTCCGGTACAACCCCATAGTACTGTTGGGGGAACAGGTTCTATCCCGGAACGTCGGGTAGGGACACCGGGCCTAACGCGGAGGGTCAGGTAGAAAGGGCGGGTGTAACCCCGCTCGCCCGTAGGGACAGCAGTTGTACCCTGTAGCACTGGGTGGGGGTACTGGTACCACCCCGGAGTGCCGAGTGGTGGTACCAGTACCACCCCGGAGCGCCGGTTGCGGGTACAGGTACCACCCCGGAGTACTGATGAGGGTTACGGGTACTACCCGGAGTACCTGGTGGGAGTACTGGTACCACCGCGGAGTGCCGTAGAGGGTTACAGGTACCACCCAGGAGCACCAGGTGGGGGTACCGGTACTACCGCGGAGCGTCGGGAAGGGACGCCAGGCTTAAGCAGGTGCACCAGGTAGGGATACCAGGCCTACCCTGGGGGCTCAGGAAGGTAGGCCGGGTCTAACAGGGCGCGCCCGTAGGGTCAACAGGTGAACTCCGGCGCATCACAAAGGTTTCCGGTACAAGCCCATAGTACTGTTGGGGGATCCGGTTCAATCCCAGAACGTCGGGTAGGGACACCGGGCCTAATGCACACGGTCAGGTAGTAAGGGCGAGTCTAACCCCGCGCGCCCGTAGGGACAGCAGTTGTACCCTGTAGTACTGGGTGGGGGTACTGGTACCACCCCGGAGTGCCGAGTGGTGGTACCGGTACCACCCCGGAGCGCCGGTTGCGGGTACTGGTACCACCCCGGACAACCGATGAGGGTTACGGGCACTACCCGGAGTACCTGGTGGGAGTACTGGAACCACCCTGGAGTGCCGTAGAGGGTTACAGGTACCACCCAGGAACACCAGGTGGGGGTACCGGTACTACCCCGGAGCGTCGGGAAGGGACGCCAGGCTTAAGCAGGTGCACCAGGTAGGGATACCAGGCCTACCCTGGGGGCTCAGGAAGGGAGGCCGGGTCTAACAGGGCGCGCCCGCAGGGTCAACAGGTGAACTCCGGCGCATCACAAAGGTTTCCGGTACAAGCCCATAGTACTGTTGGGGGAACCGGTTCTATCCCAGAACGTCGGGTAGGGACACCGGGCCTAACGCACAGGGTCAGGTAGTAAGGGCGAGTCTAACTCCGCGCGCCCGTAGGGACAGCAGTTGTACCCTGTAGTACTGGGTGGGGGTACTGGTACCACCCCGGAGTGCCGAGTGGTGGTACCGGTACCACCCCGGAGCGCCGGTTGCGGGTACTGGTACCGCCCCGGAGAACCGATGAGGGTTACGGGCACTACGCGGAGTACCGGGTGGGAGTAATGGTACCACCGCGGAGTACAGTAGAGGGTTACAGGTACCACCCAGGAGCACCAGGTGGGGGTACCGGTACTACCCCGGAGCGTCGGGAAGGGACGCCAGGCTTAAACAGGTGCACCAGGTAGGGATACCAGGCCTACCCTGGGGGCTCAGGAAGGGAGGCCGGGTCTAACAGGGCGCGCCCGTAGGGTCAACAGGTGAACTCCGGCGCATCACAAAGGTTTCCGGTACAAGCCCATAGTACTGTTGGGGGATCCGGTTCAATCCCAGAACGTCGGGTAGGGACACCGGGCCTAATGCACACGGTCAGGTAGTAAGGGCGAGTCTAACCCCGCGCGCCCGTAGGGACAGCAGTTGTACCCTGTAGTACTGGGTGTGGGTACTGGTACCACCCCGGAGTGCCGAGTGGTGGTACCGGTACCACCCCGGAGCGCCGGTTGCGGGTACCGGTACCACCCCGGACAACCGATGAGGGTTACGGGCACTACCCGGAGTACCTGGTGGGAGTACTGGAACCACCCTGGAGTGCCGTAGAGGGTTACAGGTACCACCCAGGAGCACCAGGTGGGGGTACCGGTACTACCGCGGAGCGTCGGGAAGGGACGCCAAGCTTAAGCAGGTGCACCAGGTAGGGATACCAGGCCTACCCTGGGGGCTCAGGAAGGGAGGCCGGGTCTAACAGGGCGCGCCCGTAGGGTCAACAGGTGAACTCCGGCGCATCACAAAGGTTTCCGGTACAAGCCCATAGTACTGTTGGGGGAACAGGTTCTATCCCGGAACGTCGGGTAGGGACACCGGGCCTAATGCACAGGGTCAGGTAGTAAGGGCGAGTCTAACTCCGCGCGCCCGTAGGGACAGCAGTTGTACCCTGTAGTACTGGGTGGGGGTACTGGTACCACCCCGGAGTGCCGAGTGGTGGTACCGGTACCACCCCGGAGCGCCGGTTGCGGGTACTGGTACCACCCCGGAGAACCGATGAGGGTTACGGGCACTACGCGGAGTACCGGGTAGGAGTAATGGTACCACCGCGGAGTACCGTAGAGGGTTACAGGTACCACCCAGGAGCACCAGGTGGGGGTACCGGTACTACCCCGGAGCGTTGGGAAGGGACGCCAGGCTTAAGCAGGTGCACCAGGTAGGGATACCAGGCCTACCCTGGGGGCTCAGGAAGGGAGTTCGGGTCTAACAGGGCGCGCCCGTAGGGTCAACAGGTGAACTCCGGCGCATCACAAAGGTTTCCGGTACAAGCCCATAGTACTGTTGGGGGAACCGGTTCTATCCCGGAACGTCGGGTAGGGACACCGGGCCTAACGCGCAGGGTCAGGTAGAAAGGGCGGGTGTAACCCCGCTCGCCCGTAGGGACAGCAGTTGTACCCTGTAGTACTGGGTGGGGGTACTGGTACCACCCCGGAGTGCCGAGTGGTGCTACCAGTACCACCCCGGAGCGCCGGTTGCGGGTACAGGTACCACCCCGGAGTACCGATGAGGGTTACGGGCACTACCCGGAGTACCGGGTGGGAGTACTGGTACCACCCTGGAGTGCCGTAGAGGGTTACAGGTACCACCCGGGAGCACCAGGTGGGGGTACCGGTACTACCGCGGAGCGTCGGGAAGGGACGCCAGGCTTAAGCAGGTGCACCAGGTAGGGATACCAGGCCTACCCTGGGGGCTCAGGAAGGGAGGCCGGGTCTAACAGGGCGCGCCCGTAGGGTCAACAGGTGAACTCCGGCGCATCACAAAGGTTTCCGGTACAAGCCCATAGTACTGTTGGGGGAACAGGTTCTATCCCGGAACGTCGGGTAGGGACACCGGGCCTAATGCGCAGGGTCAGGTAGTAAAGGCATGTGTAACCCCGCTCACCCGTAGGGACAGCAGTTGTACCCTGTAGTACTGGGTGGGGGTACTGGTACCACCCCGGAGTGCCGAGTGGTGGTACCGGTACCACCCCGGAGCGCCGGTTGCGGGTACTGGTACCACCCCGGAGAACCGATGAGGGTTACGGGCACTACCCCGGAGCACCTGGTGGGAGTACTGGTACCACCCTGGAGTACCGTATAGGGTTACAGGTACCACCCAGGAGCACCAGGTGGGGGTACCGGTACTACCCCGGAGCGTCGGGAAGGGACGCCAGGCTTAAGCAGGTGCACCAGGTAGGGATACCAGGCCTACCCTGGGGGCTCAGGAAGGGAGGCCGGGTCTAACAGGGCGCGCCCGCAGGGTCAACAGGTGAACTCCGGCGCATCACAAAGGTTTCCGGTACAAGCCCATAGTACTGTTGGGGGATCCGGTTCAATCCCAGAACGTCGGGTAGGGACACCGGGCCTAATGCACACGGTCAGGTAGTAAGGGCGAGTCTAACCCCGCGCGCCCGTAGGGACAGCAGTTGTACCCTGTAGTACTGGGTGGGGGTACTGGTACCACCCCGGAGTGCCGAGTGGTGGTACCGGTACCACCCCGGAGCGCCGGTTGCGGGTACCGGTACCACCCCGGACAACCGATGAGGGTTACGGGCACTACCCGGAGTACCTGGTGGGAGTACTGGAACCACCCTGGAGTGCCGTAGAGGGTTACAGGTACCACCCAGGAACACCAGGTGGGGGTACCGGTACTACCCCGGAGCGTCGGGAAGGGACGCCAGGCTTCAGCAGGTGCACCAGGTAGGGATACCAGGCCTACCCTGGGGGCTCAGGAAGGGAGGCCGGGTGTAAGAGGGCGCGCCCGTAGGGTCAACAGGTGAACTCCGGCGCATCACAAAGGTTTCCGGTACAAGCCCATAGTACTGTTGGGGGAACAGGTTCTATCCCAGAACGTCGGGTAGGGACACCGGGCCTAATGCACAGGGTCAGGTAGTAAGGGCGAGTCTAACTCCGCGCGCCCGTAGGGACAGCAGTTGTACCCTGTAGTACTGGGTGGGGGTACTGGTACCACCCCGGAGTGCCGAGTGGTGGTACCGGTACCACGCCGGAGCGCCGGTTGTGGGTACTGGTACCACCCCGGAGAACCGATGAGGGTTACGGGCACTACCCGGAGTACCTGGTGGGAGTACTGGTACCACCCTGGACTGCCGTAGAGGGTTACAGGTACCACCCAGGAGCACCAGGTGGGGGTACCGGTACTACCGCGGAGCGTCGGGAAGGGACGCCAGGCTTCAGCAGGTGCACCAGGTAGGGATACCAGGCCTACCCTGGGGGCTCAGGAAGGGAGGCCGGGTCTAACAGGGCGCGCCCGTTAGGGTCAACAGGTGAACTCCGGCGCATCACAAAGGTTTCCGCTACAACCCCATAGTACTGTTAGGGGAACAGGTTCTATCCCTGAACGTCGGGTAGGGACACCGGGCCTAACGCGCAGGGTCAGGGATAAAGGGCGTGTGTAACCCCGCTCGCCCGTAGGGACAGCAGTTGTACCCTGTAGTACTGGGTGGGGGTACTGGTACCACCCCGGAGTGCCGAGTGGTGCTACCAGTACCACCCCGGAGCGCCGGTTGCGGGTACTGGTACCACCCCGGAGTACCGATGAGGGTTACGGGTACTACCCGGAGAACCGGGTGGGAGTACTGGTACCACCGCGGAGTGCCGTAGAGGGTTACAGGTACCACCCAGGAGCACCAGGTGGGGGTACCGGTACTACCCCGGAGCGTCGGGAAGGGACGCCAGGCTTAAGCAGGTGCACCAGGTAGGGATACCAGGCCTACCCTGTGGGGTCAGGAAGGGAGGCCGGGTCTAACAGGGCGCGCCCGTAGGGACAACAGGTGAACTCCGGCGCATCACAAAGTTTTCCGGTACAACCCCATAGTACTGTTGGGGGAACCGGTTCTATCCCAGAACGTCGGGTAGGGACACCGGGCCTAATGCACAGGGTCAGGTAGTAAGGGCGAGTCTAACTCCGCGCGCCCGTAGGGACAGCAGTTGTACCCTGTAGTACTGGGTGGGGGTACTGGTACCACCCCGGAGTGCCGAGTGGTGGTACCGGTACCACCCCGGAGCGCCGGTTGCGGGTACAGGTACCACCCCGGAGAACCGATGAGGGTTACGGGCACTACGCGGAGTACCTGGTGGGAGTAATGGTACCACCGCGGAGTACCGTAGAGGGTTACAGGTACCACCCAGGAGCACCAGGTGGGGGTACCGGTACTACCCCGGAGCGTCGGGAAGGGACGCCAGGCTTAAGCAGGTGCACCAGGTAGGGATACCAGGCCTACCCTGGGGGCTCAGGAAGGGAGTTCGGGTCTAACAGGGCGCGCCCGTAGGGTCAACAGGTGAACTCCGGCGCATCACAAAGGTTTCCGGTACAAGCCCATAGTACTGTTGGGGGAACCGGTTCTATCCCGGAACGTCGGGTAGGGACACCGGGCCTAACGCGCAGGGTCAGGTAGAAAGGGCGGGTGTAACCCCGCTCGCCCATAGGGACAGCAGTTGTACCCTGTAGTACTGGGTGGGGGTACTGGTACCACCCCGGAGTGCCGAGTGGTGCTACCAGTACCACCCCGGAGCGCCGGTTGCGGGTACAGGTACCACCCCGGAGTACCGATGAGGGTTACGGGCACTACCCGGAGTACCGGGTGGGAGTACCGGTACCACCCCGGAGTGCCGTAGAGGGTTACAGGTACCACCCGGGAGCACCAGGTGGGGGTACCGGTACTACCGCGGAGCGTCGGGAAGGGACGCCAGGCTTAAGCAGGTGCAGCAGGTAGGGATACCAGGCCTACCCTGGGGGCTCAGGAAGGGAGGCCGGGTCTAACAGGGCGCGCCTGTAGGGACAACAGGTGAACTCCGGCGCATCACAAAGGTTTCCGGTACAAGCCCATAGTACTGTTGGGGGAACAGGTTCTATCCCTGAACGTCGGGTAGGGACACCGGGCCTCATGCAGAGGGTCAGGTAGTAAGGGCGAGTTTAACCCCGCTCGCCCGTAGGGACAGCAGTTGTACCCTGTAGTACTGGGTGGGGGTACTGGTACCACCCCGGAGTGCCGAGTGGTGGTACCGGTACCACCCCGGAGCGCCGGTTGTGGGTACAGGTACCACCCCGGAGTACCAATGAGGGTTACAGGTACTACCCCGGAGTATCGGGTGGGAGTACTGGTACCACCCCGGAGTGCCGTAGAGGGTTACAGGTACCACCCAGGAGCACCAGGTGGGGGTACCGGTACTACCCCGGAGCGTCGGGAAGGGACGCCAGGCTTAAGCAGGTGCAGCAGGTAGGGATACCAGGCCTACCCTGGGGGCTCAGGAAGGGAGGCCGGGTCTAACAGGGCGCGCCCGTAGGGTCAACAGGTGAACTCCGGCGCATCACAAAGGTTTCCGGTACAAGCCCATAGTACTGTTGGGGGAACAGCTTCTATCCCGGAACGTCGGGTAGGGACACCGGGCCTAACGCGGAGGGTCAGGTAGAAAGGGCGGGTGTAACCCCGCTCGCCCGTAGAGACAGCAGTTGTACCCTGTAGTACTGGGTGGGGGTACTGGTACCACCCCGGAGTGCCGAGTGGTGGTACCGGTACCACCCCGGAGCGCCGGTTGCGGGTACTGGTACCACCCCGGAGTACCGATGAGGGTTACGGGTACTACCCCGGAGTACCTGGTGGGAGTACTGGTACCACCCCGGAGTACCGTAGAGGGTTACAGGTACCACCTAGGAACACCAGGTGGGGGTACCGGTACTACCCCGGAGCGTCGGGAAGGGACGCCAGGCTTAAGCAGGTCCACCAGGTAGGGATACCAGGCCTACCCTGGGGGCTCAGGAAGGGAGGACGGGTGTAAGAGGGCGCGCCCGTAGGGTCAACAGGTGAACTCCGGCGCATCACAAAGGTTTCCGGTACAAGCCCATAGTACTGTTGGGGGAACCGGTTCTATCCCGGAACGTCGGGTAGGGACACCGGGCCTAATGCACAGGGTCAGGTAGTAAGGGCGAGTCTAACTCCGCGCGCCCGTAGGGACAGCAGTTGTACCCTGTAGTACTGGGTGGGGGTCCTGGTACCACCCCGGAGTGCCGAGTGGTGGTACCGGTACCACCCCGGAGCGCCGGTTGCGGGTACTGGTACCACCCCGGAGAACCGATGAGGGTTACGGGCACTACGCGGAGTACCGGGTAGGAGTAATGGTACCACCGCGGAGTACCGTAGAGGGTTACAGGTACCACCCAGGAGCACCAGGTGGGGGTACCGGTACTACCCCGGAGCGTTGGGAAGGGACGCCAGGCTTAAGCAGGTGCACCAGGTAGGGATACCAGGCCTACCCTGGGGGCTCAGGAAGGGAGTTCGGGTCTAACAGGGCGCGCCCGTAGGGTCAACAGGTGAACTCCGGCGCATCACAAAGGTTTCCGGTACAAGCCCATAGTACTGTTGGGGGAACCGGTTCTATCCCGGAACGTCGGGTAGGGACACCGGGCCTAACGCGCAGGGTCAGGTAGAAAGGGCGGGTGTAACCCCGCTCGCCCGTAGGGACAGCAGTTGTACCCTGTAGTACTGGGTGGGGGTACTGGTACCACCCCGGAGTGCCGAGTGGTGCTACCAGTACCACCCCGGAGCGCCGGTTGCGGGTACAGGTACCACCCCGGAGTACCGATGAGGGTTACGGGCACTACCCGGAGTACCGGGTGGGAGTACTGGTACCACCCTGGAGTGCCGTAGAGGGTTACAGGTACCACCCGGGAGCACCAGGTGGGGGTACCGGTACTACCGCGGAGCGTCGGGAAGGGACGCCAGGCTTAAGCAGGTGCACCAGGTAGGGATACCAGGCCTACCCTGGGGGCTCAGGAAGGGAGGCCGGGTCTAACAGGGCGCGCCCGTAGGGTCAACAGGTGAACTCCGGCGCATCACAAAGGTTTCCGGTACAAGCCCATAGTACTGTTGGGGGAACAGGTTCTATCCCGGAACGTCGGGTAGGGACACCGGGCCTAATGCGCAGGGTCAGGTAGTAAAGGCATGTGTAACCCCGCTCACCCGTAGGGACAGCAGTTGTACCCTGTAGTACTGGGTGGGGGTACTGGTACCACCCCGGAGTGCCGAGTGGTGGTACCGGTACCACCCCGGAGCGCCGTTTGCGGGTACTGGTACCACCCCGGAGAACCGATGAGGGTTACGGGCACTACCCCGGAGCACCTGGTGGGAGTACTGGTACCACCCTGGAGTACCGTATAGGGTTACAGGTACCACCCAGGAGCACCAGGTGGGGGTACCGGTACTACCCCGGAGCGTCGGGAAGGGACGCCAGGCTTAAGCAGGTGCACCAGGTAGGGATACCAGGCCTACACTGGGGGCTCAGGAAGGGAGGCCGGGTCTAACAGGGCGCGCCCGTAGGGTCAACAGGTGAACTCCGGCGCATCACAAAGGTTTCCGGTACAAGCCCATAGTACTGTTGGGGGATCCGGTTCAATCCCAGAACGTCGGGTAGGGACACCGGGCCTAATGCACACGGTCAGGTAGTAAGGGCGAGTCTAACCCCGCGCGCCCGTAGGGACAGCAGTTGTACCCTGTAGTACTGGGTGTGGGTACTGGTACCACCCCGGAGTGCCGAGTGGTGGTACCGGTACCACCCCGGAGCGCCGGTTGCGGGTACCGGTACCACCCCGGACAACCGATGAGGGTTACGGGCACTACCCGGAGTACCTGGTGGGAGTACTGGCACCACCCCGGAGTGCCGTAGAGGTTTACAGGTACCAACCAGGAGCACCCGATGGGGGTACCGGTACTACCCCGGAGCGCCAGTTGCGGGTACTGGTACCACCCCAGAGTACCGATAAGGGTTACGGGTAATACCCGGAGTACCTGGTGGGAGTACTTGCACCACCCCGGAGTACCGTAGAGGGTTACAGGTACCAACCAGGTGCACCCGGTGGGGGTACCGGTACTACCCCGGAGCGCCGGTAGTGGGTACTGGTACTACCCCGGAGTACCGTAGAGGGTTACAGGTACCACCCAGGAGCACCAGGTGGGGGTACCGGTACTACCCCGGAGCGTCGGGAAGGGACGCCAGGCTTAAGCAGGTGCACCAGGTAGGGATACCAGGCCTACACTGGGGGCTCAGGAAGGGAGGCCGGGTGTAACAGGGCGCGTCCGTAGGGACAACAGGTGAACTCCGGCGCATCACAAAGGTTTCCGGTACAAGCCCATAGTACTGTTGGGGGAACCGGTTCTATCCAGAACGTCGGGTAGGGACACCGGGCCTAACGCGCAGGGTCAGGTAGAAAGGGCGGGTGTAACCCCGCTCGCCCGTAGGGACAGCAGTTGTACCCTGTAGTACTGGGTGGGGGTACTGGTACCACCCCGGAGTGCCGAGTGGTGGTACCGGTACCACCCCGGAGTGCCGGTTGCGGGTACTGGTACCACCCGGGAGAACCAATGAGGGTTACGGGCACTACCCGGAGTACCTGGTGGGAGTACTGGTACCATCCCGGAGTGCCGTAGAGGGTTACAGGTACCACCCAGGAGCACCAGGTGGGTGTACCGGTACTACCCCGGAGCGTTGGGAAGGGACGCCAGGCTTAAGCAGGTGCACCAGGTAGGGATACCAGGCCTACCCTGGGGGCTCAGGAAGGGAGGCCGGGTGTAAGAGGGCGCACCCGTAGGGACAACAGGTGAACTCCGGCGCATCACAAAGGTTTCCGGTCCAACCCCATAGTACTGTTGGGGGAACAGGTTCTATCCAGGAACGTCGGGTAGGGACACCGGGCCTAATGCACAGGGTCACGTAGTAAAGGCATGTGTAAACCCGCTCGCCCGTAGGGACAGCAGTTGTACCCTGTAGTACTGGGTGGGGGCACTGGTACCACCCCGGAGTACCGATGAGGGTTACGGGTACTACCCGGAGTACATGGTGGGAGTACTGGCACCACCCCGGAGTGCCGTAGAGGGTTACAGGTACCACCCAGGAGCACCCGATGGGGGTACCGGTACTACCCCGGAGCGCCAGTTGTGGGTACTGGTACCACCCCGGAGTACCGATGAGGGTTACGGGTAATACCCGGAGTACCTGGTGGGAGTACTTGCACCACCCCGGAGTACCGTAGAGGGCTACAGGTACCACCAGGTGCACCCGGTGGGGGTACCGGTACTACCCCGGAGCGCCGGTAGTGGGTACTGGTACCACCCCGGAGTACCGATGAGGGTTACGGGTAATACCCGGAGTACCTGGTGGGAGTACTTGCACCACCCCGGAGTACCGTAGAGGGCTACAGGTACCACCAGGTGCACCCGGTGGGGGTACCGGTACTACCCCGGAGCGCCGGTAGTGGGTACTGGTACCACCCCGGAGTACCGTAGAGGGTTACAGGTACCACCCAGGAGCACCAGGTGGGGGTACCGGTACTACCCCGGAGCGTCGGGAAGGGACGCCAGGCTTAAGCAGGTGCACCAGGTAGGGATACCAGGCCTACCCTGGGGGCTCAGGAAGGGAGGCCGGGTCTAACAGGGCGCGCCCGTAGGGTCAACAGGTGAACTCCGGCGCATCACAAAGTTTTCCGGTACAAGCCCATAGTACTGTTGGGGGAACAGCTTCTATCCCGGAACGTCGGGTAGGGACACCGGGCCTAATGCGCAGGGTCAGGTAGTAAAGGCATGTGTAACCCCGCTCACCCGTAGGGACAGCAGTTGTACCCTGTAGTACTGGGTGGGGGTACTGGTACCACCCCGGAGTGCCGAGTGGTGGTACCGGTACCACCCCGGAGCGCCGGTTGCTGGTAGAGGTACCACCCCGGAGTACAAATGAGGGTTACAGGTACTACCCCGGAGTATCGGGTGGGAGTACTGGTACCACCCCGGAGTGCCGTAGAGGGTTACAGGTACCACCCAGGAGCACCAGGTGGGGGTACCGGTACTACCCCGGAGCGTCGGGAAGGGACGCCAGGCTTAAGCAGGTGCGCCAGGTAGGGATACCAGGCCTACCCTGGGGGCTCAGGAAGGGAGGCCGGGTGTAAGAGGGCATGCCCGTAGGGACAACAGGTGAACTCCGGCGCATCACAAAGGTTTCCGGTACAACCCCATAGTACTGTTGGGGGAACAGGTTCTATCCCGGAACGTCGGGTAGGGACACCGGGCCTAACGCGGAGGGTCAGGTAGAAAGGGCGGGTGTAACCCCGCTCGCCCGTAGGGACAGCAGTTGTACCCTGTAGCACTGGGTGGGGGTACTGGTACCACCCCGGAGTGCCGAGTGGTGGTACCAGTACCACCCCGGAGCGCCGGTTGCGGGTACAGGTACCACCCCGGAGTACTGATGAGGGTTACGGGTACTACCCGGAGTACCTGGTGGGAGTACTGGTACCACCGCGGAGTGCCGTAGAGGGTTACAGGTACCACCCAGGAGCACCAGGTGGGGGTACCGGTACTACCGCGGAGCGTCGGGAAGGGACGCCAGGCTTAAGCAGGTGCACCAGGTAGGGATACCAGGCCTACCCTGGGGGCTCAGGAAGGTAGGCCGGGTCTAACAGGGCGCGCCCGTAGGGTCAACAGGTGAACTCCGGCGCATCACAAAGGTTTCCGGTACAAGCCCATAGTACTGTTGGGGGATCCGGTTCAATCCCAGAACGTCGGGTAGGGACACCGGGCCTAATGCACACGGTCAGGTAGTAAGGGCGAGTCTAACCCCGCGCGCCCGTAGGGACAGCAGTTGTACCCTGTAGTACTGGGTGGGGGTACTGGTACCACCCCGGAGTGCCGAGTGGTGGTACCGGTACCACCCCGGAGCGCCGGTTGCGGGTACTGGTACCACCCCGGACAACCGATGAGGGTTAAGGGCACTACCCGGAGTACCTGGTGGGAGTACTGGAACCACCCTGGTGTGCCGTAGAGTGTTACAGGTACCACCCAGGAACACCAGGTGGGGGTACCGGTACTACCCCGGAGCGTCGGGAAGGGACGCCAGGCTTAAGCAGGTGCACCAGGTAGGGATACCAGGCCTACCCTGGGGGCTCAGGAAGGGAGGCCGGGTCTAACAGGGCGCGCCCGCAGGGTCAACAGGTGAACTCCGGCGCATCACAAAGGTTTCCGGTACAAGCCCATAGTACTGTTGGGGGAACCGGTTCTATCCCAGAACGTCGGGTAGGGACACCGGGCCTAACGCACAGGGTCAGGTAGTAAGGGCGAGTCTAACTCCGCGCGCCCGTAGGGACAGCAGTTGTACCCTGTAGTACTGGGTGGGGGTACTGGTACCACCCCGGAGTGCCGAGTGGTGGTACCGGTACCACCCCGGAGCGCCGGTTGCGGGTACTGGTACCGCCCCGGAGAACCGATGAGGGTTACGGGCACTACGCGGAGTACCTGGTGGGAGTAATGGTACCACCCCGGAGTACCGTAGAGGGTTACAGGTACCACCCAGGAACACCAGGTGGGGGTACCGGTACTACCCCGGAGCGTCGGGAAGGGACGCCAGCCTTCAGCAGGTGCACCAGGTAGGGATACCAGGCCTACCCTGGGGGCTCAGGAAGGGAGGCCGGGTCTAACAGGGCGCGCCCGTAGGGTCAACAGGTGAACTCCGGCGCATCACAAAGGTTTCCGGTACAAGCCCATAGTACTGTTGGGGGAACCGGTTCTATCCCAGAACGTCGGGTAGGGACACCGGGCCTAATGCACAGGGTCAGGTAGTAAGGGCGAGTCTAACCCCGTGCGCCCGTAGGGACAGCAGTTGTACCCTGTAGTACTGGGTGGGGGTACTGGTACCACCCCGGAGTGCCGAGTGGTGGTACCGGTACCACCCGGGAGCGCCGGTTGCGGGTACTGGTACCACCCCGGAGAACCGATGAGGGTTACGGGCACTACCCGGAGTACCTGGTGGGAGTAATGGTACCACCCCGGAGTACCGTAGAGGGTTACAGGTACCACCCAGGAACACCAGGTGGGGGTACCGGTACTACCCCGGAGCGTCGGGAAGGGACGCCAGCCTTCAGCAGGTGCACCAGGTAGGGATACCAGGCCTACCCTGGGGGCTCAGGAAGGGAGGCCGGGTCTAACAGGGCGCGCCCGTAGGGACAACAGGTGAACTCCGGCGCATCACAAAGGTTTCCGGTACAAGCCCATAGTACTGTTGGGGGAACCGGTTCTATCCCAGAACGTCGGGTAGGGACACCGGGCCTAACGCACAGGGTCAGGTAGTAAGGGCGAGTCTAACTCCGCGCGCCCGTAGGGACAGCAGTTGTACCCTGTAGTACTGGGTGGGGGTACTGGTACCACCCCGGAGTGCCGAGTGGTGGTACCGGTACCACCCCGGAGCGCCGGTTGCGGGTACTGGTACCGCCCCGGAGAACCGATGAGGGTTACGGGCACTACGCGGAGTACCGGGTGGGAGTAATGGTACCACCCCGGAGTACCGTAGAGGGTTACAGGTACCACCCAGGAACACCAGGTGGGGGTACCGGTACTACCCCGGAGCGTCGGGAAGGGACGCCAGCCTTCAGCAGGTGCACCAGGTAGGGATACCAGGCCTACCCTGGGGGCTCAGGAAGGGAGGCCGGGTCTAACAGGGCGCGCCCGTAGGGTCAACAGGTGAACTCCGGCGCATCACAAAGTTTTCCGGTACAAGCCCATAGTACTGTTGGGGGAACCGGTTCTATCCCAGAACGTCGGGTAGGGACACCGGGCCTAATGCACAGGGTCAGGTAGTAAGGGCGAGTCTAACTCCGCGCGCCCGTAGGGACAGCAGTTGTACCCTGTAGTAGTGGGTGGGGGTACTGGTACCACCCCGGAGTGCCGAGTGGTGGTACCGGTACCACCCCGGAGCGCCGGTTGCGGGTACTGGTACCGCCCCGGAGAACCGATGAGGGTTACGGGCACTACGCGGAGTACCGGGTGGGAGTAATGGTACCACCGCGGAGTACAGTAGAGGGTTACAGGTACCACCCAGGAGCACCAGGTGGGGGTACCGGTACTACCCCGGAGCGTCGGGAAGGGACGCCAGGCTTAAACAGGTGCACCAGGTAGGGATACCAGGCCTACCCTGGGGGCTCAGGAAGGGAGGCCGGGTCTAACAGGGCGCGCCCGTAGGGTCAACAGGTGAACTCCGGCGCATCACAAAGGTTTCCGGTACAAGCCCATAGTACTGTTGGGGGATCCGGTTCAATCCCAGAACGTCGGGTAGGGACACCGGGCCTAATGCACACGGTCAGGTAGTAAGGGCGAGTCTAACCCCGCGCGCCCGTAGGGACAGCAGTTGTACCCTGTAGTACTGGGTGTGGGTACTGGTACCACCCCGGAGTGCCGAGTGGTGGTACCGGTACCACCCCGGAGCGCCGGTTGCGGGTACCGGTACCACCCCGGACAACCGATGAGGGTTACGGGCACTACCCGGAGTACCTGGTGGGAGTACTGGAACCACCCTGGAGTGCCGTAGAGGGTTACAGGTACCACCCAGGAGCACCAGGTGGGGGTACCGGTACTACCCCGGAGCGTCGGGAAGGGACGCCAGGCTTCAGCAGGTGCACCAGGTAGGGATACCAGGCCTACCCTGGGGGCTCAGGAAGGGAGGCCGGGTGTAAGAGGGCGCGCCCGTAGGGTCAACAGGTGAACTCCGGCGCATCACAAAGGTTTCCGGTACAAGCCCATAGTACTGTTGGGGGAACAGGTTCTATCCCAGAACGTCGGGTAGGGACACCGGGCCTAATGCACAGGGTCAGGTAGTAAGGGCGAGTCTAACTCCGCGCGCCCGTAGGGACAGCAGTTGTACCCTGTAGTACTGGGTGGGGGTACTGGTACCACCCCGGAGTGCCGAGTGGTGGTACCGGTACCACGCCGGAGCGCCGGTTGCGGGTACTGGTACCACCCCGGAGAACCGATGAGGGTTACGGGCACTACCCGGAGTACCTGGTGGGAGTACTGGTACCACCCTGGACTGCCGTAGAGGGTTACAGGTACCACCCAGGAGCACCAGGTGGGGGTACCGGTACTACCGCGGAGCGTCGGGAAGGGACGCCAAGCTTAAGCAGGTGCACCAGGTAGGGATACCAGGCCTACCCTGGGGGCTCAGGAAGGGAGGCCGGGTCTAACAGGGCGCGCCCGTAGGGTCAACAGGTGAACTCCGGCGCATCACAAAGGTTTCCGGTACAAGCCCATAGTACTGTTGGGGGAACAGGTTCTATCCCGGAACGTCGGGTAGGGACACCGGGCCTAATGCACAGGGTCAGGTAGTAAGGGCGAGTCTAACTCCGCGCGCCCGTAGGGACAGCAGTTGTACCCTGTAGTACTGGGTGGGGGTACTGGTACCACCCCGGAGTGCCGAGTGGTGGTACCGGTACCACCCCGGAGCGCCGGTTGCGGGTACTGGTACCACCCCGGAGAACCGATGAGGGTTACGGGCACTACGCGGAGTACCGGGTAGGAGTAATGGTACCACCGCGGAGTACCGTAGAGGGTTACAGGTACCACCCAGGAGCACCAGGTGGGGGTACCGGTACTACCCCGGAGCGTTGGGAAGGGACGCCAGGCTTAAGCAGGTGCACCAGGTAGGGATACCAGGCCTACCCTGGGGGCTCAGGAAGGGAGTTCGGGTCTAACAGGGCGCGCCCGTAGGGTCAACAGGTGAACTCCGGCGCATCACAAAGGTTTCCGGTACAAGCCCATAGTACTGTTGGGGGAACCGGTTCTATCCCGGAACGTCGGGTAGGGACACCGGGCCTCATGCAGAGGGTGAGGTAGTAAGGGAGAGTTTAACCCCGCGCGCCCGTAGGGACAGCAGTTGTACCCTGTAGTACTGGGTGGGGGTACTGGTACCACCCCGGAGTGCCGAGTGGTGGTACCGGTACCACCCCGGAGCGCCGGTTGCGGGTACAGGTACCACCCCGGAGTACTGAAGAGGGTTACGGGTACTACCCGGAGTACCTGGTGGGAGTACTGGTACCACCGCGGAGTGCCGTAGAGGGTTACAGGTACCACCCAGGAGCACCAGGTGGGGGTACCGGTACTACCCCGGAGCGTCGGGAAGGGACGCCAGGCTTAAGCAGGTGCACCAGGTAGGGATACCAGGCCTACCCTGGGGGCTCAGGAAGGGAGGCCGGGTCTAACAGGGTGCGCTCGTAGGGACAACAGGTGAACTCCGGCGCATCACAAAGGTTTCCGGTACAAGCCCATAGTACTGTTGGGGGAACCGGTTCTATCCCAGAACGTCGGGTAGGGACACCGGGCCTAATGCACAGGGTCAGGTAGTAAGGGCGAGTCTAACTCCGCGCGCCCGTAGGGACAGCAGTTGTACCCTGTAGTAGTGGGTGGGGGTACTGGTACCACCCCGGAGTGCCGAGTGGTGGTACCGGTACCACCCCGGAGCGCCGGTTGCGGGTACTGGTACCGCCCCGGAGAACCGATGAGGGTTACGGGCACTACGCGGAGTACCGGGTGGGAGTAATGGTACCACCGCGGAGTACCGTAGAGGGTTACAGGTACCACCCAGGAGCACCAGGTGGGGGTACCGGTACTACCCCGGAGCGTTGGGAAGGGACGCCAGGCTTAAGCAGGTGCACCAGGTAGGGATACCAGGCCTACCCTGGGGGCTCAGGAAGGGAGTTCGGGTCTAACAGGGCGCGCCCGTAGGGTCAACAGGTGAACTCCGGCGCATCACAAAGGTTTCCGGTACAAGCCCATAGTACTGTTGGGGGAACCGGTTCTATCCCGGAACGTCGGGTAGGGACACCGGGCCTAACGCGCAGGGTCAGGTAGAAAGGGCGGGTGTAACCCCGCTCGCCCGTAGGGACAGCAGTTGTACCCTGTAGTACTGGGTGGGGGTACTGGTACCACCCCGGAGTGCCGAGTGGTGCTACCAGTACCACCCCGGAGCGCCGGTTGCGGGTACAGGTACCACCCCGGAGTACCGATGAGGGTTACGGGCACTACCCGGAGTACCGGGTGGGAGTACTGGTACCACCCTGGAGTGCCGTAGAGGGTTACAGGTACCACCCGGGAGCACCAGGTGGGGGTACCGGTACTACCGCGGAGCGTCGGGAAGGGACGCCAGGCTTAAGCAGGTGCACCAGGTAGGGATACCAGGCCTACCCTGGGGGCTCAGGAAGGGAGGCCGGGTCTAACAGGGCGCGCCCGTAGGGTCAACAGGTGAACTCCGGCGCATCACAAAGGTTTCCGGTACAAGCCCATAGTACTGTTGGGGGAACAGGTTCTATCCCGGAACGTCGGGTAGGGACACCGGGCCTAATGCGCAGGGTCAGGTAGTAAAGGCATGTGTAACCCCGCTCACCCGTAGGGACAGCAGTTGTACCCTGTAGTACTGGGTGGGGGTACTGGTACCACCCCGGAGTGCCGAGTGGTGGTACCGGTACCACCCCGGAGCGCCGGTTGCGGGTACTGGTACCACCCCGGAGAACCGATGAGGGTTACGGGCACTACCCCGGAGCACCTGGTGGGAGTACTGGTACCACCCTGGAGTACCGTATAGGGTTACAGGTACCACCCAGGAGCACCAGGTGGGGGTACCGGTACTACCGCGGAGCGTCGGGAAGGGACGCCAGGCTTAAGCAGGTGCACCAGGTAGGGATACCAGGCCTACCCTGGGGGCTCAGGAAGGGAGGCCGGGTCTAACAGGGCGCGCCCGCAGGGTCAACAGGTGAACTCCGGCGCATCACAAAGGTTTCCGGTACAAGCCCATAGTACTGTTGGGGGATCCGGTTCAATCCCAGAACGTCGGGTAGGGACACCGGGCCTAATGCACACGGTCAGGTAGTAAGGGCGAGTCTAACCCCGCGCGCCCGTAGGGACAGCAGTTGTACCCTGTAGTACTGGGTGGGGGTACTGGTACCACCCCGGAGTGCCGAGTGGTGGTACCGGTACCACCCCGGAGCGCCGGTTGCGGGTACCGGTACCACCCCGGACAACCGATGAGGGTTACGGGCACTACCCGGAGTACCTGGTGGGAGTACTGGAACCACCCTGGAGTGCCGTAGAGGGTTACAGGTACCACCCAGGAACACCAGGTGGGGGTACCGGTACTACCCCGGAGCGTCGGGAAGGGACGCCAGGCTTCAGCAGGTGCACCAGGTAGGGATACCAGGCCTACCCTGGGGGCTCAGGAAGGGAGGCCGGGTGTAAGAGGGCGCGCCCGTAGGGTCAACAGGTGAACTCCGGCGCATCACAAAGGTTTCCGGTACAAGCCCATAGTACTGTTGGGGGAACAGGTTCTATCCCAGAACGTCGGGTAGGGACACCGGGCCTAATGCACAGGGTCAGGTAGTAAGGGCGAGTCTAACTCCGCGCGCCCGTAGGGACAGCAGTTGTACCCTGTAGTACTGGGTGGGGGTACTGGTACCACCCCGGAGTGCCGAGTGGTGGTACCGGTACCACGCCGGAGCGCCGGTTGTGGGTACTGGTACCACCCCGGAGAACCGATGAGGGTTACGGGCACTACCCGGAGTACCTGGTGGGAGTACTGGTACCACCCTGGACTGCCGTAGAGGGTTACAGGTACCACCCAGGAGCACCAGGTGGGGGTACCGGTACTACCGCGGAGCGTCGGGAAGGGACGCCAAGCTTAAGCAGGTGCACCAGGTAGGGATACCAGGCCTACCCTGGGGGCTCAGGAAGGGAGGCCGGGTCTAACAGGGCGCGCCCGTTAGGGTCAACAGGTGAACTCCGGCGCATCACAAAGGTTTCCGCTACAACCCCATAGTACTGTTAGGGGAACAGGTTCTATCCCTGAACGTCGGGTAGGGACACCGGGCCTAACGCGCAGGGTCAGGGATAAAGGGCGTGTGTAACCCCGCTCGCCCGTAGGGACAGCAGTTGTACCCTGTAGTACTGGGTGGGGGTACTGGTACCACCCCGGAGTGCCGAGTGGTGCTACCAGTACCACCCCGGAGCGCCGGTTGCGGGTACTGGTACCACCCCGGAGTACCGATGAGGGTTACGGGTACTACCCGGAGAACCGGGTGGGAGTACTGGTACCACCCTGGAGTGCCGTAGAGGGTTACAGGTACCACCCAGGAGCACCAGGTGGGGGTACCGGTACTACCCCGGAGCGTCGGGAAGGGACGCCAGGCTTAAGCAGGTGCACCAGGTAGGGATACCAGGCCTACCCTGTGGGGTCAGGAAGGGAGGCCGGGTCTAACAGGGCGCGCCCGTAGGGACAACAGGTGAACTCCGGCGCATCACAAAGTTTTCCGGTACAACCCCATAGTACTGTTGGGGGAACCGGTTCTATCCCAGAACGTCAGGTAGGGACACCGGGCCTAATGCAGAGGGTCAGGTAGTAAGGGCGAGTCTAACTCCGCGCGCCCGTAGGGACAGCAGTTGTACCCTGTAGTACTGGGTGGGGGTACTGGTACCACCCCGGAGTGCCGAGTGGTGGTACCGGTACCACCCCGGAGCGCCGGTTGCGGGTACAGGTACCACCCCGGAGAACCGATGAGGGTTACGGGCACTACGCGGAGTACCTGGTGGGAGTACTGGTACCACACCGGAGTGCCGTAGAGGGTTACAGGTACCACCCAGGAGCACCAGGTGGGGGTACCGGTACTACCCCGGAGCGTCGGGAAGGGACGCCAGGCTTAAGCAGGTGCAGCAGGTAGGGATACCAGGCCCACCCTGGGGGCTCAGGAAGGGAGTTCGGGTCTAACAGGGCGCGCCCGTAGGGTCAACAGGTGAACTCCGGCGCATCACAAAGGTTTCCGGTACAAGCCCATAGTACTGTTGGGGGAACCGGTTCTATCCCAGAACGTCGGGTAGGGACACCGGGCCTAATGCACAGGGTCAGGTAGTAAGGGCGAGTCTAACTCCGCGCGCCCGTAGGGACAGCAGTTGTACCCTGTAGTACTGGGTGGGGGTACTGGTACCACCCCGGAGTGCCGAGTGGTGGTACCGGTACCACCCCGGAGCGCCGGTTGCGGGTACTGGTACCGCCCCGGAGAACCGATGAGGGTTACGGGCACTACGTGGAGTACCGGGTGGGAGTAATGGTACCACCGCGGAGTACCGTAGAGGGTTACAGGTACCACCCAGGAGCACCAGGTGGGGGTACCGGTACTACCCCGGAGCGTCGGGAAGGGACGCCAGGCTTAAGCAGGTGCACCAGGTAGGGATACCAGGCCTACCCTGGGGGCTCAGGAAGGGAGTTCGGGTCTAACAGGGCGCGCCCGTAGGGTCAACAGGTGAACTCCGGCGCATCACAAAGGTTTCCGGTACAAGCCCATAGTACTGTTGGGGGAACCGGTTCTATCCCGGAACGTCGGGTAGGGACACCGGGCCTAACGCGCAGGGTCAGGTAGAAAGGGCGGGTGTAACCCCGCTCGCCCATAGGGACAGCAGTTGTACCCTGTAGTACTGGGTGGGGGTACTGGTACCACCCCGGAGTGCCGAGTGGTGGTACCAGTACCACCCCGGAGCGCCGGTTGCGGGTACAGGTACCACCCCGGAGTACCGATGAGGGTTACGGGCACTACCCGGAGTACCGGGTGGGAGTACCGGTACCACCCCGGAGTGCCGTAGAGGGTTACAGGTACCACCCAGGAGCACCAGGTGGGGGTACCGGTACTACCCCGGAGCGTCGGGAAGGGACGCCAGGCTTAAGCAGGTGCAGCAGGTAGGGATACCAGGCCTACCCTGGGGGCTCAGGAAGGGAGGCCGGGTCTAACAGGGCGCGCCTGTAGGGTCAACAGGTGAACTCCGGCGCATCACAAAGGTTTCCGGTACAAGCCCATAGTACTGTTGGGGGAACAGCTTCTATCCCGGAACGTCGGGTAGGGACACCGGGCCTAACGCGGAGGGTCAGGTAGAAAGGGCGGGTGTAACCCCGCTCGCCCATAGAGACAGCAGTTGTACCCTGTAGTACTGGGTGGGGGTACTGGTACCACCCCGGAGTGCCGAGTGGTGGTACCAGTACCACCCCGGAGCGCCGGTTGCGGGTACTGGTACCACCCCGGAGTACCGATGAGGGTTACGGGTACTACCCCGGAGTACCTGGTGGGAGTACTGGTACCACCCCGGAGTACCGTAGAGGGTTACAGGTACCACCTAGGAACACCAGGTGGGGGTACCGGTACTACCCCGGAGCGTCGGGAAGGGACGCCAGGCTTAAGCAGGTCCACCAGGTAGGGATACCAGGCCTACCCTGGGGGCTCAGGAAGGGAGGACGGGTGTAAGAGGGCGCGCCCGTAGGGTCAACAGGTGAACTCCGGCGCATCACAAAGGTTTCCGGTACAAGCCCATAGTACTGTTGGGGGAACAGGTTCTATCCCAGAACGTCGGGTAGGGACACCGGGCCTAATGCAGAGAGTCAGGTAGTAAGGGCGAGTCTAATTCCGCGCGCCCGTAGGGACAGCAGTTGTACCCTGTAGTACTGGGTGGGGGCACTGGTACCACCCCGGAGTGCCGAGTGGTGCTACCGGTACCACCCCGGAGCGCCGGTTGCGGGTACTGGTACCACCCCGGACAACCGATGAGGGTTACGGGCACTACCCGGCGTACCGGGTGGGAGTACTGGTACCACCCCGGAGTACCGTAGAGGGTTACAGGTACCACCCAGGAGCACCAGGTGGGGGTACCGGTACTACCCCGGAGCGTTGGGAAGGGACGCCAGGCTTAAGCAGGTGCACCAGGTAGGGATACCAGGCCTACCCTGGGGGCTCAGGAAGGGAGGCCGGGTCTAACAGGG